>NW_024412403.1:18075461-18200362 GCF_014898765.1 Herpailurus yagouaroundi
TCTCTCTGTCCCAAAAATAAATAAACATTGGAAAAAAAAAATTAAAAAAAAAAATTTAAAAAGGACAAACAAAAAAGAGGGATGAGGGGTGGGAGGGAAGACTGACAAAGCCCCAGAAGAAAACCTTGATACAATTGTTTAAAAAAGTCATTTGAGGGGCGCCTGGGTGGCGCAGTCGGTTAAGCGTCCGACTTCAGCCAGGTCACGATATCGCGGTCCGGGAGTTCGAGCCCCGCATCGGGCTCTGGGCTGATGGCTCAGAGCCTGGAGCCTGTTTCCGATCCTGTGTCTCCCTCTCTCTCTGCCCCTCCCCCGTTCATGCTCTGTCTCTCTCTGTCCCAAAAATAAATGAACGTTGAAAAAAAAATTAAAAAAAAAATAAAAAAGTCATTTGAGGGGCAACTGGGTGGCTCGGTTGGTTAAGCATCTCTACTCTTAATTTCGGCTCAGGTCATGATCTCACGGTTCGTGACTTTAAGCCCCACGTCGGGTTCTGTGCTGACAGCTCAGAGACTGGAGCTTTCTTCGGATTCTGTGTCTCCCTCTCTCTCTCTCTCTCTCTCTCTCTCCTCCCCTCCATCACTTCTCTGTCTCTCTCTCTCAAAAATAAATAAACATTAAAAATTTAAAAAAGAAACAGAATCAAAAGTAAAATGCGAAGAGGAAAAGAAAAAGATAGCAACATAAAATCCAAAATCTTAGGAAAGAAATGGCTGAAGACTCACATTATCAACGTAAGGGAGGTTTTCACATTGTGCCCTGATTTCTGATGTGCCAATCAAGTAATCAGAGATGTCTCTGATTTGACACACTGCTGCTGGGGAAGAACCTCATTTTTTTCCGTCTTTTGCTTTTATGATATGAGTTTTATACTGCCCCTAAAATCACCAGGTCTATTCTCAAGCCTCAGGTAAGAATTGCTTTCCCTCCTTGCACGTGGGCTCACGACAAGGAATGGGTGACAGTCTGCAGGTGCTGTCGAAAGCGATATCCAGAGATCCCAGCTATTCAGAAATGACATGTGGGGGACAAGGCTAAATTCCCTAAGATGATGTGCGTTTGCGCTACACTTTCGGCTTGTTCCATGCAATGTCACTAATCCCCTTTCTTTTTAACTCCTAGTTTTTGCCAAGATGGGAACAAATGCTTGGCTCCTGCCTTCTCTGTGGCTGTGGTCGTGCTCAGCTCCCCCGGGCACGAGCTCTTGCCGGCAGTCGCTGATCAGGTGTCCCGACCCGGCGCTTGTGCTTAACAGGTGTGCTTCTGCCGCTCTCTTGCCACGTTCTCTTGGGTTTCACCTGCTTCCTTTCATTTAATCTCTGATTTCGAATGAGAAGTATATATAGCTTGTGCAGTTGCCTGGAGTTCGGATGAACGTCAGTTGCTGAGCAAGTCTGAGCGAGGGTCACATTCTTCTTCTAAGCAGACAAGTCGATTTATCCTAATGAAAAGGTTAGCATAGATGTCTCCCTTCTTAGCTGCAACCTTCCCTTATAAATTGAGGAATGGCTTTTTGGCCAAGTTGTAAGACAAGTGAAATACACAGATCATCATCTGTGCCTAGTAGTTATACATACTAGAAGGGAGGAGGATGTTGGTGAATTCCAGAAAAACACACTATATTTACATGCTCAGAGTCCAATATACTTACTAAAGAGTTACAAAGTCCTGAAGTCTTTATTTTATATTTCCTACCTTGGGGATACAATATGGGAATTTGGAATCTATTTCTTCTTCCTGATATGTAAACACATATATATATATAATATTTACATTTATGCAATGCATATATACATATATATTATTAAAATATTATATTTTAATTATATTTTCATTAAGTCATATAATCCACAAAGTGTAGCACTGAAGCCTTTGGAAATTACATTCCTTTATGCCATCAGATTTTCCAGTTCTTTCATCGGCTTAATTATGTAAGACAAAATAGTCTTATTCGATGTTTTACTTAGTTGGTTCCTGACACTGGTGATAATAATACCATTAGCCACGGGGGCTTCATAGAACAAGAAAAAAGTGTGTCTGACTTTCTAATCTGAACAACATTCCAATCATGCCAAGATTTTAATGAGGAATAATTACATCATCAAGGACATAGCATAATAAATTGATTATACAACAGAGCTATACCATTAAAACAAATACACAGCACTTCGGACATCCATTGTCATTCAAAATACTAAAATTACCTTAAAAGTCACAGAATATTTAAGCCGGCACTGTCTATCTAACCTGCCCATTTTACAGATTTAGAAACTAAGTTCCAAAGAGCCTGTGATTCAGGTCATTGGGCAAGTGGTTGCACATCTGAAATTGGTTGCTCTCTTATTTTTAAAATTTTTTTAATGTTTATTTTTTTTTTGAGAGAGACAGCGACAGAGCACGAGTGGGGGAGGGGCAGAGAGAGAGGGAGACGCGGAATCCGAAGCGGGCTCTGGGCTCCGAGCTGTCAGCACGGGGTTCACAAACTGCAAGATCGTGACATGAGCCAAAGTTGCGCACCGTACCAACTGAACCACCCCGGCACCCCGGTTGCCCTGACTCTTAACCCAGTCCTCTTTCTTGCATAGTCTCACCACCCTTAACAAGTTTTAAGTAGAGTTGTATACCTACTGTGCTTGGTTGCATTAAAGGTTAAAAGAACAGATTACCTGACTCTATCAACCATTAGCTGTGTGAACTCGGCCAAATTTCTTAGTTTCTCTGTGCCTCCATTATATCATCTGTGAAACAGAGATAGTAATAACAATAAAATGACATGTGAGGCTTAATTAGCTTATATACGTAAAGTATGCATGGCATACAACGAACACTAAAGAAATAGCAGACATTATTGTCATGGTAAAACCTGAGAAAACATGAATTCAGATACAGTTTCATTTACAACGGGCTCCTTTCTCCTGCCTAGTTTGCTTGAGCAGACTGGAGTTTTAAATTGAGGAGCGGCATGAAAAAGAAGGCACAGCCTAGCAGGGAACAGCAGGCAGCCGCTGCTCAGAAAACAGGGAACTGGATATAGACGAGTCACCCCTCTACACACACACACACACACACACACACACACACACACACGCCCTCAGTGTTTGCCTAGCTCAATCTCCCTAGATCAGATAGGCAAACAAAGTTTTCTGGAATCATTGCTGCTAGCTTAGCCTAGAAATCTCAGACAGATGCCAGACAGGAACCAGCTCCACTGATATTAATCCATAGTGGACAACCACAACCAATTCTCATAGAGTACTTGGGACTAGTCTGTTTGGTTATCACTTCCAGATCCCCAGAATTTCTTGCTAGCTAACTGCATGTCCTCCAACAGGCCATATTATTAACCTTAAAATAATACAATTGTGCATTTTCTCTGTGGAGTTTTTGTGCACGATGGCAAACTTTTCACAACAGAACGATAAACTGTTCTATAATGTCATAAGAATAACCAAGTTGTCTTCTTCTTGTCTTAACCAAATATAATCGGATGGTATTACTGTTATCAGTGCAGGGCTTTTGACTAACATTGCTTCTACTCTCAGAATTTAGAAAATATTTGGGAACCATAATTCGTGTGGCCCGTGTTTCTTCAAAGAATTTCTCCAGGAAATAAGAGAATAGAAATGCAGGAGGTGGGGCACACGTTAAGATGGGGAAGGGTCCTTTGGAGAAGCACTTGTCTCTGCTGAGAACTTTAGGGTCTCTTGGCAAGGGCCGGCTGTCGCAGAGAGGTGATATCTGCCTCTGACAATCTGGAGGGCTCAGGAGAATGTGGAAGTTCAAGATACTCAGGCTAATCCCCCCAGATGTCTCCACATCATGTCTCAGGCTCCCACGTTTTTCTATTAGGACCCTGACTTCGGCATAGGGCAACTATAAGGTGATGCATTTTCAGATTTTCAGTACCATCTGCCCTCTGGCTGCAGGAGAGAAAGAGAACTTTCACGACATGCAATTAAGACTTAGGAAAAAAAAATCTCTTTAAAATTGTTTTCAAGGCTTCTAAAGCATGGGTTAACAAACTTTCCATAAGGGGGCAGGTAACGATTATTTGGGACTCGCGGGCCACGCGGTCCCTTTTGTACTTGTTCAATTCCACCTTGTCCTGCAAAAGCAGTCATAAGCAACACGCGAACAAATGACAGTGGCTTTGTTCCAATAAAACTTGATTTACAAAAGAGGTGGTCAGCCCACAGGCTGTAGTTTACCAACCCCCGCTCTGAAGCAACTACCAGAAGCCATCTGATCACACACTCTTTTTTAATTACTCTTTTCCCCATTCTGTTTAAGTGCCCTGACCGCCCCAGGCTACGCCACCCCACTTACCGCCATCAAAGGCTGTTTATCACCGTCTGATCCGTGAGCGGACTGTCTATCGCATCTTCTGATACTCATTGTTTGAGATTTACTTGGGCCCCAGAAAGCAGCCTCAGAAAAACATTTGTGTGCATGGAGTCCTTGAGGAGGTAGGAAGTGCAAGGAGCCGGTCAGCTAGTTTAGGAAGCAGGGGAGGGAGACAAACAAGAATAAGATGGAGAA
The DNA here is from genome assembly GCF_014898765.1 of Herpailurus yagouaroundi. Classification (NCBI taxonomy): domain Eukaryota; kingdom Metazoa; phylum Chordata; class Mammalia; order Carnivora; family Felidae; genus Herpailurus; species Herpailurus yagouaroundi. Next base: position 18,080,001 of record NW_024412403.1, read on the forward strand.
GGGCCAAAGCCGATGCAAGGGAGCGTTGGGGACAGCAGGAGCTTAGTTCTAACAGGCCCCTCTGAAGAGACATGGAGAGTGGGCTTCTATACTGTCTCCCAAGGAAAAGAAGAAAACTACAGAGAACAAGATGGAGTCACTCGTGTCAAGCACTGGCCTACATCAAGCGGTGACTCAAGCAGCTAAGGGCGTTGCAGCCAAGACCCGACATCGCTGAGGCCAGTGGTGGTGGGTAACACAGAACTGATAACCAGCAGAGCCGGGGAGGTCTGTAACGGCCCAAGACGGATTAAATCCCTTTAAAAGGGGAGGATTTTTGCAGCAAACTGTCAGATTCTCCAGACACTGGCTCCTCCGTGTACGACCATTTCAAAAAGGCAGCTGCCACAAAAGGTTCTGCAGACTGATCTCTGAACGGAACAGAGATCCTCCACTGCCCGCACATAACCAGAGGTAAGTGCCGAGAGCCGACCAGGACCGGACGACGGAGCCTCGACTCGACTGACGTCCACAAATGGACTTCACATTTGGTTCATTAACTTCCTGACCCCTGTTCTACCCCGTTTGTGCGCGACGTGTGCTTTGCTCCGTGAGATCTATAACTCGTTAAACACGTGGTGAAGCGTCACTGGGTTCAGAATCCGGAAACTGCTTTGTCGTGCTATTACGTTAACTTTGCTTTGTGGCTGCGCAGAGCTGACGTTGCGGAATGACGCAACTTGCGTGCGTGCTTTCATGGTGCGCTCAGGACGAGGACCCATTTCCCACTGGCTCCTTTTCTGGTCGAGGGTTAACCCTGCTAAGCTTCCCAGCTGCACTCACTGCGAGACCGTCATCCTGCAAGTTGGATGGGCCCCAGGTGAGAAAGCATGTGGCACCTGGGATGCAGGGAGGTTACACCAGCCCCAGAAGTGTTTAGTGCAGCAGTGGCCAGAGTTGAGGGCCCAGAATGAGGGCCAGGAAAATGGGAGGCAGACAGCAATTCTAGGACTTTGAAGATATTCAAGTGGCAGTAACCTTGAGCTATTCATTCGAGCTGCCATAGTGAATTGCCAATAAACCATAGAACTTCACAATCCAGTCACTGGTTATCAATAAATTACAAAGGAGCATTGTAAAGTCTTAAATCCTTCTTGTAGGAAAAAAAGCTTAGAAACCACCACGGCAGAAATCACTTCCAAAATATCTGGACAATTGATTTCTAGCCTTGGCTTCAATAGCTGTAGCTGAGGGGGGAGGGCAGGAACAACAACAACAACAATAACACAACAACAATAACAAAAACTTTCCATCTCGCTCTCTTTTCTAAATATAATTTATTGTTAAATTGGTTTCCATACAACACCCAGCATTCATCCCAACAGGTGCCCTCTTCAATGCCCATCACCCACTTTCCCCTCTCCCCCACCCCCATCCACAGTTTGTTCTCTGTATTTAAGAGTCTCTTGTGGTTCACCTCCCTCCCTCTCTGTTTGTAACTCTTTTTCCCCCTCCCCTCCCCCCATGGTCTTCTGTTAAGTTTCTCAAGATCCACACATGAGTGAAAACATAGATATCTGTCTTCTCTCACTGACTTATTTCACTCAGCATAGTACCTTCCAGTTCCATCCACATTACTGCAGATGGCCAGACTGCATTCTTTCTCCTTGCCAGTAGTATTCCATTGGATATATAAACCACATCTTCTTTATCCATTCAGCAGTTGATGGACAGTTAGGCTCCTTCCATAATTTGGCTATTGTTGAAAGTGCTTCTATAAATATTGGGGTACATGCACCCCTATGCATCAGCACTCTTGTATCCCTTGGGTAAATTTCTAGCAGTGTTATTGCTGGGTCGAAGGGTAGTTCCATTTTTAATTTTTTGAGGAAGCTCCACACTGTCTTCCGAAGCAGCTGTACCAGTTTGCATTCCCACCAACAGTGCAAGAGGGTTCCCCTTTCTCCACATCCTCACCAGCATCTGTAGTCTCCTGACTTGTTCACCGTCAGGTGAACCATGAGGTGTGAGGTGATATCTCACTGTGGCTTTGATTTGTATGTCCTGGAGGATGAGTGACATTGAGTATCTTTTCATGTGTCTGTTGGCCATCAATCCTAAAATTTGTATGGAACCACAAAAGACCCCGAATAGCCAAAGTAATGTTGAAGAGGAAGACCAAAGGGGGAGGCATCACAATCCCAGACGTTAGCCTCTACCACAAAGCTATAATCATCAAGACAGTATGGTATTGGCACAAAAACAGACACATGGGCCAATGGAATAGAAAAATGAACCCAGCATTGGACCCACAAATGTATGGCCAACTAATCTTTGACAAAGCAGAAAAGAGCATGCCATGGAAAAAAGACAGTCTCTTTAGCAAATGGTGCTGGGAGAACTGGACAGCGTCATGCAGAAGAATCAAACTAGACCACTTTCTTACACCATACACAAAAATAAACTCAAAATGGATGGAAATACCTTAATGTGAGATCGGAAACTATCAAAATCCTAGAGGAGAAAGCAGGCAACAACCTCTTTGACCTCAGACGCAGCAATTTCGTACTCAACACATTTCCAAAAGGCAAGAGAATTAGAAGCAAAATTGAACTATGGGGACCTCATCAAGATAAAACACTTTTGCCCTGCAAAGGAAATAATCAACAAAACTAAAAGGCAACCGATGAAATGGGAAAAGATATTTGCAAATGACATATCAGATAAAGGGTGAGTATCCAAAAATCTATAAAGAATTTACCAAACTCAACACGCAAAGAACAAATAATCCAGTGAAGAAAAGGGCAGAAGACATGAATAGACACTTTTCCAAAAAGCTTCTATCTCAATCATCTAATCAATAAATTGTGAGCTGAGTGGGGAAAAATATTTAGTTTAAAATTTCTTATTCTGTGGTCTCATGTGCCTCCTGCTGACTAAAATTGTCTGCTTCTAATTCCAGAATTTATTTCAAGTCATAAAAGATCCTCATAATACAATTCTAAATTTATGTGACATTTGGAAGTCACTTGTATTTGGGGTAGTCAAACATTTGCTTGAAGTACTCACACTTGAGTGATTTTAAATTTTATCGTTTATCACCACCTGGTGGTAGAACATTTTCTTATTTTCTTAGACTTTTGCACTTGACGCTCTTTTTTGTTGCCAAGGAAAATCTCTAAACCAAGCAAATGAGTTAACTTTAGCATTTAACTTTAGCAAGTATTCAACTTTAGTATTGATAGTCAAGTATTAACGTATACTGACCAGACTTAGGCACTTAACTTTTGCTTAATGAATAAATGAATTTTTATTTTAGTAAATTGCAATGTCTACGCTCTTTTCATTTGAACTGAAAAAAGTCCTCAAATGTGACGAATGAAAGTGACCTATGGTATTATCTTCTCAGAAGTAGTTTTCTTTTTTTAAAGGCTCATTGGTTTTTGGTTTAAGCTAATAGAGCTACATTGATTAAAAAGCCATTAAAAGCCATTGATTAAAAATAAAAAGGCATTTTATTATTAAGGATGTAAATACATTTAAGTTACAATATTTAAAAGATATTTTCCATGATGCCAAAAGGTAAGAGAAAATTGTATGAAAAATTATCAAATAGGATTGGAAAGATGTAAAAACTACACATTCCAGCCTTGAACTATTAAGAAAAAAACAAAAAACAAAAAACAAAGCAGCTGAAAACATCATTTGTTGTAGAACGTCGCCACCTCGTGGACCAAAAATGAAGTACTAAAGGCCGGGAATCTCTTAAGGTGGACATTTTTTATTGCCAGAAAATTCCTAGTTAGAATGGTTAAAATTTAATCATTGGAAACAACAGCAATCCCGGATCTGACAGCATACTTACCTACCAGAGCAACTAGTTAGTTACAATTCCAAAAGGCATTTGATGAAAAATTATGAGCCAGAGTTATTTCTAGGTCCTCAGTTGGCTACAATGTAAGGCCAGTCACTTAACCTCTCGGAGGCAAAGTTCCACATCTGTCAAACAAGGGGAGTGGATTAGACACAGCACACTCTTTTCAGTTCTTGCAAATGCATGGCTTTGAGGTCATAGCTATTTTAAGTCCAAATGCAATTTACAGTAATTTTTCTGTTTTCAATAGTGTTGTATTTCTGGGTATATAACCAGCTTAAAATAGATGTTTTCTATCTATTTTCTCATTTATGATCAACTAAAATATCCATTTGTCCAATATTACTTTAGGCCATATGTTCCCCCCAAAAGCACGAATGCTAAACATCTTTCCTTTTCTACTTGGTAAATCCTGTGGTATGAAAATATGAATAGCATTACATGTTTATGAGCTACGTACATTAATTTTTTCTGTAGACAACATTTCCACTAAAACAATGCTAACAGCTCATGTATTTTACCAGATTCCTTCATTTCATGGCTACTTGTGGAATACTTAATTTGGTATAAACTTCTTGAAAATTATGAATAGACTATTGTGCCTGGAGTACATGAAAAAATGAAATACATACAAACATGTAAAGTATAAATAAAATTAATACTTGTGTATTTCTTTTACTTTAAAATGCAAGAAACTTTTTTTTCTCTGTTAATAGAAGACGTGAATGCTTTGAAAAGGTCAAACTGTTAATTGTAAAAAATATTTTTATGTCAAATATTTTAACTCTTGGGGGTCATCTCTACAAATAATAAAAACTGGTTAAGGTCTATAAATTAGGACATACCAAGATTTATGTTTCTACAGGTGCATATATATTCTATAAAGACAAAACCAGATAAACAGTAAGGGTGAATTCGGTACGTAAGCGTCGGATGCATGTTCAAATTAAGGAGCAAACATTTTATGGGTGGCGGTGCAAAGCTTACTGACAAGGATCCACAGTCACATGTCGCTTTTACTAGTGCCGTGTACAAATTTGATTCCTTTGGTCTTGTTTCTATAGTAAAGTATTTTTTCAATCCACAGTTTTGTTTATAAGCATGCTTCTGTGTTATATGTGCATGTTTGTGTAACACCACAAAGGCCTGAACAGAGTTCTGGTCTTTAAAAACAAAAAAGCAAGTAGATTAAATGTTCTCCTGAGCATGGATGGAGTTTTTCAAGCTTAGTAATTGGCAACATCTACATCCATGCCTCTGTTGAAGCGATTAAAAAAGAATCATTTCCCAGAACTACAGGTGCACAACAGATTGGAGTCATTATGCAAAAGAACAGAAATCTGGAGAGAGACCCAGTGAATAAAAAAGCCATGTTCCTGGCCATTCTTTTGCCGCTAGCTCTCTGTTTTTTCAGCTCTGTTTGTATATACAACATGAAATCTGCAAAAATTGTAGTGGATTTGAAGTAAACCATTCAAGATTAGAAATGTATGCCTTGAATTAAACAGACTTCCAACGAGAACCCCACTGGAGGCAGAAAGAAACCAAAGGCCAAACTTGCACAAATATATTTTAAAAGCCAAGTTTTATGTAAGAGAGTTAAAAGTTGGAAATGCATTACATGATTTTTTAGGAAAAAAAAAAAAAAAAAAAAAAAAAAACACACATTTCCCATCCTGCCCCAGTTCAAGGGAATCACACTGAACCTGACAGATCTTGTACGTCTTTTATTCCTGGGCCACCTCAAGTATCTGAAATTTTCATCTCAAAACCAGTTTGAGGCCCCACCTTCTGATCACCATATATTGTTTCCAGAACCCTCCTCTATGCAAGGGGTATCAAAATTTACTGACGGCTTTGCCATCATGTTTTCATGATTCCATAGTCAATATCTTGCAAGTGTAAAATGACTTTTCTTCAAATGTTCTCTCAAGTATCTTACCTTTCTTCTGCCTAGAATGAAAGAACAAGTGAACTGAAATCATTAAAAGAGGGCACACTTAAAAACTACTGGAACAGAGGAGGGAAATGTAGGAGAGGAAGAAAGAGAAGAAGGAGACGAAGAAGAAAGTCTAGACACCAAACCAGGGAGTAGGGATGTTTGAATGGGAAATATCGCCCTGAAGCAGAGTGAAGTGAATTGCTTAGTTCCAGGGTGAACAGAAAGTCAGGCTACACCAAGTAGAAAGGAATGAGGCCGCTCATGAGTATAGGTGGACACTAACTTTGAAGGAGAAATGGGATGGAGCGAGAGAGGGCTGGGAAGGGAGGCTGGGTGAAAGGAAGCAGGCAGAAAACGCTGTCACATTGTCAGCTGGTGGGAAAATGGAAGAGCAAAGACAGGGTGGAAATTGGTCATTGACATACTTTAAGCTGCTAATAAAACATGTCATTCTTGAGTTGACCATTCAGCATGTAACTATGACCCTGACCTTAGGAAAGCAAAATTACATTCCAGAATGCAAACATTCCTAAGGGTGTAGGGCCAGCGGTTATTACCCTTTAAGAGTGAAGTGTTTCTGCTTCTCCTTGCCTTTCTTTCTCATGTGATCTTTCCTAAAGAGTGGCAAGCAGCGTTTTTGTGTTTGTGTTTGCTTTTTTTTTTTTTTTTTTTTTTCCTGCCGGCAATCGAGAACTAGGAGAGTGGAGGAAGTTGGAAAGAATTCTGAAAGCAAAAGTTGGAAGAGGGGTGTGTTGGAGGACTGGGGGGTGGGGGGCGCTTCTGGCCGGGGCAGAATGAAATTGGGAAGGTCTGGGGACGAGTGAGGAAGGAGCTGACACAAAACTTGGTGAAAATCGAGGGGCAGGGACGGCCAGACAGGACACCGGGCGAGGAAGTGGGAGCGCGCGCGAGAGGGACACGGGTCTGCCCCGGGACTGCGGCGGCCGTTCTCACCATTGTCCCCTGGTTTTCCGCCTGTGGAAGCATTATGAAACATTTCCTTCCTCTGTGTCATTGAGCCCCTCCCTCCCTCGTTATCGATGGAAGAGAGGCTCAGCTTTTCCTTGGGACCTAAGGAGGTGGAAAGGCTCTGCAGCGCTTGCTTTCAGAACACGAATGCAGCCTGTTCCCTTCCTGGTGGGAAGAGGAGGGAGGGGGTCAGGGAAGAGAGCCAACTTCCTAATTTCCCCACAGCACACTTTGTAGCCCCGGCGGTCCCGCTGGCCCCTGGGTGGAAAAGTGGGGTTCCTTGACGTTTCCGCCAGCCTGGCCTACGTTCTGCAGCAGCTTTTAGGGAAAAGAAGGCAGACTGGGCGGGAGTTGATTATTTGTGGAATGAAGAAGAGAAACCCAAGTCCCTCCCTAAGGCTCCAGGGAATTGAAACGCGTTCCAGATCACCTATTCCGGAAGTGTGAGCCTGGTCCCCAAAGAGAAGTCGCTAAGGCAGGGGGTGGCAGGGTCGAGATAAAGGTCAATGCGAACGCATTTTAAAATCTAGAGCTTGGGAAGTGTCCCCCTGACCCCAGGCATGCTTTGCAGGTTGGCACCGACCCAAACAAGCTTACCCGAGAAATGTTGGGGCGAAGAGAGAGCAAGCAGCATAAACCCGCCCAGGAGGGCCAGGGAGGTGGAGGTGGGGTGAGGTATTTTTCTAGAAAGGGCAGTCCCGGCTCATCGTACAAACTGGGGAGTAATGGGCTGCGGGAGGGGTTGGCAAAGGGAGGCGGCCCAGTGACAGCCCCCGGGCAGGGAAATCTTGGAGAAGGGACTCTGCCCTCCACCCCCACCGTCCCTTCTGGGAACTGCAGCCCAGCGCGCGAGCTGCGCTCCCGCACAAGGGCAGCGAGAAGGGAGGGTGGTCCGGGAAGCTAGCGAGGGGGAAGGCGCAATGGAAGGGAGTACCTTCTCCCCGCAGCAACCCCAGACGCACAAAGTGCTGGTCATAGCGCCCCTCCTGCGTCTTCCGCCCCCAGATTGACGAGCCCTTGGCGCCCAGCCAACGCGGAGGCAGTCCCCCTCCCCCGCCCCGGCCCGCGGCGCTGAGCGCGGTTTAGCACCGACAGAGTTTAGGGGGCGGTGTCTCTGGGATGGAAAGGCGGCCAAGAGGGAGGAAGAAGGGGGAAGGGAGGTGGAGACATGTTGGAGACTATAAAAGGGCAACTCGGGTTGCCTGGTTCTTGCACTCGCTGGAGAGCGGCTCCAAGTCAGGGGCCACTGCAAAGCCAGGGCGCGCTGTAGGGCCGAGAGGACCTTGTGGTGCGCAGAGCCAAGCCCCGCGGCCAAGGCGGAGACCGAAGAGGGGCTCCAGGCACCGGTCCTCGCGTTGCCCGTTGCCCCCCTGGCCCGGAGGCGTCCCGGGGCACTTCTTGTCCCTGCAGCAGCCTCCCGGCCAGCCCCTACCGCGCGGTGCCTCCAACTCTGCGCTAGAAGAAAAACTTCCCGCGCGCCCGCAGAACTGCAGCGCCTCCTTCCCGGGGACTCCGGGAGTCCTGTCCACCGCCGGCTCTGCGCTCACTTTCAAAGAATAACAGTCACTGTAACAACCCAGAGCGAAGCCAGCAAGGCTCCGCGCTCCCGACCCGAACAATAGCCCTCTCTCTCCGTCCACTGAGGCGCGCGGTGCCTCCCGGGACTCGGGTGCAGCGAGCCGTCCCCGCGGGGTTCCGAAGGCGCACGGGAGGCAGCGACATGGGGAACGCGAAGCTGTCGCGGCGGCCTCGGGGCGCCCAGCCTGCGCCCGCGCTGCTACTGCTCGCGGCGGCCTCGGCGCTGCTGCTGCTCGTGCCGGGTGCGCGCGGGCGCCCCGCCGAGGAAGACGAGGAGCTGGTGCTGCCGGACTTGGAGCGCGCGCCGGGACACGCGACCACGCACCTCCGCCTGGACGCCTTCGGCCGGCAGCTGCACCTAGAGCTGCAGCCCGACCGCGGCTTCCTGGCGCCCGGTTTCACGCTGCAGACCGTGGGGCGCAGGCCCGGGCCCGACGCGCTGCGTCCGGACCCCGCCGGCGACCTGACGCACTGCTTCTACTCCGGCACCGTGAACGGCGACTCCGGCTCGGCCGCCGCTCTCAGCCTCTGCGAGGGCGTGAGCGGCGCCTTCTACCTGCAGGGCGAGGAGTACTTCATCCAGCCCGCGCCCGCCGCCGCCACCGTGGGCCTGGCCCCCGCCGCCGCCGCCGCCGCCGGGGAGGAGCCGCCGGAGCGGCCCCAGTTCCATCTCCTGCGGCGGAGGCAGCGGGGCGGCGACGGCGCCAAGTGCGGGGTCACGGACGACGAGACCCAGCTCGCCGGGGGCGCGGGGCCAGAGGACGAGGACGCCGGGACGCAGTGGCCGCCGCGGGACCCCGCGCCGCAGCGGGCGGGACAGCCGACAGGTATCAGTCGCAGAAGAGGTGCTCTCGCTCGCCTCTCCATTCATCCCCCTCTCCCCACTGTCTCTGAGCGGCGCGTGTGGAGGGTCAACTCCTGTTCGCAGGCAGGAACATGCGTCTGCGGACTGGACGCGGGCCTGGTGTGGAGGAATGTGGCTTGAGGTTTGGGTTGGTGAACGAATCCAACCCGGCTAGAACCGAATCCCGTTGGCCCGAATAATGAATGGTCAAGAGAGGCCGGGCAGAGCAGCGATTTTCTGCTAGGGCGAAGCGTCTCGACGGGGAAGGGAAGAGTTGGTAACCCAACTCCTTTCCACCTTAGTCTAGTGTGAGCGTGTGTGACTTCTTTCCGTCCTGATCGTTTCTTTTTAACGACTGTGCATGTGTTCTTTGGTCGGGTTGCAATTTTGCGCTGAGTTTTGCAACCGCTGCCTGTGCGCGCGCCCTGCGCCGGGGGGAGGGCGGAGATGGAGGGTGGAGGAGCGACGGTGACCTAGCAGTGCGCAACCCGCACGCCTGGACAGCTGCGCTGGGATCTCTGTCCTGCTGGCCTCGGCCTGCTCCCCCTTCCCTCTTAAAGAGGCTGACCCCGACCGGCTGGCGGCGGCCCGGCCCCTCTGCAGAACCTGCTTGGGAGGTCTTTGCCCAGCTGGCCCCGCCTCCCCGCGCCTCCCACCCGGCCTCCCAGTTTGCGCTCCCTCTCGCGGCCAAAATTCTGCTCTCTTGCACTCTTGCGTGTTAGTCACTGCTGATCCTTCCTGCTACGCTTCACCTTGGCTCTTGGGTTGTGTGCGGTGCTTACTGTCTCCTTCTCTTCATCCTGTCACTTTGGTGCCTTTTTTTTTTTTTCTTCCTTAAGTTTCTCACGTGGCTTGTTTTCGAATTTTCCGCTTTCCCCCTGGACATCTGCTCCTTGAAGCAGTTACGTGGTCGGCGTCCAGTTTGGGACTTCCCTGGGGTCCGGCTTTCCGTCAGGAGTCAGAAGGCTCTTTTCTAAATAATCAAATGTTCCCCCCCCCCCCCCCGCCCGGGTCAAGGCAGGAACTTATTTCCCTGGGGCAGTGGGAATGGGACGACAGGCTGCTGGGCAGAGTGGGTGGTCCTCGTGCCCGGATTTGGCAAGAGCAGAACACTCCCCCTCCCCCCTCCCCCCAGGACCCCTGGAATGAGACAGCCGAGCAGCGCAGTTCAGCCCTGCCCTGGGCCTTCCACGTGGAGTCCGATGATCTCATTCAGGATTTGAGTCCTGGCCTGTGAAAGAGTGACTCAGGGGCTCTCTGCCTGATGCCTTTGCTCCAAGTTTTTACTGCAGCTGGGTAGGATGATGTCCATACTGCCTTGTGCAGATTGTAGGACTTCCAGGAGGACAAAAGAAATCCTCCTCACCGCCCCCCCCCCAAAAAAAAAGCCTGAACCCTCAGTGGCTCACATGGCCTTTTTTATTTAAGAGGCAGAGGAACAGAAAAGAGAAAGAGAGAAAATAAAGTAAAGGAGAAAGCCTTAAAAATAACATTTGCAGCGAAAAGAGATGCAACTATTTTTGGTATTGTGGTCCCAGGTATATTTTTATTTTGTTTGCTTTGACTGCTTAGGCTTTCCTTATATACTCTGGGATGGTAGCTATTCCCGGCCAGAATGGCCCTGAGCAAACTACCTTTTCTGTTTCTTTACAGGCGCTGGGAGCGTGAGGAAGAAGCGATTTGTGTCCAGCCACCGCTACGTGGAAACTATGCTGGTGGCCGACCAGTCCATGGCAGAGTTCCACGGCAATGGTCTGAAGCACTACCTTCTCACCTTGTTCTCGGTAGCAGCCAGGCTGTACAAACACCCCAGCATCCGGAACTCCGTGAGCCTGGTGGTGGTGAAGATCCTGGTCATCTACGAGGAACAGAAGGGGCCCGAGGTGACTTCCAATGCTGCCCTCACTCTGCGGAACTTCTGTAACTGGCAGAAGCAGCACAACCCGCCCAGTGACCGGCACGGGGAGCACTATGACACCGCTATTCTCTTCACCAGACAGGTATGACTGCCCTCCGGGGGGGGGGGGGGGGGGGGGCAGCGCTGGAACCCAGAGACGAGGATGAGGCGTTTCGCCAGTGCCCTTGACTTGCATTCTTTTAATTGGCTAACGTGGTCAGTTTTCCTTACGGCCTCCGTAATTTTACTAGCTCAAGTCCCACAGTCCTGTTTGAATAGCAGTAGAGAAAAATCTTCAGAGGAGTCCCCAGATTTGGACAGCTCGGTGGTGGCGAATGTAAATGCTCCCAATACGAACGGGAAGATACCTGTTGCCAAAAGTTAGGTCGCAAGGTTCGCGCTCTCTGTTCCTAGGCATAAGGACCTACGTTTGCTTCTTTTAGGACTTGTGTGGGGCGCAGACATGTGACACCCTTGGGATGGCTGATGTCGGAACTATATGTGATCCCACCAGAAGCTGTTCGGTCATAGAAGACGATGGCTTGCAAGCTGCCTTCACCACGGCTCATGAACTAGGTAAGTCATTTCAGGGTGGGAGTTAAGTCCTCTTTTCCCACTCTTCTGAACGTGGCCAGCCTTAACAGATTTCAAAATAAGATAGTATGAGATCCTGACATTTGGAAATTTACCTATTTGTCTGCGCCTTGTAAGACATAGACCTATCGGGCTCAAGCTCGATTGTTTCCAAAATACATCTCTTCTTCTAGAAATAATCAGTTCGGGACAAGTGAATCCCTGATTGGGGGGGGGGGGGGGCGGGAAGTGCTGTATTTTGATGTGGGTTTTGGATTGCTTCTTAGGCCACGTGTTTAACATGCCACACGATGATGCAAAGCAGTGTGCCAGCATGAATGGTGTCGCCCAGAATTCCCACATGATGGCGTCAATGCTTTCCAACTTGAACCACAACCAGCCTTGGTCTCCCTGCAGTGCCTACATGATTACATCATTCCTAGATAATGGTCATGGTAAGATGCTGCAGCTACTCTTTCTAGATGTTATCCAGCCTTCCACATGTAAGATTCTTGTTAAACCAGTCCCTTCTTTCTTTGTGTGCTTTTTTATTTCCCCTTCTTCCAAATTGCTTTCGTTGTCAAGAGCATACATTTTTATTTTACTTTTTATTTTTTTTTTTTTTAATTTTTATTTATTTTTTGGGCGAGAGGGGGAAGGAGAGCATGAGCAGGGCAGACAGAGAAGAGGGAGGCGCGGAATCTGAAGCAGGATCCAGGCTCTGAGCTGTCAGCACAGAGCCCGACGCTGGGCTCGAACTCACGAACTGTAGGATCAGGACCTGAGCCGAAGTCGGGTGCTTAACCGACTGAGCCACCCAGGCGCCCCACGAGCATACATTTTTGGATCTTAATTCCCAGTAAATGACAGTGCTTCTGGCCGAGTAGCTCCTAAAAGGGCATTAATTTGAGCTTTTTAGCAGAACAGTAATTTCCTGTCACTGTTAATGCAGAAATCCCCTTTGGAGGACAGTATCATACAAATTATTTAACTCTCGCTGGCGTTTTCCCCAGCAGCTCTAGTTTTCAAATCACTCTGCTCTCTGTGATTTCTTACGGTAACCGTGTTCTGAAACTGATCTACCTTCTGTCTGTTTGCAGTCACCGCTCTTTAATATAGGTCGGCATTTCCTTTGCAGGGGAATGTTTGATGGACAAGCCCCAGAGCCCCCTCCAGCTTCCCTCCGATCTCCCGGGGACCTTGTACGATGCCAACCGGCAGTGCCAGTTTACATTTGGGGAAGAGTCCAAGCACTGCCTGGATGCAGCCAGCACTTGTACGACCCTGTGGTGCACAGGCACCTCTGGCGGGTTGCTGGTGTGCCAAACGAAACACTTCCCTTGGGCGGACGGCACCAGCTGTGGAGAAGGGAAATGGTGTCTGAACGGCAAGTGTGTGAACAAGACGGACAAGATGCATTTCCATGTGAGTTTTGCCTGTCACCGCACGCGCCTACGCCTTTAAGATTCGGAATTGGAAGGAGCAGTCCGATGCTAAAACATCTGATTGCACGATAGGCACCCCTGTCTGTGTCCTTTGATGGGGGCGGGGGGGCGGGGGGGGACACAAGACAGATGGTTTTTACAACGGATTCTTCATCTCTTACTTTTCTCGTTCGTTGCCTAAAAAGAGTTCCGTAAAGAGTTCTAATGCTGATCATTTGTGTCCCCATGCAGACTCCTATTCATGGAAGCTGGGGGCCGTGGGGACCCTGGGGAGACTGTTCGAGAACCTGTGGCGGAGGAGTTCAGTACACCATGAGGGAATGTGACAACCCGGTCCCCAAAAACGGAGGGAAGTACTGTGAGGGCAAGCGCGTGCGCTACAGGTCCTGTAACATCGAAGACTGTCCGGATAACAACGGTGAGTAGAAGCGGGTCGCAAGTGATGCGCCCACGAGCAGGCAGGCGAGGGTTGAAAACCGATGACGTCATGATATCATTTTCTTCCCAGGAAAAACATTTAGAGAGGAACAGTGTGAGGCACACAACGAGTTTTCTAAGGTTTCCTTCGGGAGCGGGCCCGCGGTGGAGTGGACACCCAAGTATGCTGGCGTCTCGCCGAAGGACAGATGCAAGCTCATCTGTCAAGCCAAAGGCATTGGCTTCTTCTTCGTTCTGCAGCCCAAGGTACTTACTTCGATCCATACTTGTTGCCCAAGAAACGAGGGCTTGGACTGCAACCTTTTCATGCAGCCTGTGATGCAGTTGCATGAATTCACATCCCAACGTGTTCGATTTTCAAATCGGATCTCCTTTTTGTTCTAGACATGTTGCCCACCGCCTTCTTTTGAGTGTGGCATCGTTCCCAGTTATGAACGAAGCCCGAATCAGGCACTTAGGATTCTTAGCATTGCTTGTTATTACTCTGGTATGCAGAGAAAAGGCCTTTATGGTCAGATAAATTGCGTATTAGCATGGCAGCCTGACAGCGCTTTTGGAAAATAGCATTAGCATGGAGCACGGTTCTTGTGACCGGTGATTAGCGGTAACGTGTGCAAATGGACTTATTAAAAGGAAGTCTGACGTCGGTAACACTTGTGTTTGGGAACGTACGTTGAACTAGTAGAAGCATCCTTTTGCTGTTTTGCTGCGAGGATAAATCTGGTTCTGAGATTTAAGAACAATGAAACGAATGTTGCTTGGATTATCATGTGCCATTATCACTGTAGGCTGTGAAAATATTTCCCGGTTGCGGCTTCAACGGGCAACAGCCGACTTACTCAGCATCTGCAATTGGCGGGAATTATTCTAGGCACTGAGCGTACCGCAGTATGCAGGTGGACCGGCTCTGCTTTCATTGCCCTGACCTAGACGTGAGAACAGGTCAATAAACAAGTAATCAAAATGTATAGTATTTTCGAACGCCTATATCTACTGTAGTGAAAAAGCCACCCAGAAGGGTCACGTGTGCCCTCTCGTTACGATGGTCAGGAAAGCAGAGGCATTATGTTCATGAGAAAATCTCCCGTAATTATCGCAACATCATCTCTTTCCCGAGTTGACTCACGTGTGACACCAGATACGTGTTCTCCCTCCTCCAGGTGGTTGATGGTACCCCGTGTAGCCCCGATTCCACCTCTGTCTGCGTGCAAGGACAGTGTGTCAAAGCTGGCTGCGATCGTATCATAGACTCCAAAAAGAAGTTTGACAAATGCGGTATTTGTGGAGGAAACGGATCTACGTGCAAGAAGACCTCAGGATCGGTTACTAGTGCAAAGTGAGTCTTGAAACGTCATACTCCCAAAGATCTTGTTACGTAGAGGTAACTTGACAGGTCTGGGAGAGCTGACGTTCCAAACGATTCGCGTGTTTTCCAGCTGAGTGTTATAATTAGCCAGCGACTGAGAGAGTTTTATATCTGTTTTTTCTTGCCTGCAGACCTGGATATCATGACATCGTCACGATTCCTGCCGGAGCCACAAACATTGAGGTGAAACAACGGAATCACCGGGGGTCCAGGAATAATGGCAGCTATCTTGCCATCAAAGCCGCTGACGGCACATATATCCTGAACGGCGACTTCACTCTGTCCACTTTAGAGCAAGACATTACCTACAAGGGTACCGTCTTGAGGTACAGTGGTTCCTCCGCCGCGTTGGAAAGAATCCGCAGCTTTAGCCCGCTCAAAGAGCCAATAACCATCCAGGTCCTCACCGTGGGCAACGCCCTTCGCCCGAAAATTAAATACACCTATTTTGTGAAGAAGAAGAAGGAACCCTTCAACGCCATCCCTACCTTCTCAGAATGGGTCATTGAAGAGTGGGGCGAATGTTCCAAGTCATGCGGACTGGGTTGGCAGAGGAGAGTGGTGGAGTGCCGAGACCTCAATGGGCAGCCCGCCTCGGAGTGTGCGAAGGAGGTGAAGCCAGCCAGCACCCGACCCTGCGCGGACGTGCCTTGCCCCCACTGGCAGCTGGGGGATTGGTCACCATGCTCCAAGACTTGCGGGAAAGGTTACAAAAAGAGAACCTTGCAATGTCTGTCCCACGACGGGGGGGTGTTGTCTCACGAGAGCTGCGATCCTTTCAAGAAACCGAAGCATTACATAGATTTCTGTACGATGGCAGAATGCAGTTAAGCAGGGGAGCGTTGAGGGGAGGATGAGGTGTGGAAGGGCTGGTGCACTGATACCAAGAAGGCTGGAGGGATCCAGTGTACCTTGCCGGTGATGAACAGAGAGGGTAAGGAGTTGGGAGTGTGGAGGTAGGTAGAAAAGAAGTTAGATCGGCAGAATATCCTGCCAGTTACGAATCTGATAGGGTAGCTAATGAGGGTTATTAATCTCTGAGCAATGATATAGCATGATAAAGCCCCGGGGCATTATTATTATTCCTTTTGTTACATCTATGACAAGTGTAAGAAACAAATAGACGCAGTTGTCACAATTAGTTTAAGGAGTACACGATCCCCGTGCTGTGGTACCGATTAAATGATTAAATACTTTGTGCCGTGCGGGTTGGGAACTGAAAAGCAGGAGAAAGAGGAGACTTTCAGTTGCAGACAGGGCTTGCTTTACCTCGCGAACCACGGAGGGAGAAAGGAGGGCCCATAGCATCTTCAGCCAGCGCTGATTGATCGCGGCTGCTACAATTTCGGAGAACACTTCCGCCGTCGTCTCTACTGAGAGTTAAGAATGCAAGACTGTCCTCCGTGAGAGAAATGCTTCGCAACATAAAGTGACTGAAAAGGAACGCCGTCTTCGCTGTCCTGTGCCACTGCTGGGTCTTCATCCGTGACGTCATTTTGACAAAGAAACAATTCCACGTGTTTGTGAAAATGCGTTAAGTCTATAAGGAGTTAGGAAAAAAAAAAAGGCAGCAATGAATCAGACGCTAGTGAAAGTCAGAGGAGACAGGATAAGCTCAAACCTTCCACCTTCTTTCCTCCTCATGCAAGCCTACTTTTGGAATGTGGGTGGAAAACACAAACAGAAAACAAAAACCGGTTCACGGCTCAAGAAGGACCGGGTGATCTCACACACACACACACACACACACACACACACACACACAAAAGGATGTAATGCCAGTATAAGGATGGGGCGTGTAGAGTGGGATCCCCAGTGTTTGGGGACATGGAGATCACTAGTCTCGCAGTGGGGAGGCTCCTGAGGGGTAGCAGGCCCACCCCCAGCAGCTGGCCCAACAGTCATATCCTGGTGAATGTCTGTTCAGCTCTTCTACTATGAAAGAGAATAGGACTTTTTTTTTTTTCCCATATGTATATAGTAAAATATGTTACTATAAATTCTATGTACTTCATAAGTATTTGTGTGTTCCTTCTAAGAAGGACTATAGTTGGTAATAAATGCCTATAATAACATATTTATTTTTATACATTTCTTTCTAATGATAAAACTTTTAAGTTATATCGCTTTTGTAAAAGGGCATATAAAAATAGAGTATTTATACAATATATGTTACTAGAAATAATAAAAGAACACTTTTTGAATGTGTGCGTGTCTGTTTTGTTTAAATGAGAATTCGTTCCCAGGAAGGACATCCGAGGCACAAAATAAATTCTGTAGAAATAAGATTTCGTCCTAATGAAATGTACCTGATGGATCCTTGATGTGTGTGATTGCTACAAAAAAAAAAAAAAAAGAAAAGAGAAAGAAAGAAAGAAAGAAAGAAAACCCTATTATATCTTCAGTGATTGATAGGTTTTGCTACTGATGCAATAACATACACAGATGGTTAGTGAATGTTTTCTGCGAAGAGCCAGATCATCTCTGTCACAACTATTTTCCTGTGCTGTTGTAGCGTGAAAACAGCCATAGACAATAACATAAACGAATGGGCATGGTGGTGCTCTAATAAAACTTTATTTACAAAAACTGGGCCAAATTTGTTCTGTGGGCAGTTTTCCGACCTCTGATGTGTAACATAAATAAGGGGCGCCTGGGTGGCTCAGTCCTGGGTGGCTCAGTCGGGTTAAGCGTCGGACTTCGGCTCAGGTCATGATCTCGAGGTCCGTGAGTTCGCGCCCCGGGTGGGACTCTGCTGATAGCTCAGAGCCTGGAGCCTGCTTCCAATTCTGTGACTCCTTCTCTCTCTGGCCCTCCCCCATTCATGCTCTGTCTCTCTCTGTCTCAAAAATAAATAAGCGTTAAAAAAAATTATAAATGAGACCAGGTAGGGTTCTAAAAGCATTTTGAATTTGTGTCTCTTCCATTATACCATGTGAGTAAAATTTGTGAAAGTAAGCTACTGAGTAGAAAATGATGCTTCAGAAGTTACATTTGGGCTACACATGCGTGGTGAGCCAAGCTCTCCAAATGTTCCACTTGCTGTTCTGGAATGCATGAGGTGTTTTGGAGAAAGCCTGGAACATCCAGACCACTCTGGGTGGCCTTTTGTAAATCACTGTAATTTAAATACTAAATGGCACATCAATGACTTTAAAAGTTGAAATCACTTCCAAAATAACTACATTTCTCTCAGGAAATGGCTTATTTACTAGGAGACTCCGATTATGTGGTTAACCACAGACAATTCCAACATTACATTTTCATCCTTTTTTTCACCTTCCTTAGTTTTCTCAAATAGTTCTATATAACATGCTAATTTCAGATTCAGATGATAATTTCCCATTTGCCCTCAAGAATTACTCGGTGCTCTTTCTTCCCCTGAGCAAACTGAATATAAGATTCTCAGGGGCCAGGTGCATAGGTCAGAAAGTAGGGCAGGGGAGGGGAGAGTCATGTCTTCTCTGGTTCAGTTTTTTCCTACCTACTGGCCACTGAACTGAAAGGTGAAAGTCCAGTCTTCTTACACGGGGAACCAGTCCTGTTCCCATAGAACTCAGTTAAACATAGAATTTGGCCATGCGGTTCAATGGCCTAACATGCTCATTGCACCAACTTCCATCATTATTTACTTGTCTAGATTATTACTATGGCGCAAATTCCCAGAGTGAGTGAGGTGGGGGGTGCACACACACAAGAAATGCCCTTACCCTCAATTACTGTAGAAGCTATTTGATACAATACTATAAATATACCTAAAGTGATGACCCATAATATAAAGAAGTCATTTGTAGATCTTGCCTAATTCACCAATGAGGTTTGTTTCTTTTCAAAAGCTTGCATTAGGGGTGCCTGGGTGGTGCCAGAGGTTGACCGTCCAACTCTTGATTGGGGCTTACGTCAATCTCAAGGTTGTGGGATCGAGCCCCGCTTTGGGCTCCGCACTGAGCATGAAGCTTGCTTAAGATTCTCTTTTTCCATCTCTCTGTCTGCCCTTCTCCTCTGCACTTTTGCTCTCTCTGTGTCTCTCTAAAAAAAAAAAAAAAAAGTCTTACATTGATTGGATGTGATAAGCAGAAGGCTGAAATTCAGGACATGAAGATAAAAACCACCAAGAGACTTTCCAGAATTCTCTTTATTGTCCAACGCAATGCCAAACAACTGTGTAGGCTGCCACATTATTTTTTTCAGCCCTCTACTGGTAAGATTTTCTTTTTATCAATAAAACGAGCAGTTTAAGATACTCCATTTGGGCAGCAAAGAGAGTTTAGTTTAAAACATGCATCTAGTTCTGTGAGTTTGACCAGGCACCTGCTGAAGAGGAGGAAACTTTGTGCTCACTCACGTTGCAGGTGTAAATGATGAGCCAGCATGATGTTCAATACTAATCCAAGCACCTAATTTTCAAAGCATTCAACGGGCACTTTCTCTTTCTAGCATGTCAATAACCACCATGCGAGCACAACATTTGGACCAGAGCTTTCGCTTAAAAATTGGCAAAAATCGTTTCCAACTTTTGCTCTTTGTTTAATTTGTCACAGATCTTCATGTGACTGAGGAAGAATACACAATACAATTTGCTAATCTCATTGGTTTTCCAAAAGAAAGAAAAACAAACATTATTAATGTAAGGAAGGGTTGGTGGTGCTCGACCTGTCGAGGAAATTGACCAAAGCTACCTCACTATAGAAGTGTGGCCTGTTTGCCATACACATACTTCTGTGACACGGACAAGTTCACGGGGGGCGTGAGGAGAAATGGGAACGGGGCGGGGCGGGGGGTGCCTGGGTGGCTCAGTCGGTTGGGCGCCCAACTTCCGCTCAGGTCATGATCTCCCAGTTTGTGAGTTTGAACCCCGCGTCGGGCTCTGTGCTGACGGCTCAGAGCCTGGAGCCTGCTTTGGATTCTGTGTCTCCCTCTCTCTGCCCCTCCCCTGCTTGAGCACAGAACCACGCACAGTGCCTGCTCACTCTACTTGTCTCCATTTGGTCTCAGTCTTGGAAGTTCTTAATGTGGTGTTTGTTCAGTGTGCTCCAGTCTCCGTAATTCAGAAGCCTGAAGCTTTCCTTACAGCTGCCTCGTATTAATCAGATTGCCTAAGGGTAAGTGTCTGTAATTACTATACAATGATTTGTTTCTAATTTTGCATATTTTTTTGGCGATGGTAGTTTCTTTCTCCTTAGGATTACTATAGTTTTATGTTTTACTACTCTTAAGAGAAAGTATAAAACATTCACTTGCTGGGGTGGGAAGGAGGTGGAGTGTGATGTTATGTTGACTAATCCAGGAGAGCTTTTTCAATAAGGAGATATTTGGGAAGAAATCAGAGGGAGGTGAGGAGACAATTCTCCGAGGGATGAGATTTTACAATAGAGAGGTGGCCACCACACGTGAGAGTGAGCTCAGCTTCTTGGAGGGAACAGTAAAACACCCCTGTGGCTGGAATAATGGGGAAACGGGAAGGAGGGGAGATTGGTGGAGGACAGAGAGAGAGCTAGTTCCTGGGGAGCAGGAAGTATGCTTGGGTGTTGCTTTAAACCGAAGGGGAGGGACTTGAGGAACTGAGCAGAGGAGAGACACGGTTTGACTTAACATTTTAATGTGGAAGGGGACCAGATAGGAGTCAGATGGAGAGATTATTGCAATGACCACGATGAAGGATAACGATAAGCTAAATGATAACAGAGCTGAGAAAAAGAGGTCAAATTCTGCAGGTCAAGACTTTGAGGTTTGCAGATGGATATAGATGTGAAAATGGAAGAAAAAAAAACCCATCATGGATGAGTCCAAGTTTTTTGTTTCTTTTTTGTCTGTTTTTTTGGGGGGGAGGGGTGGTGGAGAGGATGTTCTTTGCAACAGGGATGTTGCCTCCTACACTCTAAAGACAAACAGAAATTAAAAATACAAGATTTTTAGTACGTATTGAAACTAGTTTTAAACATACAGCTAAATATAAATAATTGTTGAAAATATGCTTTTCAAATTAACAGAACATATAAAAAAATAATAGTTAAAAGAGACGGTATATAATGTAGAATATGTTAATAATAATAATTCAAGTGTGAAATCCTATGTCATATTGACCAAATCATAACAGCTGGATAGAAATGTTCATGTAGAGGTATCAAAGGACATCATTTTCTTTTTGAATTTTATAATTAGACAAATACAGATGAATGATGTTTCCTGAAAAACAAATTTCTAAAAATGTCTCTGTGGAGAGAGGATGCACGTAAAACACAACCCATAAAGGAAAGAATGGAAAGCAAAAAATAAGGTGTCAGAATACCAACCACATTATCACAATATATTGTTTAAGCTGTCTTGTTAAAAGACAG
The DNA here is from genome assembly GCF_014898765.1 of Herpailurus yagouaroundi. Classification (NCBI taxonomy): domain Eukaryota; kingdom Metazoa; phylum Chordata; class Mammalia; order Carnivora; family Felidae; genus Herpailurus; species Herpailurus yagouaroundi. Next base: position 18,101,244 of record NW_024412403.1, read on the forward strand.
ATATCTTCAGTACGTGTTTAAAAATAAAACCCAGTGGCATGATAAATTAAAGGGAACTGTCTAAATCAAACTGACATTTCTTCAGAGAAGTCCAAATATTTATCAGGCAAACAGTAGGAAAAAATAAGACTAGAATAGAATATCAGCCAAAATTATATTTACGATGGAAAAACACACTAAGCAACATAGAGAATAATGTTTCTTGTGGACTAAAGATAGAATCTACAATAAAATATGTGTCCCAAATAATAAAATCCCTATATGTGATTTAAAAACTGTTAACAATACAAAGGATGATGAACAGGTAGGAACTATTCTGATTGTCTTTAAAACCTCCCTCTAGGTAAAGGCAGACTAAATATGTAAGAAAAAAACTACAAAACTTTAGAAAGACATAGAAAAAGACTTGAAGACAACAAGAGATGTACATTTATCTTTTTAATTTTTGTTTTGTTTTGTTTTGTTTTGAGAAGGAGAGAGAGGGCATGAGCAGGGAGGGGCAGAGAGAGAGAGAGAGAGACAGAGAATCCCAGGCAGGCTCTGTGCCATCAACATGAACTCCGGGGGCGGGGCTCAATCTGACAAACCTAGAGATCATGGCCTGAGCTGAAATAGAGTCAGACACTTAAGTGACGAAGCCATCCAGGTGCCCTAAGACATACATTTATTTTATTCTAAATCATAAACATTTTCTTTTCTCCCACAATGAGTAGATTTATTATAAAATTCCAATCATTAGCCATTCATTAAGTTTTGGAAATGGGTTAACATGATTCTAAAGTTCATCTGAAGAAATAAATTTGGTGAAGATACAGAGAAGTGCAACCAAAAACCAAAGCGTAATATACAATACTTGCGAGACTTGATTTGAAAATGCACCATTGGGGCACCTGGGTGGCTCAGTCGGTTAAGCGTCCGACTTCGGCTCAGGTCATGATCTCGCTGTCCGTGAGTTCGAGCCCTGCGTCGGGCTCTGTGCTGACACCTCAGAGCCTGGAGCCTGTTTCAGATTCTGTGTCTCCCTCTCTCTGACCCTCCCCCATTCATGCTCTGTCTCTCTCTGTCTCAAAAATAAATAAACGTTAAAAAAATGGTGTCGCATAGTGACAGATGGTAGCTATACTTGTGAGCGTAGCATAACTTACAGAGTTGTAGAATCACTATGTTACCCCTGAAACTGATATAACATTGTGTATCAACTACACTTCACTAAAAATATATATATATATATTAGTGCATAAAATTACAATTAGAAGAAAGTGATACATACAGGATTATTGATAAGCATAACAGTGGGTGAGGAAGATAGCTCAGAAATAAACCTCAGTAACCATTACCACAAAACATTAGTATATGATGAAGTCAGTAACAAGTCTGTGAGCAAATAAGGATCATTCCAAACATTACCTTAAAAAAATAGAAAATAAACAAAGAAAACAAGAGACCAAAAAACCCCACCAACAAACAGACTCTTAACTATGAAGAACAAACTGGTGGTTACCAGAGGGGAGGTAGGTGGGGAGGTGGGTGAAACAGGAGAAGAGGAAAAAAAGTAGAAATTCATTTGGAAAAAAAAAAATTTAGAACCTTCTATCGGACCATTTATCAACTTAAATTCCAGATTCATAAAAAGTGAAAACGTGTATTTATTTTTTAATGTTTATTGATTTATTTATTTTGAGAGAGAGGACATGAGTGCATGGGGGGTTGCAGAGAGAGGGGAGAGAGAGAATCCCAAGCAGGCTCCACACTGAGCACAGAGCCCAATAAGGTGCTTGATTTCCCCAACCGTGAGACCATGCATGACCTGAGCTGAAATCAAGAGTCAGGTACTCAACCAACTAAACCACCCAGGAGCCCCTAAAAAGTTAAAACATTTAAATGAAACCTTAAGAAGTGCTAGAAAATATAGACAAATATTTATGTGATATCTCGACAATGGAAGGCAATACACAGCCAACACGCACACACACATGCGCGCGTGCACACACACACACACACACACACACACACGCCCTCACAGGTGTTGATGTGATTGGCTTAAAAACTTTAAGCTTCTGTGTTTCAGAAGAATCCTGGAAAAAAATGTAAGTGTATTTTCAATAAACACAAAAGACATCCAAGCTCATATCAGAGCTTTCCCACAGGCCATTGATTTCTCCCCATGATTCCACATGGTCACCCAGTTAACAGCTAATCAACCTTCAGATGTCAAACTAAATGTCACTTTTCCAGGGAAACCCTTCTAAAACCCCTAGATTAGGTTACACTCTAAAAACACTCTATACCTTCCCTTCTTGTCACTTTTCGCAAAAATCCTCTACTCTTCTGGCTCTGGGTCTGTTTTGCTCACTATTATTTCCCCAGTTCCTAGAATTTTGCCTGCGTGATCTTTCCTGTTCACTGAATAACCCTTAAAAATAGTCAAACTGGGGCGCCTGGGTGGCGCAGTCGGTTGAGCGTCCGACTTCAGCCAGGTCGCGATCTCACGGTCCGGGGGTTCGAGCCCCGCGTCGGGCTCTGGGCTGATGGCTCGGAGCCTGGAGCCTGTTTCCGATTCTGTGTCTCCCTCTCTCTCTGCCCCTCCCCCGTTCATGCTCTGTCTCTCTCTGTCCGAAAAATAAATAAATGTTGAAAAAAAAAATAAAAAAAAATAGTCAAACTACTGGACATAGAAATTTCTACTCTGTATTTATTTGTGCTAAATCACCAAAAAAGTTCACAAAAATTTAGATATGAGTGTTACATACATCGGAGCACAGGCATCGAAGAAGTATGCTGAGGACATTTTATGACATAACAAAATGTGAATCACGGGTAGATATAATGATGCCCAACATTCCTGGAAGTTATTTATGTGTTTTATATAAATTAGTTCAGTTAATGACCAACCGCACCAAAAAACACCCCAAACTCTGATGTAGATATTATTATTTATATCTTATAGATAAGGAAACAAGCAAAGAGAGATTGAACTACCTGATTGACGCAGAACAGTTACCAAGCACCTGAGCAAGGATTCCAACTTTAGGCGTCCAAGCTCGAAAGGCTGTTCCTTCTTCACTTTCAAGCATTAAACCCTATTACTGCTCCCAAGTTGTACATACAAACACACGTACACACTTGCACTTAACGATGCGTAGACACAAAAATAACCTAAATGGCTATTTTTATTTTCTTCTCAGTACCTTTCTGCATTTTCCAAATTTTCTAGCAAAACACAACTGTATCTTTTCTATCATCATGAGAAAAGTTATTTTGAAAGGGTAGGAAACCCCTAATTGGAGTGATTTTCATTGCGTGAATTCATTCTAGGCAGTCATTTATAGACACGTAACTATTATCTGGTTTTGTTTTGATTGCCCCCAGGAAGAACCCTTTAAAAGCTGAAACATTTTTGCAATGCCGTAACATTAAGGCAAGTCAGTTTTGTTGGTAGGTGGGTGGTGTTGTCCACGCCAGATATGGAGGCAAAAAATCAAGATAGATATATTGCTGGGGCACCTGGGTGGCTCAGTTGGTGTTGTGACCAACTCTTGATTTCAGCTCAGGTCATGATCGCAGGGGCATGGAATCAAGCCCTGCACTAGGAGCCTGCTTAGGATTCTCTCTCTCTCTCTCTCTCTCTCTCTTTGCCCCTCTCCCCTGCTTATGCACTCTCTCTTTCTCAAATAAAAAAAAAAAAAAAAAGATAAATTGGTCAGTTTATTACTAAGTGACTTCATGTTGTAACTTCAGTGTATATGTTATTTTCCAAAGAGATGTATACTATATATCACTACAAATTTTTTTTAAATCATTTTTCAAATTCCAGTCTGTTTGGGTATGTATTCCTCCATTTTATATGGTTCCTCCTCTCTGTCTGTATTTATCATGGAAGAGAATGAATGAACAGTAAATCCCCAAGAATCTAGAATTACTGACACTTTAATTTAAAATAAAATTGTGTACCTATCAGCCAGAGGAGATCCAGGAGATTCAAACTCATAATTCCTATCAGGCATAAAATCCACATGGCTTGTATATCTGTGGGTGTGAGTTTCACTGTTTTATGAAGAAGTGCTTTAGTTCCAAAGCTGTCCAAGGTGCACAACTAGCCAGGCGTTAGCATTAAGTAAAAAGCTGGCCTCAAGATCCACATTGACATGATCAATTATCCAAGATTACCTGTGAAGTAAAAGAATTCATCCAAAGTTAAGAGCAAAAGAATAAAGTACAATTTTCCATATAGACATGTGCTTAAAGAATAAAGCCAAGGTGTGATGACGATCTTCCTCTTTATTTACAAAAATTTGTGAAAATAACTTACACAATCCCTTTAACTATCTTTTTTTAATGGACACTCTCAGAGGGGCAGAGAACTTTTTTCTCCTTTAACAGTAGAAGAAAAGAATGTCCAAGAAGCACTAACAGCAACATGTTAAGATGGAATAATGGCCTTTTAATTCAGTGGTGTTTATTGCCTTGAACAACACATCAGTGGAAAGGTCCTATCATCTCATAACCAAGGAGATATTTCCAAATTATCTCGTTTCAAAAACTAAACTAAGTCCTTCAGTAAAATGATATGTCTGGAATTTCCTTTTAAAATTTCTAGCAAAAATAGAAAAGGCGGGGATAGATGAAACTAAATCAGCAAAATGATGATAATTGTTGATGCTGAGTGATAGATAGAGACCCATTATACTTTGTCCTCTACTTTTGTGAATTAATTTTTTTCTGTGATCAAAAGTAAAAAAATAAAAACCAAAAAACTATGGAGAAGTTATACTTCTTTTGTCCAATTTACAAATCAAGTCAATTTTGAAGTAATTTAAGATATTTATTAGTCTCCTTTTCTACTCTTTAGCTTGTTTTGAGGGGAGAATAGATGTATTTAAAGTATATCCGCTTAAAAACAGAGAAACACTGTCTAAAACCAATTTGGTAGAGAGCCAAGAAGAAATCATGGGGTAAAATTGAGGGAAGGAAAGGAAAGGAAAGGAAAGGAAAGAGAAAAAAAGAAAAATGAAGGAAGAAAGGAGAGATAGAGACATTCTTCTTACTTGTAGCACTGCAAAACACAGAGCACTTAAATGAGGTCTGTGTTCATAGGCTGTGAATTTATCACTTTTCTAGCGAGGCCTGATTTAAATATGATCAGAGTCTATAAAAAAATTCACTATTCTATATTACAGATTTTGCATCCAGAGGAAGAAAAGCAAGTCAAGAGAATGAAAATAGAAAGTCACTTTTCCATATAAATATATATGAAAGAAAAGCTCAGGAGGGGGAGGAGAACGAATATGAAGAACCTCAAGAAGGACTCTCCGTTCCCAAAGGTGAGGGAGGCAAGGCCACCCTTGGTGAAGCAGGAACACAATGGTGGGCAGACAAAGGGCACATTTGGCAACCTTGAAGTTGCAGACGAGGGAACGCCACTGAAAGATTTAAGATATGGGCAAGGATCAAAGATCTCCGATTTCTAACTGAAGTTCTTCACCAGCTGTATTAGATTAGTTGTGTGCAAAGCTTCTTTCCTTTTTCCATCTTCAAAGTGGGCTAAGCCTTTACCGGTAACCTGTTGCATCTCGCATACAAGCAGGGAAGGGCACCAAATAAAGACCCCAAGAGCAAAGCGGCCCCCTGAGATGAGGGACATTATTATACTGCTTTGGCTTTTCACTCATTTCAACTTGGTTTACTCAGTTCTGAATGTTCCAGAACCTTTCACCTTTAAAATTTTCACCACAGTTGTTAACTAGAAGAGAAGCAACCGGCTTGGCTTTTGTCCCCTCTCTTGTCAGAGCATGCCAGAGGTAATGGAGAAAACAGGACTCACTCCAGAGGATAATGGAGAGGAAAGGGAAAAAGAGCTGGGGCAAACCCCATCCATCAGCTTGATAAACAAATTCTGAATAAATGGAAGTCAGCTGGAGGCCTTCATCTCAAACAATAAGGTCACGGAATCTCAAATGCTAGATCTTCGAGTCCATGGGCAGGGCTGTCTCCTCTTAAAGATCCATAGAGACGATATGTAGTTATCAAAGTACAAGACATTCTGGAATCTTCTCTATAACACTAGGACAATTTCTTTTATAAGTCTGACGTTAGTTAAACCCTGTGTTTTTCTAATTAAAATACTCTTACACAAATACTGCTATTCTAATAACATACATTGTTAATATCTTATTTGTAGGTAGTAGTGATAATAGAATTCCCTTGTATAGACCATGAGTAAGACTTTAGGTTGGACCCCTACATTGAACAAACAACTGTGCAAGACTGCTGAAGAAATTCGGTTTTGGCCTCTCTTTTTTTAAAACAAAGGCTATTGGTTTCTCTCCTAAAAGTCATTATAGCATTGCATTTGATTTTCTTTAACAACCACGTGTGTGCAAAACACTTAAAAGATTAAAATGTAAACAAAGTTGAACACCTGGCAAAGCTTTGATCCCATACAGTGGCAAACATGTCTAAAATCATCACTTTGGACTACACGAAAAATTGCAGGCACAGTGGAAACACAGTAATATTCCATTCTAGCATGACTGGGAGAAGGCAAAAGGTATCATTCCACAGTAGAGTTGAGAGTCCAGAATTAGAGAACTAAACATTTATTTTTCTAGGGGATTCTGCCATCCACAGTTGTGGAATTTCAGGGAGAAAAGTACCATACCATTAACTCTTTCTAACATATCTTATCTAAATTATCATAGCCACAAAAAAGATACTATCTAAAATGTGAAGTTTTGTTAATTACAGGGCACCAATAACAATAAAGTTGTTTGCCTACAGATTATGGGATATCACACTTAACTTTACTTAGATTCCAAAGAAGGTAGGATATTAACACTGCTAAAACAAATGCTTGCTTTTAAGTAACATTTTGACAGAGGCTGCTGAAAAATCAAATTGTCAACCCCAAAGGTTTAATGGAGCAAAAGAAGACTCATTACATTTAATGTCACTTGTTAACAAGGTGGGGTCATTCTTGCCAATATATTTGGCCTTGATCACTTTGAACAAATACAAAATGTTTAATTCAGACTGCCTTTCCCCAAAATAGAACTACACATCTTTCAAGAAGGATATGCTCAAGACACAAAAGAAAGGAAAAAAAAAATCAACTTTCTTAAGGAAATTATAATAAAGAGGATAAATCTGTAGGGCAGGCCATTAGATGATCATTCCACTGCTATCACTGAGCCCCTATTTTGTACAAAGTCCTGTCCTAGGAACCCAGAAGGATCCCACAAGAAAAACAAAGTGAGAGAGAAAGATAAGAGGATGAAAGAGAGGGAGGAAGGGAGAGAGACAATCTTGCCTTCAGTCTTACAATACAGCTCACTAAATAAAAGGGATGCCAGTGAAAAGTTAATTAACAATACAAGGAAGTGAGGCCAACGAGTTGTACGCATAATATAAGCTCAGAGATCTGGAAGAGAGAAATCGCTGCAGGTCAAAGGGTCAAAAATAATTTCAGGGAAGAAATGGAGATACAAACATGACACTTCACATTGATTAGAACTGAAAAATTATCAGGGGGTGATGTCTCCGTCAGTTCAGGCTGATGTCATGAAGCACGAAAGACTAGGCGGCTTATAAACAAAAGCCATTTATTTTCCACAGTTCTGGAGGCTGGAAATCCTAGATTTCAGGGTCCGGTGAGCGCTCTCTTCCAGGTTACACACGGCCAGCTTCTTGGTGTATCCTCACGTGGCAGGAAGAAGGCAAGAGCCCTCTCTAGGATCCCTTTTATACAGGCGCTAATCCCATCCAAGTATGACCCCAGCTTCTCCTAATAACCAGTGGAATGCATAGATAATGCCACCAGTTGAACTGGAGACACAGGGAATCCTTTCTGGCATGGAGCAAAGAATAAAAACTATGCGTAGGAGACCCAGAAACGGGGCGCCTGAGTGGTGCCTATCTGACTCTTGATTTCAGCTCAGGTGGTGATCTCAGGGTTCCTGAGATCGAGCCCCATGTCTGACTCTGAGCTGACACCGAGGAGCCTGCTGGGGATTCTCTCTCTACCCCTCCCCTTCTCTACCCGTCCCCCACTCATTCTCTCTCTCAAAATAAATAAATAAGTTTAAAACAGAGAGAGAGAGAGAGAGAGAGAGACCCCGAGAAGATGATTTCTGCCTTGGTGGCTTCAACCCAATTCACTCACCTAGATAGGCCAACTTAATTTGCCAAAAAGTTACCTAGAGGAATTATTGAATATTTGGGTGGTATAATTTTTTTTACATAAATAAACACAAGTCTCAGAGGCAAGTGATGCGACCTTTGAAGATAAATATGCCGAAACTCACATATCTAAATTAACAACCCCTCCCCCAAGCGTAATGACTTTGGACTGTCAGTCATGATGCCAAGAGCAGCCATTTCTTCAAAGACTGGAGTTCTTCCTCGAAACAGTCCTAGAGCCAACTCAGAGAAGCAACCTGTTTCACTGCCTCCCAGCCATGTTTCATTTTTGACCAAAAATGGCATCACCCAGCTTAGACACCCACTTTAGTCATCACATTTGGCTGCAAAGACCCTTATTTGTATCCAAAATAAAATCCTCCTTCAAAGAGAGATTTGCCACCACAGGGGATATTCAAAGAATGAGCTGCAGGCTCCAAAGGCAATTTCAATGGATCCATTCCAAAAATATTGAAGAAGCGGCAGCATTACCAGGAAAGGTGTATGCACTTCCTGAATGACAACCTTAAAAGGGCCAGAGTGCTTTTGAATGCGCGTTTTGGTTTGTCCGTTGTAATTAATTATACTCTGATGCTAGAATTCAACTCACAAAGTTGCACATAAAGGCCAATTTCACCCAGGCAATTTCCTGTAAAACGTTACATATTTTTTTCAGTTTCCCCCCATTATACTGTCATTTTAACTGTTTGCTAAAACAGAAACACCAGAATTGGTTTAAATGACCTTTACTTAGCCCAGAGTCCCTTGAAGAGTTTTCACTTTTGACGGTATCGTTTTTCACATGCTAAGCCCTCAAGCAGGTATGCATTTCCCATAAAAGTGTTCATCTGGATTTTAGGCTCTTTTTGCTGTCTCTATGAGTGGATTTTATTTTTCTTAATAATAAAACCACATTTTTTTTTAATAGCTCTCCCTCTTGTGGAGTTCCTAGAGTTGTAGTTCAACACACAGGAGAAACTCAATAAAAGTTTTATTTATTGACAAACATGGGCTTCCTGCAAAGAGCAGCTATGATTTCAAACAATTCCCAGTAGCTAAGGATCAAGTAACTTTGCAGGGGAATCTGTGCTCTTAAGAGCCGCTGAAGCCCACAGCTCTGTGCTTGTAAATTTCCTTGGAAGCTTGCAAATTACTTAATCTCTTGAGTTTCAAGTCCTTCTTTGTAAATAACGATCTACCTAAAGGACTGTTCTAAAATAAATGATATATTCTACGTAAATAACTATTGTTACTGAGACCAATCTCTGATGCGGGGCGGCCCTCAATCCCACTGTGATGTATGGACACGTCAACTCAGCTACTTTAGAAGGTTTCTCAGTAATAAGAACTGACCTGAATTAAATTGGCCTTCCCCTTCAGAAACTTCTAGAAGCTTATAAGTTTATCAGCGCCAACAAAAGCATAGACAAATTAGTTATCCATGCCCTTGAGGGTGCTACAAAAGAACAAGCTGTCTGAGTGGGGCTCCTGGGTGGCTCAGTGGGTGAAGCAGTTGACTTTTGGTTTGGGCTCAGGTCATGATCTGAGTTCATGCGTTCAAGCCCCACATGGGGCTGATGCTGTCAGCATCAAGCCTGCTTGGAATTCTCACCCTGCCTTTCTCTCTCTCTCTCTCTCTCTGTGCGTCTCTTTCTCTCTCAAAATCAATAAACTTAAAATTAAAAAAAAAAAAAAAAACAAGCTGAGTGGTAAATCCTACTACACATCATAAATCTATTTCTCCAAGTATTAAGAGTAAAAATAATTTTTCAACGATGTCACTTAACCAATTCCCAACTTTATAAATGTCCTTTTAAGAAATTTTATTTTCACTATAATTGAGACCAGGTGATGATGGGGATGGCTATCCTAGATGACCAAGGTCCCGGACTACCACTTTACCATCTAAGAGCTCTAAATCAAAATTCCATGTTTCCCCTTTCCTTGATTCACATTGCAGAATAAATTATGAAATAAATAGCATACCCTGTTGATCAATCAGTTTAATGATGGAAAGTCAGAGCTTCTAGAAATATCAAATCATAATTACAAGAAAGAATGAGCCTGTAGGCGTTTTTTTTTTTTTAAGTTGGCACAAACTACTCTTTTCACTTATTGTGATCTTTTTTTCACATGAAGAAACACATTGTCATCTCTATTTCTTCAGATACACAGAGTATTGTGACTTTTTAAAAAACATTTCTTGACATTAAAAAAAAAAAAAGGTGGGGGATGTTGCCTGGGTGGCTCAGCTGGTTAGGTGTCCAACTTCGATTCAGGTCATGATCTCGCTGTTTGCGAGTTGGAGCCCCACGTCAAGCTCTGTGCTGACAGCTCAGAGCCTGGATCCTTTCTCTCTGTGCCCCTCCCCCACTCACGCTCTCTCCCTCTCTCTCTCTCTCTCTCTCTCTCTCTCTCTCAAAAATGAATAAACATTTTGGGGCGCCTGGGTGGCTCAGTCGGTTAAGTGTCCAACTTCGGCTCAGGTCGTGATCTCGCAGTCTGTGAGTTCGAGCCCCACGTCGGGCTCTGTGTTGACAGCTCAGAGCCTGGAGCCTGTTTCAGATTCTGTGTCTCCCTCTCTCTGACCCTCCCCCATTCATGCTCTGTCTTTCTCTGTCTCAAAAATAAATAAAGGTTAAAAAATTTAAAAAAAAATGAATAAACATTTAAAAAAATTTTTAAACATTTTTTTAAATGTTGAATGTTACTGTAGGAAGAAATGTGCAACAAAAGTTTAAACATTGGGAAAAGGTACTAGGACTTGTTCTTATTTATGGTGGATTCTAATAAGCACTTCATGGTAATTGTTCTTTTGAGCAATATTTTGCTATCAGGGAATCCACAACAGCAGTATCTTAGCTTTCCCAGAAAAAAAAAAATAATGATAATATAAACTGAGACATCTAGTGGGGCCAAATGGGAATGTTCCGCTGTGGCTTATTTTAACCTCAGGACAGATTCTCCCCTAAACCATGGAGGGCTTTCAATAGCTTTTAAAACCTACCCCTTTACCCCTTGAACAGTTAGTAATATGTCATTATATCTTTAGATTAAGTACTTAACGGTGCCAATGAAGGTATAGAGGTTTGAAAACCAGTTGATCTGACTGTAAATGCTTTCGGGAATTTAACCCACAGTCTGAAAACTAAAACATCAGTTTGGATGGAAAGCTCTTTTATTCCCTAGTGAAATGACTCACTGAGATTTTGTGCTCTGGGGATGAAGTGCACACTGGGAGTCTGGAATCCTGTAGTGTCGATGATGCAGAGGCTAAAAATACTTGACATTTTTAGTTGTTTGACGTGCTGCTACATGAAAGCAGTGTTGCAGTGCCCTGTCACAATCCTAGCCCCCAACAAAGTGATAAATGCTGCCATGTACCCCCTGAAATATAAGACCAACTTGAAAAGGGGAAATGGCACAGGAAGGTTATACCAAATATTAATAACAGGACTGTGAACAGTACCTAAATGTCTGCACAGATTTAAACAGCTGTGCATGAGTGTGACAAAAAAAATAATTTCTATCATATGTTTTCCATGTACTTTAATTTATGGTTTTATTTATTTGCATTGTAGAACAAAAACCAGATTGAGTCTGTAAAGAGGATCCCTAAGGTACCATTTATAGATAACTCTGGTTGGAGATTGTCCAAGAGGAATGACACTATTCGGCTTGCTAAATAGTGGGTTCAAATGAAACAGCTCTGAATTCGGTAGGGAAAAAAATGTTCATAAGGTAACGTTTTGACATGATCATTAAAATGCCCGTAGTTCAAAATGAAAAACGTTGTTCCCAAAGTCATACATAAAGTCAAAAACACTTGCCCAACACGCCTACACTCACCACAACCCCAAGGTAAAGCTTGGAAATGGACGGGAGTGATCTTATACAGAGCAGGATCACAGTATGTTTTATTCAACTCATTGTTTGGAAAATAAGTACTAATTAACTCCATATAGAGAAGGGTGAGGCAGATAAAAGAATGAATTCCTCCGCACTTGCATTCTCCTTTGGGAGGTCAACTTCAGATGAAAGGACAAACCACCACAGGCAGTATATGCCTTACTACCAGCAGTTAAGTTACAGATCAAATGGGCGCTAGAGTGATCAGAGAGTAATATAGACTTGGATTCTGGGAAAGACTTTGTGGAGGAAAAGGAATGTGAACTATGTCCTAAACAATGGGTGGGATTGGGATAGGCTAAGAAAGGCATTCCTAGAGGTATGACAGGAACTGAAACAAAATCTTAGAGGTAGATATGAGCTTAGGACAGGAGTTTCTTTTAGCAAATCATGGAGAAAAGTGTTCTAAAGAAAAAAAAGAAGAAGAAGGCTCGCTGCACCCCCTCGGACCTGGGATAGAATGGAGATAATAGCTATAAGCCACCAGGATTCCATGAAAACCCGATGAATTCTATGGGAGGTATGTTGGTGATGCCAGGAAGGAAGTCAGCGATAACTTGAAGCTTCAGAGGATGAGTATCAGTATGGCCTAAACACTGACTTTCCTCTCGGTGCTAGAACAGGTGGTATTGGTAGGATATTTAAAAATATAAATCTTGACTTAAGCTTTAAGGAAAATGTAAGCCAATCATCAGGATAAAATTTGTGTTCAAACATATTTGGAAACACATACAAATAACTTATGAGTAATATAGAACGTGATGAATGGCTAAGATAAATCAGAGGGTAAAAAATAAGAAACCAAAATTTGCAGAACTTAAGCTTTCTGTAAATTCATCCCTTTTTTAAAGGAAGTACATTATTATGATGGTTGATTTTATGTGTCAGCTTGTGCAGGCCACGGTTCTCAGATACTTGCTCAAACGCGCTTAGATGTTGCTATGAAACTATTTTTTAGATGAGATTAATATTTGAGTCAATAATCTTTGAGCAAAGCAGATTACTCTCCGTAATATGATGAGCCTCATCCAATCAGTTGAAGGCCCCCCAAAAAAAACTGATCTCCGTCAAGGAAGAGGGTAGTTTGCCTACAGACCGTCTTTGGACTTTAACTACAAGATGAGCTTTTCCTTAGGTCTCCAGCCTGCTGGCCTACCCTGCAGATTTTGGACTTGCCAGTCTCCACAATCACATGAACCACTTCCTTAAAATAAATTTTTGTCTCTGTCTCTCTTTACACACACACACACACATAGATGGAAGCAGCAAAGAAATCATTGCACATAGAGAACTTTATCAGATGTTCAAATGTGTTTTATAGGGCCGTTACCTGTATTGTCTTTTCCTCGGAATGGAAAATTCATTTCAAAGCATGATCGGAAATGAAGTTGATTAAAAGTAGAAACCAGTGAGAAAATGCTCTTCTATTATAACACGGGTAGTGGTGAACTGGTCTAGAGTCATATGATTAATGTGAAGTATTAACATAACATGAATGAAATGTGGCCATTAGGAAAAATTATAATTATATATAATATATATGTAAATATATAATTAAAATAATATATAATATATGTAAATATATAATATATGCAAATATATAAATACAAATATATAATGTATATGTAAATACTTATTATATATACTCATATAATTTTTTATGTCACCAAATAATATATGTACTGGAAGGATACTCCCCCTTCAAAGTACCCCTTTTCCAGTATGGCAGTTCCTCAAAGAGCTAAACACAGAACTGTCATGCGATCCAGCAATTCCACTTCTGAGCATACACCCAAAAGAAGTGAAAGCAGGGACTCACGCAGATCTTTGTGCACAAATATTCACAACGTTGCTTGCGGTAGCCAAAAAGTAGAAATAACCCAAATGTCCATCAGTGAATGAATGAATGAACAAATGGCGTATATACATATGAGAGAATATTACTCAGCCACAAAAAGGAATGAAATTCTGATATATGCTACAATACGAGTGAACTTTGAAAACGTCATGCTAAGAGAAATAAACCAGAGACTAATGGTCAAATATGAAGGATTCCACTTACAGGCACTTAGGATACTCAAATGCTTACCGATAGAAAGTTGAATGGTAGTTACTAAGGGCTGAGGGAAGGAGGGATTGGAAGCTCACGCTTAGCGAGGACAGAGTTTGTGTTTGAGATGATGAAAGGTTCTGGAGCTGGATGGTGGTGATGGTTGGACAACAATGTCAATGCCCCTGCCCTGTGTACAGTAAAACCTTGCTTTGGGAGCATAATTCGTTCCAGAAACATGCTTGTAATCCAAAACACTTGTATATCAAAGCGAATTTCAAGAGCCATCGGCTCAGTTGTGATCATGTGACATTCGGAATCACGTACTACTCACATTGCAAGACATATCTTGTTTATCAAATTAAAATTAATTAGAAATGTTTGCTCATCTTGCGGGACATTCACAGAATAGGTTATTCGCAATCCAAGGTTTTACCGTACTGAAAAATGGCTACAACGGTCAATTCGGTGCTGTATATTTTACTACAATAAATAAATGTCTCTTTTCTAGGCAAGCGAGTAAGCCTGCCAAGGGGGCTGAAAAAAATTAGTAGCTATCAGAGTTTGGCAGAGGCACCCTGAGTTTAGGAAGAGAAAGATAGTTAGGCTGGGGCTGACACTGGAAAGAGGCAAAGAAATCTGCTGAATGTGAACTTGAGGGTCTCAAGACAATGATGGTGTCTGTATCTTGAGCCAGTACAAATTGAATGAGCCAAAGTACACAGAGTAGTGAGTAGCACGAGCCCCTCAGAGGATACACTCCCACACAAAAACACACGCAAGAACTTTCCATCTAAATATTTATTCATGAATAATAGGGGTGATGCAAACAATCCTGAATTTGTTCTTGAAACATTCATATAATTAAAGTTAAAAAAAAAAAACCAAAAAACATTTATTGAGCTTCAACTGAACCCAGTAAGAACATGTGCTATATGGGTTTCCCATTTGTCACCATTTCTCATTTCATGTGGATAAATTTAATATATTATAATCATTTCCTACTTCTTTACTAGAGGAGTCTTAATTTCATTAAAAATACTCAAAATGTCATGCTATATGGGTTTCCCATTTGTCACCATTTCTCATTTCATGTGGATAAATTTAATATATTACAATCATTTCCTACTTCTTTACCAGAGGAGTCTTAATTTCATTAAAAATACTCAGAATTCATCCACGACCCGGAAGTTGATGACAGCGAGGAGTTCATCTGAGCCTGTGGGTTGATTCCTTCCATGTGCCTCTTCATATGGCTCCAATCCCAAATTGCTTGGGCTTCCTCACAAGGTGGTAGTCAGATTCCAAGAGCAGTGGTCCCAAGAGAATGGCTTTTTAGAATGCAGCCTTGGAAGTCACACAGCATCACCTCTAATATAAATTGGCTCTAGTCTTAGGTTTACCTACATCAGATTCAAAGAGGGAGGAAGGGACATAACTTCCCCCTCCCCTCTCAATGGGATAAGTGTCAATACCATAGTGTAAGCACAGCATATGAAATAGATATTATTGCAGTCATTTTGGGAAAATACAGCCTACCACATTGGAAATGATAAAGGAGAACCACAGCCAAAAACTAATTTAAAAATTTTAGTGTAGTTAGATTTAAGATGAATACCATACTTACATACCTGGGATCTCCTAAAAGCGGTATTAGGAAGTTGTTTACCTTTGGCACCTTATCAGTTTACCAGTCCCTCCTTCTACTCCCCTACTCTCCTTGAGGCCTTGATTCTTCTAAATGTCAATTCTAGAAGCTTCGTTATCTCTGCCACTGAAGGTGGCCTTTCTGATAATCATGACTGATAGTATTTTGTTATTCTTCCCTTATCATTATCTCCCTGATACTTATTTTGAACCTCATCTTAAACCTTTCAAATAATTGTTATAGTAAATGAGTCATCCAATATAGAAAACTCACAGAGCTTGAGATATATATATGTATCTAAATGCTATGTATATATATATATATATATATATATATATATGTGTGTGTGTGTGTGTATATATATGTATATATATCTTTTGATGGACGAATTTTAAAAGAAGATAAAATTATGCTTCCTATACAAATATACAATGGATATTTTATTAAATGTTTCCTTTAACTTAACTAATGAGTGAACTAATGAGATGTTATGACAGGTTTGAAGGACTCAAAGAACTGCATATTTATGGTAGAAATGTTGAAATGAATTTATAAATGCATGCAAAACCGGCCAAACTGCTCAATATCCACAGGGTGATGATCATCTGTTATGATCTCCAAGGGACACAATTCACAATTTCACAGACAGGAACTATTTCCATTTCTATCCACTTCTACAAGTTAGCTTCTGTCCCTAGAGAGTTGTAAAAGAACCTCATCAAAGATAAAGGCACACCTCCTCCCCACCCCCCACCCCCACCCCAGAGGATAACTTGATCTCCAAAGCCTCTTGCATTTCACTGAAAGGATATTCAATAATCTCTTCTACCCATGTCAAAATCTAACATGGATCTTCCCTAAGTCTTAAAGAATCATCATTATTGACTTAACCAGTCAGGCCCCCCGTTCGTTTTCTAAAACTTTAGTGGTAGAAATAATAAGCCCATAAAATCAGACAGAGGGAACAGAAGGAGCAGGCAACAAGGTGTTCATTTCTAGATTGTTCATTTCCAGATCCTTTCATCTCGACCTCCTCATTCATATGCACGCTGGCTTTCCTGACATACACATTCTTTTCCATCAAGACAGTAGTTTGGAAAATGAATGCCTACTATATATAGTGCAGTTCAATGTATGCAGTGAGAAGAGAATTCCAACCGATGAACTTCCAGATGGCTGTTGGGCCTTATAGAGGACCCTATTTCCACCCGTGCCCAGAGACAAACAGGAGACCATTGTGCAACTCCCCACTCGGCTGTTCGGGACTTAAGATGAACTCCTCTGCAGAAGCCAAGTCCTACATAAACAGGATTTCTGGGTGGTCATCCTGGCAGTGTGTCGTATGATTCACTGAAGAAGGGAGTATTAAAGATGACAGAGGCACAGATGACCCCTACGAGGTTCAAATTAGAGAGAATCCAGGAGCAATAACGAATCCAAAGAGAAATTGAAGCTGAATATTATTTTGTCCAAATTCAAACTACTCTCTCAGCGGGGAACACAGCCCATCAACAAACATCTCTTCATTTTATTGGGCTTAACACCAAACCAGATTTCCTCATTCAGCTCTCTGTTATGCTCAGGCTTCATGCCGGAATTAACATGCAGTGTTTGTCTTATTTATTCCTGACTCTCTCACTGGGAATTCAATATTTGGATTACATTACCCATGACAATGAGAGTTCTGGTGGTAAAAACGTGGTCACAATCAGCGGCCAAGCTCATCGGTTACAACGTTGCATGCCAGGCACACATATTTGCTTCATGCCTTGGTGTTCGTGTTTTAAGTTTTCTCCACAGGTTTCCTTTAAAAAAATTTTTTTATTTTACCCTCATAATAAGTTCTAAGATAAGTAAAGCAGATACTATCATCATATATGATAGCACAAGTGGGGGAGGGGCAGAGAGAGAGACAGAGAGAGAGACAGAGAGAGACGGGGGGGGGGGGGGGGAATCCCAAGCAAGCTCCAGGCTGTCAGCACTGAGCCCAGGTTCCATCTCCCAAACCCTGAGATCATGACCCGAGCTGAAATCAAGACTTGGATTCTTAACCAACTGAGCCACCCAGGCGCCCCTAAATTTGTTTTTTTATATCATACAAGATAGCAGTGATGAATCCTTGGGCAAAAATCACATGTGCACATGACAGGGGCTAGAAGTAAACATTGAGACATGACACTTTGCCCACAATTTATATGAATAACAAATGACAAGTTCAGAGCACAGCTGGGGAGAAGGGACAGTGTCAGCCAGATGCTTTCAACACAAATTTCAAGCTCTTGAAATGGTTTATTTAGGTTGGTTTAGGTTTTTTGGCCATTGGTTTTGGAGTTTCAAAGTGGATTTGACCTTGGACATAAAGGTAAGTGGAGTTGAAAGGCATTTTCTACAGCATACAATAACTGATTCATTTGCTGTCTTCCCACCATATTTTGCCTTTTAAAGAACTTATAAATGGAAGAGTAGTCTGAGACTATCTGAAGAATACATATGAAGAGTGAAGGAAATACTTTGATGTTGAATGTCTGTCACAGAAAATTCCTTACGACCTTCTAAGCAAAGCACTATTATTAGAGGTTATCAACTTAGATATAGAAACAACTGCTACATCTAATAAGTATTTCTTGCTGACCTATCTCATATTGTGCCAGCATAAGATGCATGTACAGAAATTAAATCAGGTGTCTTTATTACTCACCCACTTTATATCATGGTATGAGCAAGTGACTTTCAGTACCGTGGATGATTAAGCAGGTCAAAGAAATATTGCTACTTCGACGTGCATTTAATTCAATTTAATTTAATTTTTAATATGAAATGAATTGTCAAATTGGCTTCCATACAACACCCAGTGCTCATCCCAGTAGGTGCCCTCGTCAATGCCCATCACCCACCTTCCCCTCTCCCTCACCCCCATCCACACTTTGTTCTCTGTATTTAAGAGTCTCTTGTGGTTCACCTCCCTCCCTCTCTGTTTGTAACTCTTTTTCCCCCTCCCCTCCCCCCATGGTCTTCTGTTAAGTTTCTCAGGATCCACATAAGAATGAAAACATATGGTATCTTTCTCTGTATGACTTATTTCACTTAGCATAACCCTCTCCAGTTCCATCCACGTTGCTGCAAAAGGCCATATTTCATTCTTTCTCATTGCCAAGTAGTATTCCATTGTGTATATAAACCACAATTTCTTTATCCACTCATCAGTTGATGGACATTTAGGCTCTTTCCATAATTCGGCTATTGTTGAAAGTGCCGCTATAAACATTGGGGTACAAGTGCCCCTATGCATCAGCACTCCTATATCCCTTGGGTAAATTCCTAGCAGTGCTATTGCTGAGTCCTAGGGTAGATCTATTCTTAATTTTTTGAGGAACCTCCACACTGCTTTCCAGAGTGGCTGCACCAGTTTGCATTCCCACCAACAGTGCAAGAGGGTTCCTGTTTCTCCACATCCTCTCTAGCATCTATAGTCTCCTGATACGTTCATTTTAGCCACTCTGACCAGCGTGAGGTGGTATCTCAGTGTGGTTTTGATTTTTATTTCCCTGATGAGGAGTGACGTTGAGCATCTTTTCATGTGCCTGTTGGCCATCTGGATGTCTTCTTTAGAGAAGCGTCTGTTCATGTTTTCTACTCATTTCTTCACTGGATTATTTGTTTTTCGGGTGTGGAGTTTGGTGAGTTCTTCATAGATTTTGGATACTAGCTCTACATGTATTTTAAACTTCAGTTTAGAAAGTGGAAGGTTTACAGGTAAGTTTGTTTACCCAATTAAAATCCAATTTAACATCTGGGGCACCTGGGTGGCTCAGTCGGTTGGGCATCTGACATTGGCTCAGGTCATGATCTCACGATTTGTGAGTTTGAGCCCCACGTCGGGGCTCAGAGCCGGGAGCCTGCCGTGGATTCTGTGTCTCCCTCCCTCTCTGCTCCTCCTCTGCTCACACTCTGTGTTTTCCTCTCTCTCTCAAAAATAAATAAATACTAAAAAAAATTCAAATCCAATTTAACATCTAATAGATACAGGCAAAAAAAAATCTGAACACAAAGTTGGTTTTGTGCTTGTTTGTTCATTCGGCTTTTGAACTAAGTGGGACTTTCCAACAGGGCCATAGGTATGTAGGCTCAGATCCTAACTGGTTATGGCCCGAACAGCACTATCTCAGTAGCAAGGCTAATGGCAAATGAATTTCAGGCACTTTTTTCATCACTTAAAAAAACAAAACAAAACACTATTGTAATTTTCCTCTTAGTTTTAAAATCTGGAGATTAATGAATCTTTCATAAATAGATTTGGACAGGAAAAGCCTGTCAGGACAGCGTCATCTAGGTAAGTTCAAGAAAGTTTTGTTTCTGATGTAGATGATGTATTTTTCCATCCTATTTTGATGGTCTCAAAATTGAATATTGAAAAAAAAAAAGTGAAAGAAGCTTCTGGTCAAAAGCAGGAATTATAACCAAGCCGTGTAGAATTTTGCGGTAGTGTTGCAAAGTAAGAATATTCTCTACTACCAAATCAGGAACTGATGATCCCTCCAAAGGCATAAAAACCCTTTGATGATGAAAGCGAACTCCCAGGACAATTTGATTCCTTTTTTCCAAAGTGAGCCTCCACCCTGAATTTCCAACCATAATACTTAATTTGGCAAGGGGGACAGTAGCATAAAAATGCATTTTGTTCATGAATTATATTTTTTCCTGTTCTCCATGACATTTATGCACGCCAGATATAAATGACCACACATGTATTAAGTAACAAAGGTGTCTTTCCTTTCCAGTGGCACACATTTTATTAATAAGGACTTGACCCAATAGTCAGAGTAAAGAGAAAATTTAAACTGATTTCTGGAAATAAATGGCAGAGCCCATCTGAGGTAAATTATCTCTTCCAAAGTTCCAGTTCCTTTTAGCATCTCTGAAAGTTACTTGCCAAAAAAAGAAAAGCCATTTCTTGGAAGAAATAATTTACTTCAGGCGGAAATGGAGCAAAGGTATAGCTCTTGACTCAGCAAGGTCTCCAACCCAGGCTTCGATCTTGATTACTGAATGGACCTCAACAGTCCAATACTGAAATCACATTGTAAGGTCTAAAGCCATTGCTTTCTATTTATAGTGTTCTATTTGAAGACTCTTCTGATTTTAAAAAGGGCTAGTTTAAAAAGCGTTAGCCTAAAACGCACACCCTCACAAAACTCAACGTTGGCACACTTTCCCAGATCACACACATTATCTGATCTTTCTGGAGGTAATCGTTTATGGAGACGAAACACTCAGCTTACTCAAGGGTATTTATTGGTATGGTCAGTTTAAAACTATTATCTCAGGGCGCCTGCGTGGCTCAGTCGGCTGAGCGTCTAATTTTGGCTCAGGTCACGATCTCAAGGTTGGTGAGTTCAAGCCTCATAGCAGGCTGCCTGCTGTCAGCGTGGAGCCTGACTCGGAGCCTCTGACCGCCCCCCCACCTTGTCCCTCCCCCACTTGCATGCACTCTCTCTCTCTCTTTCTCTCTTAAAAAATAATAAATAAGCTTCAAAAAAAAAAAAGGAAATAAAAGTATTATCTCATTTGTTCTCATTCTAGGTATAAATTCTTCTCAAGTAGCTTCCTTTGTGCCAGAAAACCTGAAAATCGAATTTCAGCACGGATGTGGGTGTTTTCTGAATGTTGTGTTGATCACTGACATTGTTCTACTTGTATCCAGTTTGCTTCTTATGTGTATTTTAACTTCATTTTAGATTCCCATGTCTGGATTTAATGTGCTGTAAGGAGTTCGTTTTCAGCGTTAATCTTCACCAGCCCTTTTATAATCATGCCCTACGTTGCATTAGGTACAGCTGCACTCTAGTTTCTATTTGCCTTTCTTTCTCATCGCTGAAGGACAAGCTTTGACTCCACGACACTTTGTCCCCACCCCAAGCAGAATCTCATCCGGGACTTCAAATTCCAGATTTGGGGATAGGAGGAGGAACAAGGATGTAGTTAGTTTCTCTTTGTCACTGATATTCCCTAGTGGGAGCTCCTGGCGCTGGCTTGAAGGAGGTTTTCCAAAACGAACATGATCTGCGTAGCTCATCAAATTTCTTCTGCACGCAGGGGGGCGTAAACATATCAAAAACAGTGAACTGTGATTTTCTGTATAACTGAACATTTAGTGACATGTTGGGCTCCTAATTTCAAAAGGATAAGTATATTGACTGGACATAAGGAGCACAAATACAAACACACGTGGCATCTGGAGTTTGAAGAATGAAGTTAAGATAAAAAGGGGATACAGGGCGGGGCGCCTGGGTGGCTCAGTCCGGTAAGTGCCTGACTTCGGCTCAGGTGATAGTCTCATGGCTTGTGAGTTCGAGCCCTGCATCAGGCTCTGTGCAGACAGCTCAGAGCCTGGAGCCTACTTCAAATTCTGTGTCTCCACTCTCTCTCCCACTCCCATGTGCTCTCTCTCTCTCAAAAATAATAAACATTAAACAAGAGAAGAAAGGTATATTGCGCTCAGCATTTATTAAACAATAATTTTTTACATAAATAGAAATTATTTCTTAAAGGTAATAAATCCCAGTTTGGCAACCTAAATTGAATTTACCCCTTGATTTGGATAAATCAGAGGTACTCAATGTCTGGGAGGTTTGCATGAAGCTTATGAGAGCTCCCTGGGATGAAAAAGCACACACAGAGGAAAGTTGAGGCATATGAAGTTGGACCTGGAAAATGATCCCAAGAATCAAAGGGAGAGTGAATCTGAATATGGCGGGCTGTCTGCTCCTTGTATGGTCCCACGGCCAACTTGATGCAATTTCACTTGAGCTCTATGGAATGATCCAAACGAGAAACAGAAAGAATGCTTCCAACTGAAACTCTGCAAGGAACTAAGAGTGCAAAGGAGGAAGACATGATGTGTGAAACTCACAGGTGATGAGAGGATACTCACCACTTCTGAGTTATGTCTTCCCCACATGGACTCCCAAGGAAAACAGTAACTGTTAGCTGGATTACGGGTTTGAACGCTGGGGGATGGCTTCTGCAGAGGCTGCACGGGACACTCTTGCCAATGACAGTAGTGATAAGAAACAGTAGGACACAGTGGCATGGGCCCTGGCTTGTGGCACCTTTAGAAACATCAGACAACATCTGATTGCTCTGTGAAGCCAGTGTAAGACACAAGCAAAATGGACATGCTTGGTATATTTCAGAGCTGAGTTTGTGTGTCCTCACAAGACATCCTCTGGAGACATCCAGAAATATCTAGGAGGGACAATGTAGGTTTCCTGTAGGTCTGGAAGGGGGAGAAGTCAGAGGACACTCAAGGAGACTTACCATGACCCATATTTTTGCCCTGAAACCTGTACAGTCTGAGAAAACACATGCTGTACCCTTAAAGAGCTGCCTATGTTGGTCAGAAGAATATGCAGCGGATACTGTGAGCCAGCTTTTTCAACTTCTGTTCATTCCTGCCTACCAGAATTGAAAATAAAATTTTCCTTCTTGCTTGCTATTAAGGAGTCACAGCAATGGCCAATGAGACCGGCAGAATTCCTCTCAAATGGTAATGGCAAAACCTTGTGAGAAGAAAGCTTTGGCCATTTACACTTGCCCTCTTCTTCCTGTCTGGAATGAGGATTGTGATGGCTGGAGTTGCAAGAATCATTTTGTGATCATGAGGTCAAAGGCAGTACGAGACAACCGAGGGAGCCTGGTTCCTCAGTGGCGTGGTTGACATTGGCAAAAACACTAGGCTATCCATTTCTGGACTTTTTGGCATATGAGAAAACAAGTCACTTACTTACGCTACTATTTGGTTGCCTGTTCGCATGTAGTCTATCGGCTTCTAAATTGTTTTGTTTGGTACATATTCTACTATTCTAAATAAGCAGTTCCTCAGCTGATACAAACTAAACTTGCTGTTTTATGGTTAGTCAGAATGACATAAAAAAGAGCTCCCAACATTTGTTGGACCATCCTGTTGGTACAGAACAGAGATCAGATACTCATTAATTACTTGGGATCCTTTGAAGGCAAAGTGTTCATTCAAAACACCAAACACCGTATCTGCTTTTATTGTCTTTTATTTCTTTTCATTTTTATAGCAGGGCAATAGAAATGGAGGTAAAAAAATCCCAACCCATGAATTGATTGGCAAGGGATAAATGTTAGCTTTCATCTTTTATCTAAGTTGTAAATAAAAGAGTCAAAATTCCATGGCTTTAGTGATATTAAACTAAAAACATCAAGAAGCTATTTTGATACTCCACTCTTCTGTTCCTGTTTGCCTGTAACTTTGTACTTTCGCATTTATTATTGTTAATCAAAGTTGTTTATTCTATATGAACACAAAAATCTGCGGTTCGCCAGCTTGAGCTGAAGGCTTTTCCAGATTATAGAATTATCTCCCAAAGTGAAGGCTTTTGTAGTAAGCTGTAGTCCCATCTCCTCTGCAGGCCTGACACACATAAATGGGGACAGCAGTTTTCAGACATATGTGCCATTTGGAGAAAAACAAAATTTATTGCAGTTTTATTTTTTAATTTCAGTAAAACCATCAAATACCCATTCAGCAGAGATAAAAGAAAGAGAGGGGTAAAATAAAAGGAAAATCTCATCCAAGAATCAGTGAGCCCGACTCTCCAGTGGAAATAGTGTCTGCACCTTGTATGCTCCACACACTGATTAGGATAATATGATCCAGATGGCCACACCAAGACGAATCCTTTCATGAGGAAAGTTCTGGGTGGGGTGGGTTATTGTGATCAATGGAATAAACTGCAGCTGGATGAACTCTGGGTTACCTTTGAGAATTGCTAAATTAATGATGATTACATACATTCTGACAAATTTCCCCGGAATTTTTCTAAGATGGCTGGTTAAAAAGAGGAGAGGAGAGGAGAGGAGAGGTGAGGAGAGGAGAGGAGAGGAAAGGAGGAAAGGGAAGGGAAGGGAAGGGAAGGGAAGGGAAGGGAAGGGAAGGGAAGGGAAGGGAAGGGAAGAAGGAAAGGAAAAGAAATGTGTTTAGGGGCTAGATATTCTCATGGCAAGAAAGGGCAGCCTCTTAGAGACTGTGAGGCACCCAGAAGGATTTGAGATCGCGGGACTTGGACACGGCCAAGTGCAGCAGGCAAGCCCCACTACAGCTCTCGCGTGGTTCATAGCCATCACCAATGCTGACTGGTTGGGGCGCTCCCTGTACCAACTGGTAAATATTTTGAATATCACCCTTGATTTTTATTCGGAATTTTTGGCATGGATTCAATTTCCAGGGTAAACCAAAGGTGGGTCAAATCTATAAACAGAAAACATCTCAAATGGGATGGGAATAGAAATGAATTTCGTCCATGAAATGCTCCTGGAATGCTCACCACACAGAGCATTGTGGGAGCTCTCTATGTAGGAGGTACTACATATTCAGTTAATAATACTTCATTTTGTATCACCCAAGAACTTAGGCTCTCTCGTGCCAGAACCACTTAGATGTGCCCCTAAATTATTTCCATGACTAGTTCTGAACCAGTTCATTCGTTTGGTATTCATGTAATGAGCCCTTCCTACCAGGTTGATATTCAACCAGGGACTAAAGTTGAATGAGTTAGGTGGGTGACGACTGGGTACATTAATTCTTTTAAACCATTCTATTTTAGAATACTTAGCAGTAATTTGCTTAACTAAATGGACTTCTTTTTTAAATTTTTTTAGTGTTTATTTATTTTCGAGAGAGAGAGAGAGAGAGACAGGCAGACAGACCGTGACCAGGGGAGGGGCAGAGAGAGAAGGAGACACCAAATCTGAAATAGGCTCCAGGCTCCAAGCTGTCAGTACAGAGCTTGAGGCGGGGCTCAAACCCATGAACCACGAGATCATGACCTGAGCTGAAGTCGGGTGTTCAACCGACTGAGCCACCCAGGGGCCCCATTAACTAAATAGACTTCTTAACTGTGTGACTTAGGACCTTAGCTTCCCACTATAAGGAAGGAAGCCAAAAAGGTGGAGGCATAATTTCCCACCTTAGGGTCTGTGAAAAGACTTTTGGGTGGCATCAAAAGTCCACAGGGTAACTCTTGATTTGGTCATTTTGGAGAAAAAGTGCAATAGATGTCATATTTGAAATAAATGGAAAGAATGGATCCTAAAAATAGGAAGAAAAAAATCTCAGAAGTTATACTCACAGAGAAAAGAAATATTTGACTGGAATATACACCTCTAAAACTCATTATTCTCCATTTCCTTTATGGTTTTTCTCCTATGAGATATTCTTTGCTAAGTTGGGGGAGACTTCTTGTGGAAAAGTGTGAAATGGTAAGGTAAGGCAGTGTGGGAAAAGAAAGGGAGTCCCTGTACTATTACAAAAGCAACTTCTAGAATACATTCACAGAGGAGTAAGGGCAGAGAACTGCCTAAAATATTATCCAATTGAACACATATTTGTTCGCTTCACCATGAATAACAATGTTAATACTAAATATAAAAACCAAGTGACTACACTCATCATGGTGAGCGCTGAGTAGAGAATGGTTGAGTGAGTACATTGTACATCTGAAACTAACATAACGTTTGTAACATTGCATGTCAATTCAATAAATAAATAATTAAAATACTAACATAAGTTAAAGGGCAAAAATAGCACACAAATTCATAATATCAAAACTCAGATTCCATTGCCAATTTCATGTTAAACGATACTTCATTTCTACAAAGAAATGAGGGGCGCCTGGGTGGCTCACTTGTTCGAGTGTCTGACTTCAGCTCAGGTCATGATCTCATGGTTTGTGAGTTCGAG
Organism: Herpailurus yagouaroundi; assembly: GCF_014898765.1. Classification (NCBI taxonomy): domain Eukaryota; kingdom Metazoa; phylum Chordata; class Mammalia; order Carnivora; family Felidae; genus Herpailurus; species Herpailurus yagouaroundi. The sequence goes on from NW_024412403.1 coordinate 18,127,794, forward strand.
CCCCGCATGAGGCTGGCTGATGTTAGTGGGAGCCTGCTTTGGATCCTCTGGCCTCCTTTTCCTCTCCTCCTCCCTCACTTACGCTCTCTCAAAAAATAAATAAACATTAAAAAAATTAAAAAAAAAATGATAACCCCTCGAGAAGAATCTTCCTACTTACAAACAGCATTACCCACTAATCTGTAATCTAGTTTCTAACAAAAACATGCCTTCAGTCCAGAAGGATCTGTGATTGGGCCTTCATGGTACCCAAGACCTGGCTGATTGGTAATTGATCCAATCTTTCAATTTTCATTCCTAGCGGTTAGTGTGTTAAATAGTCTGATTTGGAAAAGAAATCAAATGCACCTGCGAGATTGAAATCTGTGGAATATTCACCAAAGATAAATCAATATGTGTCCATCACATGGTTCTGCTTCTGAATCTGGCATGCATCCATGTTAAGAGATGAATTCTTTTTTTTTTTTTTTAATTTTTTAATGTTTATTTTTGAGACAGAGACAGAGCGTGAGCAGCGGTGAAACAGAGAGAGAGGGAGACAGAGAATCCGAAGCAGGCTCCAAGCTCTGAGCTGTCAGCACAGAGCCTGACACGGGGCTCGAACTCACGAACTGTGAGATCGTGACCTGAGCTGATGTTGGATGCTTAACCGACTGAGCCACGCAGGCGCCCCAAAGGATGAATTCTTATTGGAAATATTGGTACTTTAGAAAATTTAGTTGGTGAGTAAAAGTCAATAAACAAATAAAATGAAATACCAATGCTTGTGATGATGATAATGTGCAAGAAGTGATTATTAAAAACACATTTGAGACCCTGGTGAAATCGTCATAGAATCAAAGTTGCTATGATTCCATAATACTAACTGCCTGAGTATGGAAAGGACCAAAAACCAGAAACGAAAACAAAAGCAAACAAAAACAAAAACACACACTCTTTCCAGTATTCATCCAGTTACTTAGAAACGTAAATGTGGCGAAGATGTCTAACAACATCCCTTGAAATATAATCCTTTCTCTCACCCACTTAAATAAACCCAGATCCCCACTTAATGGCTATGAATTTGCATACGTCGATCTTTCTGCTCATTTGCTACTGGGAACCCTGGACACAAATAATAAAAACCATAGAGTACAGCGCAACTCTCTTCTCATGTCACATTTTTTTGGTATTTCGAGCCTAAGGTACATTATTCATGTGCTTGATTTAAGCAAGTCTTTGACTTCTTAGATTTAGCTGACCAGCATGAAATCCACAGCATACACACAGCAAATGAAGACAGATGAGGGTGAAAGGAAAGCCCTTTCCTGGTTCTCATAAAACCTCTCAAGTTGCAGGCTGATGGTATTTTCTCCTTAAAAGGTATCAAAAGTTACAATTCTGAAAGCTTGCACGGTGGGAAATTGCTTAATTCTCCCCACCAGCGTCTGTAAAAAGACTCATAATTTTCTCTCTCCTTTGCTAATCTCTAGTTTGCCCAGGCGTTCACTTTCACTTGAGATCCTGGTTGTTGTTGTTTTTTATTTTACTTCTACTATTTCAGATTCAAGAAGTGAACATGTAGGAAAAAGTGTTTTAAAATTTAACACCGTAGCATTTTCTTCTGAAAAGTTTTGTCTCTCAAATGGAACATGTGAAGGGTAATGAATCACCGGAGCGTTCCATGATGCCCTGAGGCTGTGGTGTGCAGGACGCTAAATTAATCATTGTAACTGCTTTTAATTTTAGAGAATTGCAACCTTGCTTCGCAGTAGTTTTCTCCCGAATTCTCTCTCTGGCTCTTAGCAGATGTTGTGATGTTTGAAACTTGTTCAAATGCATTTCTTCTCCAGGGCCCTGTCCTGAGAAGGCCACTAATGAGGAAACAGAATTTGAACAGAGCGTGGGACCTTGACCTGGCCGTGTACCATTTGCGCAGATCCATATTCTGTGGATTATAAAACTAGATGACGTTGAGTAAACTCCCGAATTAGCATTTTCTCTTTCCCAGTCTTCTGGAAACTCTCCAGATGGATTAAAATGAAAGTAACGTCCTGCCTGACCACGTGACCCCAGAGACAGAAGAAAGATAGTAAAAAGAGATCACATATAGTGGTCCCAACTCCTTTATAAAAATGAATTCATCCAATATGGACTCTCAGTTCCTAGTTTAAAAATTCAGGATATAACCCATCCTTTGATTTTCATAACACTGTAGAGTCATGGCTTCTACAAACTGTTTTCGTCGTGTTCAACTAGGTCATTAGAAACCAAGCTCTAGAAGCGCCTGGGTGGTGCAGTCGGTTAAGCGTCCGACTTCAGCCAGGTCACGATCTCGCGGTCCGGGAGTTCGAGCCCCGCGTCAGGCTCTGGGCTGATGGCTCGGAGTCTGGAGCCTGTTTCCGATTCTGTGTCTCCCTCTCTCTCTGCCCCTCCCCCGTTCATGCTCTGTCTCTCTCTGTCTCAAAAATAAATAAAAAAACGTTGAAAAAAAAATTTTTAAAAAAGAAACCAAGCTCTAGCTTGACAATAATCGTCTAACTTTCCTTGTCACCCTCATTCTGTCTGTTCCTGATACCAGTCCAGTGAATTTTAAGTCATAAGATGAATGGACAAAGAACATGGCGTCTGCTCATGGCATGTTCAGGAAATGCAAGCAGGTGGGGCTGGCTTTAAGGGGAGGGAGTGATGCGCAAAGGGGTAAAGCCTGAGACTGGGAAGGAGAGACAAGGAAACTCTTCAGTAAAGCAGCAAAAAACTACATACCAAAGCCATAAATGGGCCCAGCTCACAACACCTGTCCTATGAGTATGAGCTCATGAGCCTCCACACCTCTATGCAACACATCCCACACTGTCGCCTCCTTCTAGATTTCCACAGGGTTAGCTCTCCAAGAGCCGGAGCGGCTCGTCAAAAGCCGTCAGTTCTGCTGCTGCTTCTGCTCCCAGGCCTGGTGGGGGAAGGGTTGCCCCAAATGAGTGATAGCACCTGGCATGTAGGACAAGAAAAGGGACTCCATGTTCTATCCTCACGCTCTTCTCAGAAATAGAGGGAACTAGGGAGGCATAAGCAATTCAGCCAGTGGGTCTGGAGAGTCTGGAGACGCATTCCTAAAGGTGAGCCCAGAACAAACCACCCACAGCTGGCCTTGACCTACAGGAATCAAGTGCATTCTCTGAAAGAGGTAATGCTTGTCTCTATTTGCCGCTTTGGGAAAAGGGCAGTGGAAGGGAGTGAGTTTTACTCAGTCTACATAGAAGGATGTGATTTCATTTTCTTCTTGCCTCAGTTTTTTGTTTTGTTTTGTTTTGTTTTTGTTTGTTTGTTTGTTTTAATGCAGGATACATAGGTGCTGTACAATGAGTGGAGGTAGATAATGATGGAGGACTATCACAAGGGCAATTTTCCAGGTCGGAAAAGCAAAGGGGCTTCCAGAGATCATCCTCAGGTTCTGCGTTGTCTACCTCTGACCCTTCCACGCACTCAGTCCCATGGAGAAGCTGCCTGTGCCAAGCGTGGAAACAGAGCAGGAAGATCTTCGACAACCCAAACTGACACCCAGGAGCTGTCGTGCTTAAACTTTGGTGGAGTGTCGACTCCTTTATGAACTGGATAAAGACCACACACCCTCTCCCCTGCCCTGCTTCCAGATGCACCAACGTGCACACCTTGGCATGCACTTGCCAGGAAGTCCCAGGCTCCTGAAGCCCCCACACCGGCCCTAGGTTAAGAACCCTTGTCTAGAGAAGCCTTTGTGGAGCCTCTTGTGGGATGTTTATAATGGCCGGTTTGTTTGAGAGAGGCTGATGTCATAGCTCGTAGCTTTGAATGCTGGTCAGAAATCACGATTTCCTTTTGTGGAGTGGCCTTTCCATGCTAAGCACTTGATAAATATTTGTGGAGTGATTGAAAAAACAAGAAGTAAGTGGGCATATTTGGATCTTATAATTGCGGGTCCTTATGTACTCTCTAGCGAAGGCTAGTTTAAAATAGTTGGCTGTCCCTTTTTGACTGTGATGGTGGCACAGCCCCATGGGGGTGCCTACTCTGTGAAGCATAGACATGCTCACCACAGGGCCTGGCCTACCCCTCTGAAGGAGGGGTGAATGGATAAAAACATATGAGAGAGTCAATGTGTTGAGAATGCATTTTTTTCATTCAGATTTATACTCAGTAACATCTCCCACTGTGGTGAGCAGAAGAATACCCTCCCTCCCCAAGATGTCCATGTCCTAAACCTGCAAGCTCTGAATATGTTACCTTATAAAGCAAAAGAAACTTTGCAGATGTGATTGAGGTTATGGACCTTGAGACTGTTTGGGATTATTCAAGTGGATCCAATGAAATCACGCGAGATTTTAAAAACTCAAGAACCTCTACCAGCTGTGGTCAGATAAAGATAGAGAAGGGGCCAGAGGGACACATTGTTGCTGGCTTGGACGATGAAGAAAGGGCGCCATGAACCATGAACCACAGAATGTGGGTGGTCTCTAGAGCTGAAAAAGGCAAGGAATTGGATTTTCCCCAGAGCCTTTAGAAGGCAAGGCAGCCCTCCTGATACCTTGACTTTAGCCCATGGAGATCCATGTCAGAGTTTTGACCTCTTAAAATGTAAGATAACAACATTTGTGTTGTCTTAAGCAGCCGAGTTTGTCGTGATTTGTGACTGCAACAATACAAAACTAATATACTCCCCAGTGATGGTAGGTAAATTTCTTGAGCGCTGGCTCTGTTCTAAACATTCTCCATGAATTAAACCAACCCCTACGAGTTCTTTTGGGCATGTACTCATATTAACAATACATAGCAGAAAATCACAAGGTAGGAACTTTGAATGACGCAGTCTGACTTTGGGGATTACGCACATCCCCAGGGAAGACTTTAGGGAAGATGATGACGACTCCGGCCAGAGAGTTAGACAGGAGTTTTTGAACCTTTACTGTGGAGGGTGTGTATGTGAACGCATGTGGCGAATTTACGTATTTGTGCTTCTGTGAACCGTGTGCTTACCTGTGTAGCTGTCTAGGCATCTGTGGGTAGGTCTGCATCAGGTTAGGTTGGTGCTAAGCACAAAAAGAAAAAAAAAATGACAACTTGTAAAGCTTAAGGACATGACTTATGGATTCCAAGGTCACTATTTGTTGGAATAGTGCATCCCTTTTGGGCAACAGAGCACATCATGGTAGCAACTGACCGACAAAAAAAAAAAAAAAAAAAAAAAAGCATTAAAAAAAATTCATCAGGCTTTTCAGGGTTTAAAACACACCCTCCCCCCGCTCTTTATTTTTTAACACGATCTCTAAGGTGGAATTTCAAGCATCAGTTTATAGTTGGGGTGGAAAGAGGCCATAGGAGTCACACTATATTTATAGACTCATATTGCAACTCTGGACAAAGTCAGAGTGGAATTCACTGCCAGTATTTCCTGTGCTTCTTTCCTGGAAAGGACCTTTGCCTCCAACCACTGGAGTCCTTTCTTGAACTTCTGTGTAATTTCAGATTTCCAGTCCTGGCCAAAGGAAGGAAAGGAGTTCACCATCAGCCCTAAATCAGTGTATCAGTGAGTGCACAGCAGGGTACATCTGTGACTTTTTTCTTCTTAAAATCCGGTATAGTTCTAAGCAAGGATTTCGGGAAAAGAAAGGACACCTTTTGCTTAGCTTGGTAGAAAGAAAGCTGTCATTTCAAAACGTCATCCCGTGAAAGCACAGAATAAACGTCAGTAGACGAAAGCATTTGCGATCATGATTCGATTTCTTATTTGCCCAAATTCCAAGATCTGTTTCTGGCGTAGTTTCACAGAGATTGTCTTAAACAAATGGAAATATATGCCATATTTATTTATAAAGAAAAATTTCAAAATATTCTATAATCTTTGACAAATACTCTCAGAGAGAGAGAGAGAGAAAGAGAGAGAGAGGGAGATGGAATACATTGTAGATGATTTTATTAAAAACACAATGTCCATTAGGATATAGTTTGTATATGATTTATTTGAGTGAATAAAAGACATATGTCTTCGTTCAGAAATCTTCAATTAGAAACCCCATGTGTTTCACAGATTTAGGAATTAGTTTGATAAGCACTTCCTTGAAAAGTTAAATGCCAGTTTCTGGATATTGCCCATCATTTCATATTAGTTTCTGTTTGTCCTAAGCGTCTGTTGTTTACTTTTTTAAGTCTCCCAAAGAGAATAAAACTTATGATCTTAGGGACTGGCAACCTGGGCCAAATTAGGACTCAATCCACTGGTTCTTCTACGCTTTCCAAACAACCAAAGTCATCACAGGCCCCTCTCCTACGTAAATAAGGCCTGCCGAACAAGGTTTACTGCATCACAAAGAATGAATCACTGTTTTATTTATTTATGTTCTCTTTCTAGCTATCTCTAGAGAAAGAATTCCTTTGGCAGCCTTCCGACTACTTTCTCATAACCCTCTCCGTCAGCCTCCTCCAACCACGCACGCTCGCCCACACGCAAGGACCTTATGCTAAGTGCGATGTCAAACAAAGGCAAGGGCTGTCTGATATCACTTACATGCGGAATCTCAGAAAATGGAACTTGTAAAAAGAGAGAGCAGAGGGTGATCACCAGGGGCAGGAGATGGGAGAACAGGAGAGATGGTGTGTAAGGGCCCAAACTTGCAACTCGTAATAAATTGGTCCTGGAGATCTAGCACACTGCCTAGAGATTACAGACAACAATACTGTGTTATAAACATCAGGCGTGCTAAGAGACCAGCTCTTAATTATTACCCACCACAAAAATAGAAGTAATAATTATGTGACACGATAGAGGTTGTAGCTAAGGCTAGAATGGCAATCATATTGCAATATACAAATATATCGAGTCAACATGCTGTATACTTTCAACTTATACAATGTCGCATGTCAAATAAATTTCAAAAGATAAACAAACGACAATTTAAAAAAAAAAAAAACCAGCTGCTCCCCTATACCCATGCCAGCCTTACTCCCTTCAAATACTGTGACAGCTGCTTGCTCATTACCAGGTCTCCCTTGTTGTTATGGCTATTGCCTCATAAACCGGTGGCTTCCAGTCTAGAATTGCTTTCTGGCCACTTTTTAAATGCTTAAAACATTTTCACAACAGCTTTAACAATAACCCTTTTTCTGAGGAGAAATTTTTCATCTCTCCAAAGTCCCGAGGTCCACTTTGATGGTTAAGAGGTTGGATAGAAGTCTTTTTTTTTGGGGGGGTCAACCTCATCAAAACACTGTGGTCTTTATTTGACACAGTTTTTATTACAACCAATTAATCAGTAAACTGATGTTGTACAAAGTTTTAGAAATACACTCCATGTTATTTTTACAGCAATTTGACAGTGTGTATATCATTTACAAACGTATCTAGTTTTCATCGATCCATTTTTCTATCACCTACATAGGGAGAAAGAGGGAGAAAGAAGGGTAGGAGAGAGGGAGACAGAGAGACACAGGGAGATAAAGACAGATGTTCAGCAATATATCCCCAATCATGCTAGGATACTGTACCCATTGCCCATACTCCTCTGGTACATACATTTCTTTAGAAAGTTTTGTTCTCCTGATCTGCATTTCTCCTTCATAGTCAGTGCCAAGAATGCTAATAGTCACATGAAGGACTCACAGGTGTTTGTATGCTTGAACTATTGTAAATTTTATGGCAATATCAAAAGAATTACCAAACAATTGGGAAACAGTAATGTCCAAGCGAGTTTTCCATCACATACTGTGACATTTTCTCTTCCTCCTTCCACATTTATGGCCCATCATGATTACATCTGGCGAATCCTGACAATTAGGCAAAATGTCTCCACCTTAAAGTGAGATAATTATTAACCTTCCTTCTATGTACAACCTTAATTCTTATTGTCATCTGACCTAACATATTTACATTATGGATATAAATATTTGGATGTAGGCATCCTAGGTTTTGAGAGTAATTATTTTTATTATAAATCCTATTAACAAAATTTATTCAACATGAACATGGCTCGCTAGCCTTTCTTTTCTTTTCTTTTTAATTTTATCTCTTATTTTTTTAAAATTTACATCCAAATTAGTTAGCACCTAGTGCAACAATGATTTCAGGAGTAGATTCCTTAGTGCCCCTTACGTATTTAGCCCATCCCCCTCCACAATCCTTCCAGGAACCCTCAGTTTGTTCTCCATATTTATGAGTCTTTTCTGTTTTGTCCCCCTCCCTGGTTTTATATTATTTTTGTTTCCCTTCCCTTATGTTCATCTGTTTTGTCTCTTAAAGTCCTCATATGAGTGAAGTCATATGATTTTTGTCTTTCTCTGACTAATTTCACTTAGCATAATACTCTCCAATTCCATCCACGTGGTTGCAAATGGCAAGATTTCATTCTTTTTGATTGCCGAGTAAGACTCCATTGTATATATATATATACCACATCTTCTTTATCCATTCATCCATCGATGGACGTTTGGGCTCTTTCCATACTTTGGCTATTGTTGATAGTGCTGCTATAAACATGGGGGTGCACGTATCCCTTCGAAACAGCACACGTGTATCCCGTGGATAAATGCCTAGTAGTGCAATTGCTGGGTTGTAGGGTAGTTCTATTTTTAGTTTTTGAGGAACCTCCATACTGTTTTCCAGAGTGGCTGCACCAGCTTGCATTCCCAAGATAGAAGTCTTGGGGAAAAAAACGCATCCCTCAAAATCATGAGACACTAATGGAGAAGCATTAATCCCAGAGGACAGTTCTTTTCAGGAGAAAGCCATCCTCCTGAGCCAAAATTTGGAAGGTCCCTCATGGAATTGTGAGGGAGAAAGGAGGTCTCACTGTAGTTTCATGCAGCCTTATGAGGCAAATCTACAACAGAAGAGAAGAGAGAGATGCACAGTCAAATTACTTTCATCTTGCAAATCTCTATTCCTCTACATGACCCTTAATTAAGCACTCTTAGAGACGTGACCCAAAAGACAAGCCAATGATCACTTCATTGTTCCTGTTTTCCTTATTCATCAGGAATAATTTGACACATTCGATCACTCCCCTCTTCTTGAAAGTATGTCTTCACTCGGCTTCCGGAAAACCACGCTCCTGATTTCTCTCCTACCTAATGGCTGCCCTTTCTCATTCTCCCATCCCTAGTCTATAAAAATTGTGTCTTTCCTCTTTTGTGTCTTCACTACCTCTCTCCCTGGTTTTATTCTGTCTTCAAATACCATCATTATGTTGAGGACTCTCAAATTTACATCTGCAGGGTAGAGCTGTCCTCTGAACTCCAGACTCCTATATCCAATTACCACTTAGATACTTCCATTTGAATGTCTAAAAGCATTTCCAGCTTAGTATGTCCAAAACTGAGTTCTTATCTCCTTACCCTCGTCACCACCATCCTTACTTAAAGAAAAAAAAAAAAAGACAAAGACCCCTTGCTCTACAGTCTCCCCCATCTCAGAAAATGGCAGTTCCATTCTCCACATCCTTAGTCTAAAATCAACGGAGTCAACTTTCACTTCTCTCTTTTTTCACACACTCCACATGTGATTGATCATCAGCAAACTCTACGTTCGCTGCCTTCAAATGTTTCCATTCCCAACCACAGTGACGATGTATACTGACCCCATTCTGTTCTAAGCCCGCATTCTCTCTCACCCGGGTTACGGCAATAGTCTCCAAATGGGTCTCCCTGTCTCTACCTCTGTTCTCCCTGACCCCCACTCAATTCTCAGTTTTGAAATCAGCATGATCCTGTTAAAGCCCAAATCGAATCCTGTCACTTCTTTGTTCAAAATCCTCCTTTCTGATTCATTCAGAGGAAAAGCCAAAGTTCTTATAATACCTAACAAGGCTTCTCCTGATTTGATCAGAATTCTCATCACTCTTCTAACCTCACCTTCTGTACTTTGTCTCCTTATTCACTCCGCTACCACTTTAGTTTCTCTTCCTTTAAGGAGCCAAGCATGTTCCTCCCTCAGGTCTTTTGCCCCTGCTTCTTCCTCTATCACCCCCAGATATCTGCATGACTAATTCCTTCACTTCTTTAGTTCTTTGTTTATATGCCATGTTCTCAGTTATCTTAACTAGCATTATGAAATCCCTCCTCCGTGCCCTGCTTTGTGCTTTTGTATTTTCTTTAGCAATCGTTGCCATTAAGAATTATATGCTCAAACTACCTTAAAATGTATTCATTAGAGAATACACTTTTAATGTTTATTTGTTTATTGGAGAGAGGTGGGCAGAAAGAGAAGGAGACAGAGAATCCCACACAAGGCTCTGCACTGTCAGCACAGAGCCCAATGCCAGGATCTAATTCATGAAATGTGAGATGTGACCCAAGTAGAAATCAAGAGTCAGATGCCTAACTGCTTGAGCCACCCAGGTGCCCCAAGAATACACTTTTGACTCTCATGGACTGTTGTACTCTAAATTTTGCGCTGGTCCCATTACCTGGTTCATTTACAAACCATTTTGATAGGAACTCAAAAATATTTATTGAGTGTTGAGAAAAACAAACAAATCAGGAAACAAGATTAGCACAGACGTACTACTTCTGGATAGAATGTATGATCTCCCCCCCCTTATATTTTTGCTTCTCAACCCGATGAACAGGCTAGAGAGGACAATGGTTAATTATAAAAATATTCTTGTTTAAAGGCTAGATGATATTCAGGCATGGAGAACCAGTTCTTGTACCCCTTGCCCCACATCCCACCATGCCCTAAAGAATTCTGTTAAGACAAGAGTCCTCTTGTGCCCAAAGCAAACATAACTCCACCTTACCACACCAGGGACAGAACCTTTATCTTGCCTCTTCTTCCAACATGGCACCCGAAGCTCTGTACCTAACTGTGTTAAACTCCATTTAATCTTTGATTCTTGTAAGAGACCATCATCCTCATTACATATGGGAACACGTGTAAGCTTACGTCGACAGGAAACTCATCACCGGAGCTCTTGGGTAGAGTGAGGAAAGAAGTGGACGACAAAACCTGGAAGACAAGAGAAGGAAAAGGAAATGGGCACCCCAGGATAAGTGGCTTGGAAATGTAGCGATTAAAATTTCATTGCTTTGAAACTCAAGGCATCAGTTTCAAAGTTAAGAGATAATTTGAGAGCATTGTGGCTTTCATTTTTCTGAAGTCCCAGAAATTTGTATTAGACAAAATCATCCCAGATGATCAAGTAATTCTTTCCACTCTCAGACAAAATTCCTAACAGAGAGGACTGTAACTCTGATGTCCTTGATCTCACCATCCCATGTCTGGAAAGTGAAATTACATTTTAATTTTGTGCAATGAGCAGGATAGTGACTGAGAGAGGTGTATCCCAGATTTGAGAAAGAATACGATCAAGAGCTAAATAAAATGGCTGTGATCGAAGCCTCCTAAGTTCTGGGATGGCTTGTTAGAAAGAAGACATAATTGATACAAGGATTGTGCCTAAGTGGGGTCTATTATTAGATGTAACATCAGTACAGATGGAAGAAACAGTGACTGAAATTGGAAGTTTGAATCCAAGAAGCTAATAAAATAAGCAATAATTGCATCACATTAAGGGGGCCAGGGCAAAGTGAGCACAGAAAACAAGGGAGGTACAAACAGATCAGAATACTAGTTTGGGGTGCAAGGGAAGTAGGAAGGAATAGAATTGCAACAAGCTTAGTTAAGTGTCCATAATTGTTAAATTCACTAACGGGTACATTGAATTCATTACATTAATTTTTTATACGTTGCACGGTTTGAACTCTCCAAAATAAAGAGTTTAAAAGCAAGCAAAAGAGTGAGGTTTGCAAAGCAAACCCCCTCAAATGACCATTCATTTCTTCAAGGCAATAAGCTTGTAATTCATATTCCTCCACCAGATAGTGGGTCTTTGGAAAGTGAAGGTTCCTATTATAATCTTTATTTCAGGACTTTTAGCAAACAGCGCATTTAACATACTGCTTCCCTCTAAGAAATAATCCAAATGAAATTTTATTATAATTAGCTTCTTTAAAGAAAATAAAATATTGACATCTTTCAACAAAACAAAAAGAAAAGAGCTGTTTGGGAACTAACCACACAATCATTCTTTATGTCCTAAATACCAGGCCTGGTATGGCTGTACATGGACAGGTGATACTGGAGTAGAGATGAAAGAAAAAATATAAGAGCTGTTAGAGAAGTTTAGAATTAGAGACGTATTTTCTGGAGGAATCACTCTCTCCAGACGGGTTTCTGGAGGGATAGAAACAGAAGTGTGAGGGTGAATGAATTGTCATCGTGATGGAAAAGGCAAACAGGAATTCTAAAGACTGCGCTTTGTATTACACCTTCCTTGAGGAAGTGGGAGAAAGCAGCAATGGCAATAAGAAATAAAGGGCCGTGGCTGAGAGGTAGGAGGCAACCTTGGGAGCTTGGTGTCTTAAAAGTGATTTCAACCAGAAGGGGTCAGTCAACATGGTGGATGCTACAAAGAGGTCAAGGGTGGGAAGTGAGGGGAAGGGACAATAACAGGAGAAAAATGTGTTTTCTTACCTGCGCTGAACTTTATTCTGATGCCCTAACACCTGTTTAATATCTTTATTCCAAAATTGTTATGCTTTTCTTATGGAATGAATCATCCCCCTTTTATATGCACTCCCTGGTTCGGCAAGTGGCAAGAACCATCAGTTTATCCAGTGAGAACTTTTCAAATTAACTGTGAACCAAATTTGCTCTGAATTAGGAAGTCACTGGTAACCATACAGAATTAAATTTCCAAATCTTGCCATTCTAAAAGATTCAAGAAATAGACTTCAAGGAAATAGACAACTTATAAGAAAGACAAAAGAAATTGAACTGGAACTAAAGAGGGCAGAATTTTATTTTCTTTTAGTTGAAATAGTTGTGATCAGGGCCATGCTCAGCCATATTGGAGCCTGAGGCAAAAGGTAAAACCAGTACAAGAGTCTGATATTTTGTGCACCAGAGATGATTTTGGATTTTGATATTTTGAAAAAATGCATTAGAAAATTATTTACCTTGGTTCCTGAATTTTTTGATCCTCCCTTAAATTTTGATCTCAAGCTGAATGTGACACTAGTTAGAAATGTGCACATGTCATGGCAGAGGAGAAAACCACAAATGTATGCTCAAAAACCAGCCTGTAAATATTCATAGACCCAAACAAGTGAAGCTATTCAATCCTCTTCATGCCCTTAGGTATCGATATTTATCATTTTTTTATTAACTTGTTTTATTTTTTATATTTTTAAATTGACATCCAAATTACTTAGCATCTGGTGCAACGATGATTTCAGAAGAAGGTTCCTTAGTGCCCTTATCCTTTTAGCCCATCCCGCCTCCCACATCCCCTCCCGGAACCCTCAGTTTGTTCTCCATATTTATGAGTCTCTCCTGTTTTGTCCCCCTCCCTGTTTTTATATGATTTTTGCTTCCCTTCCCTTATGTTCATCTGTTTTGTCTCTTAAGGTATCGATATTTATTATTATATAAGCTTCTCCATCTAGCTTATAAGTGGTCAGACTAAAACTGGGTATCAGAGACAAATAATTATCAGGGTAGTTATAGCCTGTAAGGTAATCTGTGACAAAATCTGCTGTCCAATCAGGTATGAATAGCATCAGATAGATTCTAATTTTCAAGTATCTGAATTAAGAATGCACAGAGAATCATTTAGTAGCAGTGGGATCCATAAAGGTGAGTCATTGTTGTAAAGAAAAGACCATGAGTAAGCCCAAGCATTAAGTACAAGTAAGCAGACAGTAGACAGTGAAAGAACCATTTGGTAGAAAGACCTAGAGAAACCAGATGAAGGAGAAGCACAGAGAGACTGGGTGAAGCAAGCTGATGGTGGCACAAGAAAGCAAAGATTGATGGCGTCCTGCCAGGAAGTCATTGTTGCAACCTGCTAACACCTTCCACTTTTCTCTACTTTCATATTATAATGGGCTGCCTTTCCTTTTCTAGAGCTATCCTCATGAATCCTTGTTCGAGCAGCCTTGTTCGAGCAGTCAAATTCCTAATTAAAATTCCAAAGACAAAGCAAGAGGATTTTTTTTAAAGGGGACAGTGACAAAGGGGGAGACCTATAGCCTAGAAGATTCAGGATAGAACACAACCAGAAAGCCAATGAGTGTTGAGTCATGTTGAAGAAGAAAGACACTTTCACATCTGCAACAGAAAGGAAAATAAATTGAGGATAAAGCCAAGGACAGTTTGTGAGCAAGAGACAAGGGTATGAGAGAATTTCCATTGGATGAAATCAGTCATTTGCTGATGGTAGGGTTGGAAAGGGAACCTAGGAAGACCTTGAATAGGCTTAAAAATATGCTGGAAATACCTAAGAAATGTATAAAATTATCAATTTGTTGCTCTACGTATCTCTTAGAGGTATTTTGTTATAAGGAATTTAACTCATCGTGTAGACTTTCTGTGTTTTAATATCATATCATAATATCTCCTTTAATACATTCATTTGTTTTCTTTGTGAAGCTCCAAGCTTTTTGTTCTGCCAGACAACCCAAAAATAGGCAGACGTTTCATTTCTTTATTTTCTCTCTCCTCTTTTCCTGTGGTCCAACGTGAGGTACTCCATTTAAACAAACCCTGAGCCAAGTTCTGTTTTCAGTGATTTCCATGCCAAACCCTCCCCCAGACACTCATGCTCAGTTCCATTTGCATCAATGCTGATTTCCACAGCAATTGTGCGTAAGAAAACGAAGGCAGGAACTGACCCCAAAGTTGTGTGTAGCAGTAACTGACGGCCAGAATTTGGCCCAAACTGAGTACATCTACTTTTAGCAGAGTAATTTGTTGATAACATCCTTTGCCAACTTGACTGCTAATGCCAAGGCAACTCAGGTTAGGAACTATTATGTAAATCATGGACTAATTGCAAACGTGAAACAAAATATAAACAAACAAACTGTTCAGACTATGACCATCGTCAAACGACATTAGGGGACAGGTGAAAAACAAGTGAAGGAAATACAAAAATGAGTATGTGTAAGATAGAAAAGGATTTTCAAGGAAAATAAAAAGAAAGCACAGTAGAAGCTTACGGATGATGGTTCAACCCTGTAGATAAATTCAGACAACCTGTATATTATCAAGTTTGCTAACAATGTGAATAATACATTGCTCAAATTAGTGGTGATGAATTAATGTTAGCAGTTTAAATTAGTGTTGATATGAGACCAGTAAACTTCAAGGCCAGGGAAGAATATTTCTTTTTTTCATGATATTGCTTCATCCTAAGGAAAGGATCTAAGGGGCCCACCATTTAAAAATTTTAAAAATTCAAAAATTGCATTTCTAAAATATTGCCTGTAAGGGATACCTTTATGTAAAGTTACCTGTGAAGTAGAATAATTCATAAGAAAGAAATGACAAAATCAAAACAACAATGTGAGAGTCTGCCACACAGAAGACTAAAATCTGAATTCATTAACATCACGGGAATCGTCCTTATCTCTTAAGGGCACATCTCATTAACTTTATGTTTTGTTCAGCAATAACAACGTACATCCTAAGTAATTTATTATTCCATTTGTTGTAGTGAAGCCAATAGAATAGGCTATTATATTCTTTAAGATTAGCTTTGTTATATTTAGACTAAACTAAACAAGTACTCACATCTCAAAAAGAAATCATTTTCATAAAACAATGGATGAGCCATTCATGTCTCATGTTACATCAGTAAAGATAAAAATAATATGGTAGATGTTTTACATTGGACAAAGCCTATGCTGGATGTTTTTAAAAGGAGAAATACCAAAACCATGTAGAGTATTTTAATATTATGCAAGCTCTTAAATTATAAAATATTAGATTTAGGCATGTGATGTACTTCAAATACTTAATTAGGAAATTTACCCTTAAAAACAAATATGTATTTTGTTCCCCACGAATGTTTTCCTATTGTTGACCTTTAGCTTAATTTTTCTTCTCAATATGTGAAATATAATTTAGACACACAATGTGTCTGAAGAAATTATAAGTCTTTATATTTCTAGTTTTTATTTATTGAAATTTCTACAAGCATTCAGTAAAGGGGAATTTTATAGAGAATAGAATATATGTGAGGAATTATCTTGGATAAAATTTACTAGGATTATTCTGGATTGGCCAAGTTAGCAAACTTTAAACAGAGACATTTAGTGCTCAGTCCAATGAAAAGCCTTACCAACCAGAACTGTTTCCTGAAGTAGTGAGTTTCTGGAAATGTTCCAGAAAAGGCCATGTGATCATGGTCAAAATGTACAAGAGCAATTTCTATGTTCATTTCACTTTTAAATGTCTCTTCAAACATTAGAATTCTTTTGTTTTATAGCCTCTGCATTCACAACATTAAAAGATTCTATTATACTGAGAATATTTATGTACATTTTAGCAACTGATTGCTCAGTATGTTCAGAGAGGTAAGTTACTACTCAAACCTTGATTGTAATTACTTGATTTTGAATCTAATGCCTATAAAATCAGCATTCAATGGATTATGCTTCTAAGGGGAAAACTGGACGAAATTAGATTTGAAAATTTTTTAAAAGTCTGCAGCAATTTTTCAAACAGAACTAGTGAGGGGAAACACTTTTAAACTATAAGTCAAGATCACATAACATGTAAGCAAATAAAAGAAATTGAGGTGTGAAATGGGTGGTATCTAATTTCTTTAGAAATTTCATTTTATATTCCTGTAAAATACTTAGAGAAACTGAATTCCATCCACTTTTAAGCTTCCTATTGATTGAAAAAGACATTCTAGTGTGAGTAGTTATTGTTTTCAGCATAAAGTGGAATTTTGTAGCTCTGTTTCCCTAAGAAAATGTTGAGAGAGTCACAAAAATTTGGCAATTACTCAGGTGTCTGAGTTGCCTGAGTGGCTATAATTGCACACATAAATCATCTAAGCGGATACATTTTTCTCTTTTCATGTGTATTTTTTTCTTCAAATGTAAGCTCAATGTTATCATTCTGACATCTAATAAGTCTTGGGTATGGAGTATGCTGCTAAAGGGGAATGGTCTGATTCCAGTTGGAATGGCTGCTCATTTTGCAGCTGGGAGATGGACATCACAAAGGTTGAGGAAACTTTCCAGTTTTAAAACATGTGGATTTTTAGGATTACATATTCAATGTTATAGAAGTTGAAGAAGCAAAAAAAAAAATAATAAAAAATTTGTGTGTAGACAAAGGACAAAATTCCTAGGGAAGAAATCTGAATAGATACATTGAGGCTTAGAGCAGTATGCTAACAAAGAGCACAATCTATAGTTCTCCAAGAGGGCTTTCCAAACACCTGTCCCACAACAGTTGTGGTCTGACAGACTTATTCTTTGAAAGTACACCCTAAATGTGTGCAAATCGCTGTGATTGATGAGAAATTATCAAGCACATTATGCAGCTAAGATACGCGATCTGCATTCCTAATATAAAGTTGTCTAGAAAGTTTAATCTATTTATGTTTGCTCTTTGGTTACTGAATTTGTTACCCAAACATTGGTAGATAAACCGTTCTTCAGAATCCCTCTCAGCAAAACTCCAAGTTCTAAGTTCTGAAGGTGGAAGATGGTCAGAAGTGGGGGACCAGCACAGGAAGCAGCCATGGAAAGAATAGGGTTAAAAAGCATTATCATAAATGCAAAGGAAAACACTATAAGGAAAAGAGACAGGCTCAGGACTCTTTCTTCTGATTGGTTTCCCTGACAGTTCCGGTCTGGAAAAGCACATCTAATAATATTTTCTTAGCAATAGATTCAAGGACAGAAGATTTTGTAAAGAGAGAGAATTGGGAAGACACAAACCAGCTGGGGAAGAGAAAGGATATAAAGGATATAAAGAATATTTTAAAAAAATGATAAAAAGTGTAGTAAAAAGATGGATGGGTTCAGAAAGTTTTAATTTTAATCTGGAGTTCCCTTTTTGGATTCTTTTTGGTGACCGAGGGAATGTTGGGCAAGATTTGGAAAAGGTTCTGTATGTGGCAAGTCATGTCCCAAGGGGCTACTCATTCTACGCTAAGTTCAGATCACATGGATTGTCTGGATTGTCCCTGCAGTGACACCCAATCTTGGCTTTGTGAGAATGTCCAGTTCTTCCTAGTTTCTTCCTTTCTTCTTAATTGCAGGGATCTGTCCAGAATTGTAAGTGGCTCTGTGCCGTGATGGAGAGTCCATTGGGCCTGTTAGTGAAAGGTAATTCCAAAGATGTGTTCTCAATCCCATCTGTTCTGATTTCATCTGAGATGCAGGATAGTGTAATGAATGAGAGAAAAATCTTTGGAGAAATAATGCCAAGTGAAATGGCTGCATTACATTGATTGTGTTAACATGGACGCACTACCCAATCTCTGTTCTTAGTTTCCTAATCTGTAAAAGGGAGAGCATAAAAGTACTCCAAGAATTTATTAAATTTATATATGCAACGTGCTTAATACAGTACTTGGATTATAACGTGTTTCATATAAGTGTTGGTTAATAATATTACTATCTTAAGGTAGAACAAAGATTACTTTCTTTCTGGAACTATGCACATTCTTGGCTCCATGAGCCCTGCTAAAGCTGCATCATGTGCCCTGTAAACTAGAGTTTTTCTTTTTTTTTTCTTTTTTAATGTTTATTTTGTAAAGGGTGGTGTTGGGGCAGAGAGAGAAGGATACACAGAATCTGAAGCAGGTTCCAGGCTCTGAGCTGTCAGCACAAAGCCCAACATGGGGCTTGAGCCCATGAACCATGAGATCATGACCTGAGGCAAAGTCAGATGCTTAACTGACTGAGCCACCCAGGCGCCCCTAAAATAGAGTCTTTCTTAAACAATGGCTCTGAGTCTCGCATGTTCTGTAGGGTAGGAAATTGATGGACTCCAAAATCAAAGTGCTTTCTTGAGGGTTACTACTTCTGTTTCTTCCAGGGCTCTGAACTAGGAGGAAGATTTGCCAAACAACAAACAAAACAAACGCAGGTTCTAGATGTTCTTTATTTTGCTCTCATCTCCAAAGGGACAGTTTAACTTTTGAAAATATCTTGGTAAAACTTGATAGGTAGTGGTTAAGATTATGCTCAATGCACTCACAGTTTTTTTTCTGGCTAAATCAAAATATATTTCCCCCTATTCAGGCCTCCCACTAGCCAACTCCTAGGATAAGACATAGTTTAAGAAACAAAGAAAGAAACCAAATCAGCATATCTCTATAATGCTTTAAATAAAATTCCACTGATAAAGTTAAATTCATCTCCAAGCCAGAGTGTATGTTCTTAATACTTATTAAAATCTTTTTGAGAACGTCTCTGTGATTCATTTTGGAATCTTTTCTTAGGTATTTTTCTGACAGGGCCAGGCTTCTTACAGATTGCCTTGAAAAGGAAGTTTTCTGAGTGGTGTTTTCTATAAATTCCCTTCAAAATTTTCCTACCAAGAAAATTCCCTAAGACAATGTTCCTGTGAATAAAATCATACTCTGACTGCCAAGAATCATCATTTTGGAAAAAAAATAAAATCTTAGCAACAATCTTCTTCTAAGTCTTAGAATCTGAGGGAACATTCCAGAATACAGTCAGTATAACATATTTAAGTGGCTTCATTCTTTCTAGTTATGGCAAATGATTAAAGTATACAGTAATACTGTTTTGGAGATTATAAAGTCATTTAAGGGGTAACATTTTTCTAAGTTTAAAAATGTCCAAATATAATCTGTGTTGTATGCTTGTATCTGTGTGTGTGCTCATGTGTCAGTATCTGGTCTATATCTAAGTATACTGACTATTTTAAATCATACCTGGTCTCTTGAGTCAGACAGAACTGAATTCCAATCTGATCTTGCTACTCAGAATGTTCCTGATTAAGCCACTAAACCCCTGTAACTCTTAGCTTTTTCATCTGCAAAATGGTACCCTGAGCAAAGTTATTTGATTTATGGTTATGATTATGATAAAATATATGAAGTCTCCCTATGTAGTGCCTTTCCTATAATAAGTACAAATGTGAGCTAGCTGTTTATTTATTGCTAAATAATTCACTTCAAACAGAATCAGAAAAATACTCTTTTGAATGACTTTAGTAAAGAACGTTGTGTAAAAAAACTGTCACTTAGAGGAGAAGTTTTATTTCAGCCTTTAAATTTATTGAGGTCTTAACTGAAAACAGACCAGTTTTGATTAAACACAAATATCTTTTCAATTGCGTGTCTTTACTTTGGATATTAAATTATACATTCATGGTGTTTCTGTACAGTACAAAAGCCATTCTATCAAAGTTTCACCCCCAAATTTCAATCTTTAAAAATATTATAAGCACTTTCCCATTTAAAGGAACAATGCCCTATTCAAAATCATTCTATCAGGCATGAAATTGTTGAATTAGCTGTACAAGTCAGGCCAGATAAATGCGGGAAGAAGGTGATCAGATTGAGCAGTTCATTAGCTCATGAGAAAGAGCAGTTAATGTTGTCATGTCTGGGCTGAGACAAAGTTGGTCAGATTGTCCTGCCAAAGAAATGTCGTGGGGAGGAATTATATTGTCCGGGAAAGAGTCCTAAGAGGAATGTTCCTTTAAAGTCCATGCTAAAATCTGCTATTTTGGGTATTAAGACTGTACTCTACTAAAAAGAAACTGTTACAGCTGTGACATTTTACCAATAAAAGCCATTGCGCTCTCCCACTAGTGACATGCTCTGGTTTGATCATAGCTAGCCTGAAAATGTCAAGGGCAATGAATGTTGGCATCAATTATTTCTAATTTCCATGTAATTAGTCTCCCCCAAACTTAGAATTTGGGATCTCTACTGGTCTGTCCTGGAATTTTCCCTGAAGTATTCTCCACCAGCTGCCCAAGAAACTCTGGATGAGCTCTTGGAAAGTTATGGAATTGGACTCCCAGAGATGGGATCGGTCTGGGATTTGGCTGCTCTTTAGTGGACTGAGTCCAAAGAGTTTCAGCCTCTTGGGTGTGACAGTGACTGCAGTTCGTCAGTGGATATAGACACTTTGAGTTTCTGGAGCTGGAGTTGATGGAGGTCCATTCTTGGATTGCCTAAGGAGTAATCTCCCAAATCCTTGAGAAGTAGCAGCTGCTTCATGGCAAACTCACACACTGAGGGTGAAGAAAGAAATTAGGGAACCCCGACAGTTGGTCCAGTGTATTCATCCTCCTGAGAGATGCCATAGTGAACTGAAGTTGAGAATTAGCTTTTGGAAAGTGACAAGAATCTTATTTGGGGGTGACTGGAGAGGAATTGTGATAGAAGCTCGTTATGGAATAGATCTGCTTGTGTGAGAGGGGGCAAGTCATAAGCTTCACACGACTCTGTAAGACAAAGGATAGTAGTTTGGGGAGTGTGGCGGATTGAGAGCTTTCATGGTCACAATTAATGACTATGCCCTTGTTGATGAGATCTTGCAGCCACTCCACAAAGAGATGGAGTCTATATTCTTTTCTCTTGACTCTTGGGACTTACGCTATGCCAGAATTGAGCATATGCCGATTCCAAGTTTAGTCTTCAAGAGGTCTTTTGAATTTCCACTTGCCTTCTTGGAACTTTAGCCTTACCTGGGGAACAAGCCTGGGGTAGTATCCAGAAAAAAGTTAACAGAGCGGGTCTAGTTACTCTTCTTGGAAAAACCTGCTTAGAAGATGGGCCCTAAGCTGGCCTCTGAAAATTTGGATTTCTCAAATGTTCCTGCCACTGAAACTGATAAGAGTGGCTCACTGTGCTTACAATATTTGTTTAAACAATATGGCTTATGTTGAACTCCTGTTTTTTGTTCTAAGACTGTGAAATTTTGGCATGTGCCAGATAAAGTGTGCTTCCATCACTAGCCCCTAAAACAAATCCTGGGCATTGAGTCCTTCATGAAATTCCCTGGTAGACAATATTTCAGATGTGTTGTCACAATTCATTGCCGGAGGAATTAAACATGGCCTATGTGACTCTACTAAGAGAAGCCTCTTGGAGACCTGTGCCTTGTCTCCTCGGACTTTCCCCCACATGCCTTTGTTTTTGCTGATTTTGCTTTGTATCTTTTTGCAAAATAAATCATAGCCATGAGTTTGACTATATGCTGAGTCCTATGACCTCTCCTTGTGGATCCTTCAGTCTCAGGATTGGTCTTGGGAACTCCTGGCACAGAGAGCCTACTGAAGAATGAAAGACCACATGAAGCAGAGAAAATTTTCCCCCTTGAGGTAATTTTAAATCAGCTAACAGTCAGCTGACTGCCAGGTATGTGAGTGAGTCCCAGATGAACACCCAGAGATGGGCTCAATTTAGGATTATCTTCCAATGTAAGGTAAGAGTTTCACGTTGGCCAGCCAACCCTGGGCAAGATCAATAGACCCTATCAGCCAACGTGTAAATGTGTGAGAAGTAAGAAGTGATTATTGTTTTTAGAACACTAGGTTATGTAGTAATTTGTTCTTCAGCAAAAAAACTGATACAGAAACCTGTGAATTAAATAAAAGATCATGCCAAGTCTTCAGAATAGAGATTAAAATTTGACCGGCAAGGAGTGCCTGGGTGGCTCAGTGGGTTAAGCGTCTGACTCCTAATTTGGGCCCAGGTCATGATCTCACAGTTCATGGGTTCAAGCCCAGTGTCAGGTCCACAGCTGGCAGCTCTGAGCCTGCTTAAGATTCTCTCTCTGTCTCTGTCTCTGTCTCAAAATAAGTAAATAAACTTAAAAGAAAAATTCAACTGCAAGGGAGTGTAGACACATTCTCAGACTCACAAAAATCTTTTGCACACTAGTCAGTAGGTTGAGTGACTGAGATATTTAAAGCCAAAGAACTAGAACTGTTTTTCAATATCACAAAAATTTGCTCCACAACTTGGCATGGCCTGTGTGGATTCACTTTCAATCAAGGCACTGATCGGACCAACTTCTAAATTTCAAATTTTCTTCGGCTTTGACCATGAAACCTGGCTTTACGGATGGACTGGGTGGTGTTTTTTGGGTGACTTTAATAGGCACTAATATTTTAAAATTACCTTTGGCTTTGTTTTATTGAGGCATTATCAGATTAAAATAAGTCAAAACTATGGTTTCTTCACTTTGTGTCAATGGATCGGTATAGTGGGAATTAATTGATGTGGACTCTTCGGCGATTTCTTACATTACTTTGAAGATGGAATGTTTGCATTCTTATGAAATTATTCTGCCAAAATTTGGACTAAATAAAAAGAAATAATAACATGCCCTCATTTGTTACTTTGAACTAGACCAAAAGTGTGTATTATATAAATATATCATTTTTAAATTACTCTGAAATGGGAATAAAATGGCTTAGTCACTATCAATAAAGAACACTCATGAAATAAAATACACTATGAACTGTAAAACAGAACCTGATAAATATCACTGCCACAAATCAAAATGAGAAAAACAATTTCAATTTTTCACCAAAGATGCATTTGCTGTACATTAAAATCTGGGAAAAGCTATTAAGTTCATGGTGTCTCATAAATTTTGTAAGAAGTACCCTTGATGCTAAACTAATTAAGAAAAATAAATAGTAAACTTCCTGGATTCACTGAAATGTAGTTTCTCATAATTTAATTATTTCATGTCGATTACTTATATTTAACTTCATTAATTTCAACAGTTCATTTTGACCCAGCACATTAAACTCATTTTTCCCCAACAAATATACAAGAAATGAACCAGCAACATTGAAAAACACACTGATGAGTCTGTTAGGGAGAACTTTTCAAATTAATGGAGCAGAAATAAATTATGACGGTCATCAAACATGTACAATTTTCTATATTTTAATCGATGATTTTTTTTCCTGGATCTATATCACACGAACTAGATAAAACTCAACTGAGTTTTGTTGTGGTTGTTGTTCATTTTAGTATGTTTTTCTTTTTTTAACACATTATCTTATTGTCCCTTCCCCTGGCATACAATGGATGCTTAGTTGAGCATCAAATATGTGGCTGGTTGGCTTAGCTACTTAGTAATGTGTGTTAACATCAGTACTGATGTCCAGAATTTCTTCCTTTAAAACCAAATAACCAGGAAGAGTCTCTTCACAGAAGCAGCTTGAGAAACCATCACAGCAAAATTGGAGATAAGTATATAGTCTTCCTTGTGCCAGGACAGAATCAGTCCAGTGCCAAAATATGGGTGAGAACAGGTAGCACTTAATTAAGATAAAGTTCAGAGTGAGCCTCAAGCTACTATTATCCCAAGACCTCTCTTCTGTCACCTCATGCAACTTAGACCCTCCACACATGCGGGAAATGAATGGAAATTACAGGAAACAAATGGAAATGATCCAGATAAGGAGCGTTAAAATGAAACAAATGTCTACACTGGTACACAATGCTGCTTGTTATTTGAATCAATATCTCCTTCTTGATCTCGGTGTTCCCATCCTCCATTACAGGACAATAATGTGTAAGAATTAGGGAAGAAAAACATGTAATTTTATGTTTTTTTTTGGGAAGATCTTAAAAAGAAGGTATTTAAAATTTTCACAAAAATCAATACACATACACAAATTTTTTTAAGTGATGCCAATTTAGGGAAACACTATGTAGTTCTTTTATAAAATAAGACAAATTTAGAGTATGTTTCAGATATAATAACATTATTACATGTTAATTTGAGCTTCTTCTTCAAGAAAAAATTCGTAATTACTATCAGGTGAATTTGTAGCCATAAAATGTTGTGTCACAAGTTTTTGTGCTTTTACTCGGGATAAACACATAATTTGAACAGATTTAAAGGAGAATCACAAGGAGGGAGGTGGGGTTTGAGAACACCCCTCAGCTCACTGCCTCTTAGTTCTCTATGGAATTGACTTAATTGTAAACAAAAGACAAATCACTCTTGAACAGAGTATCATGAAGTTTTTGTTTTGTTAGGTACGAGGAGAATGCCCAGTCTAAAAATTTAATCTAGCCCAAGGTAAATGCGATGCTTAATTTTATGTGTCAATCTAGATGTTGTTTTGGGATGAAATCAACATTTTAATTGAGAAAGCAGATTGGTCTCCATAATGTGAGTGGGCTTCATCCGATTAATGGAAGGCCTGAGCAGAACAAAAAGACCAGCTGCCATGAGCAAGAGGGAAATTGTCTAGCGAACTATCTTCAGTCTGTATCTCTACCATTGCATCTCCTGGGTCTTCAACCTTCTGGCCCATGCTGCAGATTTGAACTTACCAGCCTTCATAATTGTGGAAAGCCGTTTCTTATAATAAATCTCCTTTTACATCCATACATCTGATTGGCTCTGTTTCTCTGAAGAACCCTAACTAATACAGACTTTGGTACTGAGGGGTTTTAGAAGAACAGAACATTAAGAATGGAGAAACCTGACTAAGACAGTATTAAATATAAATGGAATTTTTTTAAATAAAAAAATTTTTAGTGTTTATTTTTGAGAAAGATGGGGGGAGAGAGAGAAGGGAGAGGGAGAGAGAGACACAGAATCAAAAATAGGCTCCAGGCTCTGAGCTGTCAGCACAGAGCCAGACGCAGGGCTCGAACACACAAACAGTGAGATCATGACCTGAACCGAGGTCAGACACTTAACCAATTGAACCAACCAGGTGCCCTTATAAATGGAAAGCCTGAGCCAAACCTACGTGCAAGTAATGAGAAGATGGCCTTCAAAACATGGAAGGTCCGTAATGAATTCCATGGATGTCACAAAGTAAGTCCAGAGCTTAAGCTGAGGACATAAATAAGAACAATGAAGAGGATACTGCTCCCTATAATGGGAAGTCTAATGTTAGAAGACCTGGAGTCTTGAGTCTATTATTATGAGCCTTTGTCAGCAAGGGCCACTGGCTGTCCCCTTAGGGAAGCATGAGGTCACTCTACGACCTTGGCTGCTCCTATGTATCTTTCGAACACTAGAGAAATGAGCCAGGCACTGCATGAACGTTCAGCCACTTTTACCAAAACCTTTTTTTTTTTTAAGTTTATTTATTTATTTGAGAGAGAGAATGTACACACAAGTGGGGGAGGAGCAGAGAGAAAATCCCAAGCACTTCCACACTGTCAGCACGGAGCCCAACGCAGGGCTCAATCTCATGAACCAAGAGATCATGACCTGGGTTGAAATCAAGAGTTGGATGCTTAACCAGCTGAGCCACCCAGATGCCCCTTCACCAAAACCTTTTTAAATGAGCTTAGAAACCTATATATGACCCCTATTTTATCTTGCATCGTAAATTACCCCAGTCCTTCGGTCCATTCTTGCTTACCAAGAAAGCCCACATAATCTAAATAATAAAAGTCTAGCAGAATTAAAATGTTGGCAGTGTAAATTTGCACCACTTTCTATGATTACACTCATATGCAAAAAATTAAAGGCCCATTAATAAATTGTCCTTTTCTTTTGAAAAAGTTAAAGACCCATGATGCTAGGCAGCTGGCAACATTGGTAGAGGCATAGTCTGTGTCTCTCCGTGAATCCCCACGTAAAACTAAACGTAAAACAATCTAGAGTGACTAGATTGCAAATATAAAACCCCATGTGCAACACTTTCACCAAAAGTATCAAGGTAACCCCCAAATTTAAGCAAGTGAAAACAAACCTTTCACAGGAACAAGACTTCAGGGTTTTAGGGATTTGTGTAGGAAGAAGAAGAGGGAAGAAATCGCGCCTCCCTTACCTGAGAAGACAGAAATCGGAAAATGGCCAGCAGGTATTTACAGAAAGGTGGGGAGGGCTAGTTTGCTGCAGTGGGTTCTCTGGTTTTCTTCAAGTTGAAAGAGAATGCTTTCAATGTTTCGTAATTAATGTCTGCAATGTTTTAGATGCTCTTTAGAAAGTTAAATAAATTCTCTTCAACCCAAGTTTATTATTATTGTACTTTTATCATAAATGAATGTCAAATTGATTAAATACTGTTTTTGCATCTATAGAGGTATCACATACTTTTCTTTCTTCAACCTGTTAATAGGGTTACAAACACATTGAATTTTCTGATGGTAAACCAGTCAGGCATTGCTTGGTTTAACCCAACATTGTCACGTTTTCTCTTGTTTATTTTGTCAGTTTGGCTTACCAATATTCTGTTGAGGATTTTTGCTTTGATCATCATGAGTGAACTGAGTAAAGTAAACATATCATTTAATTTTCTTACATGATCCTTTTCTGGTTTTGCTACTGAGGTTATGGTAGCTCCATAAAATGAGCTGAAGAGATTTCCTGATTGTTCTATCCTCCTCGAGATTCTGCCTCCGGTTGAGAACCATTCAGTTAGATAAAGAACAGAAGATTCAACCGAAAGAGAGTAGAACGATGAAATAACAGCAAAAGCAGGAACAAAATGAGAGTCAAACTTAATGCATAAAAATGATAAAATAATCAAATAAAATTAGTATGGCAAGTTTGGTCAAGAAAATAGTAGAGAATATGCAAAATAAAACCAGTATGTGAAATCAAAACAGTATACGTAACTACATACTCAACAGAGGCTAAAAAAGTTATCAAACAATATTGTGAATAACATTCACGGATCCCTCTTGTCTTCCTTGAACGTTTTGTCACTTGATATCTGGAATTTTCTTTCTTTCGGTTACCCACCTCAGTGATCTCTCATTCTTAGTCTCCTTTACAGGATTCTCTTAATTTCCCAAGCACTAGGATCCTTATTTTCTGTCACGAAATCCCAGAGGAATTTATCTAGTCCAAATGCCTTTCAGTTTAATCTTTCCACAATTGACTCACTTAAATCTCATTTTCCACAACTGACTCATCTTCAAGCTCCCGTAATGTATTCATTTGTCTGCTTAATATATCCACTTGGATACCTGATAAGCAGTTCAGAAAACCCAAATTCCTTATCTTCTGCTTGAAAGCTGTTTCTCTCTGCCTTCCCCATTTCTGTAGACGGAAGCTCCATTTGTCCAACTTCTTAGGCCTAATGCATTACAGTCATTTTTGTCACTCTTCCATTTCTGTCACTTTCTACATCGGATCCCTCAACAAATCCTTGGATACTACCCAGAATCTAACCATTTCTCATTATCTCCACTGCTACTAACTTGGTCTAACCCACCACCAGTTCTCACCTTCGACATTGTGACGGTCTCCTAACATGTCTTTTTCATCTGCCTGGCATCACTTTACTGTACATGATCTAAAGTAGCATTTAAAATGAAAATGTCTGTGGGCGCCTGGGTGGCGCAGACAGTTGGGCGCCCGACTTCAGCTCAGGTCATGATCTCGTGGTCCATGAGTTCGAGCCCCACGTGGGGCTCTGTGCTGACAGCTCAGAGCCTGGAGCCTGCTTCCAATTCTGTGTCGCCCTCTCTGTGGCCCTCCCCCACTCACTCTCTCTCAAAAATAAATAAACATTAAAAAAAACATAAAACATAAAAAGAAAATGTCTGATCAACTCATCATCTCCTCAAAATCTTCCATTGGTTTCTTTAAAAAAAAAAAGTTTACTTATTTTGAGAGAGAGAAAGAGAGAGGATCTTAAGCAGACTCCGCACTGTCAGTGCCGAGCCCAATGTGGGGCTCAAACTCACGAACCGTGAGATCATGACCTGAGCTGAAATCAAGAGTCACTTAACGGACTGAACCACACAGGTGCCCTCCTTTTTTAATACAGGAGAAAGGCCAACGCCTTACAAGGAACCACAAGGGCCTCCCTGATATTTCTCTGATTTCAAATCCTACCAGGATACTGCTCATCCATTCTGCTTTAGCTACATTGGCATCTTCATGTTCTTCAAAGATATCAAAAGTGCTCTAACTTCAGTATTTCTGCACTTCTATTTCTGCTATCGTAAATGCCATCACAGAGTTTTTTGCAATACACTTTATCAGAAAGGTCTTCAACAGTCTGCCCAACATAGCACCTCCTTATCATGCTGTCTCATATCTTAGCACCTACCACCACTGACGTTATAGACATGCAGACACACATACACACACACACACACACACACACACGCACACGCACACACGCACACACATGCAGACACAGTGTCTGCATTTCCCTATTAAAATACACAGGCATAATTTGAAGATATTGTGAGTTTGGTTTCAGACCATTGCAATAAAGCAAGTCAAAAACTTTTTTGATGCCCAGTGCATATAAAAGTTATTTTTACATTTTATTGTGGTCTACTGAGTACGTAACAACATTACGCCAAAAAAATGTACATTGCTTGATTTTTTTTTTTTAAATTTTTTTTTCAACGTTTATTTATTTTTGGGACAGAGAGAGACAGAGCATGAACGGGGGAGGGGCAGAGAGAGAGGGAGACACAGAATCAGAAACAGGCTCCAGGCTCCGAGCCATCAGCCCAGAGCCCGACGCGGGGCTCGAACTCCCGGACCGCGAGATCGTGACCTGGCTGAAGTCGGACGCTTAACCGACTGCGCCACCCAGGCGCCCCTACATTGCTTGATTTAAAAGTACTTCATTTCTGGGGTGCCTTGGTGGGTCTGTTGGTTAAGCATCCCACTTCAGCTCAAGTCGTGGTCTTGTGGTTCGTGAGTCTGAGCCAAGCGTCGGGCTCTGTGCTGACAGCTCAGAGCCTGGAGCCTGCTTTGGATTCCGTGTCTCCCTCTCTCTCTGCTCCTCCTCTGCTCATGCTATGTTTCTCTCTCTCTCTCTCAAAAATAATTAAACATTAAAAATTTTTAGATAAAATTAAACAATACTTTATTGCTAAAAAATGCTAACTATCCTCTGAGCTTCCAGTGAGTCATAATCTTTTTGCTGGTGAAAGGTCTTGCCTCAGTGTTGATGGCTGCTGACTGATTCGGGTTGTGGTTGCTGAAGATTGGGATGGCTGTGGCAACTTCTTAAAATAAGACAACAATGAAGTCTGCCACATCGATTGACCCTTTCTTGAGCAATTCCTCTGTAGCGCGCAATGCTGTTTGGTAGCATTTTACCCACAAAACGTCTTTCAAAGTTGGAATAAATTCTCTCCAAACTTGCTGCTGTGTTATCAATTAAGTTCCTGGGGCATTCTAAATCCTTTGTTGTCATTTCAACAATCCTCCTAGCATCTCCAGGATGTCGGAGTAGATCCATCTCAAGAGAACACTTTCTTTGCTCATCCGTAAGAAGTAACTCCTCATCTGTTCAAGTTTTATCATGAGATTGCAGCAGTCTAGTCCCCTTTTCAGCCTCCACTTCTACTTCTCGTTCTCTTGCCATTTCCACCCCATCTACAGTTACTCCCTCCACTCGTCTTGAACCCCTTAGAATCACCCATGAGGGTTGCAATCAACTTCTCCCAAATTCTGGTTACAGCTGCATTAGCTCCTAGCAAGAGTCATCCTGTTCTCTGAAGCTTTGGAGTCAGGCATTGATTTCTCTTTTCTAGCTATGGAAGTCCGAGCTGGCATCATCTTCCAAAAAAAAGACTGTTGCATCTACATTGAAAATCTGTTATTGTTTAGTGCGGCCATGTTCATTAATCACCTTAGCTAGATCTTCTGGATAACTTGCTGTGGCTTCTACATCAGCACCTGCTGCTTAACCTTGAACTTTTATGTTATTGAGATGGCTTCTTTCCTTAAACCTCAGGAACCAGCCTCTGCTAGCTTCAAACGTTTCTTCTGCAACATCCTCACCTCTTTGAGCCTTCTTAGAATTGAAGAGAGTTAGGACCTTCCCCTGTTTGGATTAGGCTTTGATTTAAGGGAATGTTGTGGCTAGTTGGATCTTCTTTCCAAACCACAAAAACTTTCTCCATACCAGCAAGAAGGTTGTTTTGCTTTCTAGTCATTCTTATGTCCACCGGAGTAATACTTTTTTTTTTTTTGAGAGAGAGAGAAAGACAGACAGAGAGAGAGAGAGAGAGATAGGGGGAGGGGCAGAGGGATTGGGAAAGAGAGAATCTTAAGCAGGCTTCATGCTTAGGGCAGAGCCCAGTGCAGAGCTTGATCTCACGACCATGAGGTCATGACCTGAGCCAAAATCAAGAGTCAGAGGCTGAACCAACTGAGTCACCCAGGGGCCCCTCGAGTAACACTTTTAATTTCCAAGGCTTTTCCTTTGCATTCACAACCAGGCTGACCACATGGCACAAAAGGCCTAGATTTGGGTTTTGGCTTTTGCCAATGCCTTCTTCACTAAGCTTAATCATTTCTAGTTTGGGATTTAAAGTGAGCCATGTGTGACTTCCTTTCTCTTGAACACTTAGAGGCCATTGTAGGGTTAGCAATTGGCTCCATTTCAATATTATTTTGTCTCAGGGACTAGGGAGGCCCAAGGAAAGGGAACAAGATGGGGAATGGCTGGTTGGTGAAGAATACACACAACATTTATCGATTAAGTCGACTGTTTCTAGGGGTGTGGGGGCGGCTCTCCAAAACAATTACAAATAGTCACACCAAAGATCATGGATCACGGATCACCGCCACAAACACACTAATAATAAAATTGTTTGAAATGATGTGAGAATTACCACACTGACCAAAAGACATGAAGTAAGCAAATGCTGTTGGGAAAATGGTGCCAATTGACTTGCTCAACACAGAGCCGCCCCAAACCTTGGCTTTGTGAGACACACAGTATCTGTGAAGCACAATAAAGTGAAGTGCAATAAAACAAGGTCTGACTGTGTTCTCCTGCATATTCCAAAGTTCTGTTCCAGAAGGGGGGCAGAGGTTAAGCCTTCCTCCTGCGTTGCGTATTCTGGCTCAACTTGTGTGTGATTTCTATGAACTTGCTCCTCACATACCTCAGACCTGAGAAGATTTTGACTGCAGAGCCCCTCCTCAGGGACCTTCAATCAAATTGGGCTGCCTCTGGACTCGCTGACAGAACTGGGGTTTGTGTCATAGCTGGACAAAATGAGAGGGAGGGATAGGCAAGAGACAGATTTGAGAGCTTTTGGTAGGTTTATTGTTTAGGCTTTAAAATTCTGAGTATTCGTGTCCCTGTCGATACCCATTAGGCTTTGTTAGATTTTTCTAACTTTAAGTCACTGAGTAGGTTGAAAATATTTTTTAAGCCAAAAAAGGAGTTATAGCCTCACGAGGGAGAGTATTTTATGGATAGGATGTGAAGATCATAACGTGGAAATACGGTGATATTTGGGACTAATAAATTTTAGGAAGCGTGCTCTGTTTCAGGCATATAAGGAGCTATTAGATCAAATGGAAAACACATACTGAGTATCTGAAATCTATTTTGGGGAATCGTTTTAAACAAATGTAGGGATGCCCTCTTGTGTTTGATTTTCCATGGTAAAATACACTTAAGAAAACTGCCTTCATTTCTTAACCTAATTTTGGACATGCAATCATTCCATGAAAATTGAAAAAATTGCTTATCATTTATCAGGTGTCTAGAAGACATTATTGCATGTTTAAAATACAATCTGTCTTCTAAGAAATCATTTTTCTGTGATTTCGTGACTCTTTCACTTTCTTTTCTCTTTGATTTCACATTAACATTATGAAAGATAACCCACTGAACAATTTACGCTGGAACTCAAGCACTTTTTTTTTTCCCTCAAAATAACGGATAGAGCTGTGGACCCAAAAACAGGTGAGTTTGTAAAATGTTCTATAGATTCAAAAGTGTTTTCACATTTTCCTTGTTTCTCAAAAATAACCCTGTGAAGTATGTAAGTTAAGAAGTATACATACCTGCCTCTGAGACAAGAAAATCGAAGCCCTGATCTTTAGCAAATTCCAGGAAACTTACAGCAAGTCTGTTACAGAGTTGAACTTGAACCTGGGCTCAGACCTTTACACACGAAAGGCTAAGCTTGACGTATGAGGCTTGACAATGAACATATTTCTGAATGTATTTTCTGAATCAGAACATGTCCTGACACATGACCATCGTCTAGAGAGCAGAATATTCAAAATAGTAACCAACCCGGAAAACTCTACACATTATATGTAACAGACATATCACATATATATTTCATGTGTATTAAAATATGCATATGCAGGGGCGCCTGGGTGGCTCAGTCGGTTGAGCGTCCGACTTCAGCTCAGGTCACGATCTCACAGTTCGTGAGTTCGAGCCCCGCGTCAGGCTCTGGGTTGATGGCAGAGCCTGGAGCCTGCTTCGATTCTGTGTCTCCCTCTCTCTCTGCCCCTCCCCCATTCATGCTCTGTCTCTCTCTGTCTCAAAAATAAATAAACATTAAAAAAAATTAAAAAAAATAAAATATGCATATGCATATGTGTGTGAGCACAAGCATGAATGTACATTACCTTATCTTTTAAGTTGCCATTTATTTAAATTTAAATTGACAAGTTTTGACAAAGGCAAGTTCTGATAAGGGGGAAATTTCAAAATGTTTAAATATAACTAAGTCCTGGAAATACTTAGCCGTTGCAGCCCTCCTGAATTAGGAAACATCTGAAGTCCAAATATCAACAACTTTGGTATCTCAATGTCCTAGTTAATGCTAGCAAGATTTACAAAAAAGGAAGATCGCCATGAGGACATTATGAAATCTTGCTCATTTGCTACCTTATGAAAATCTTCATCTGATTTGGTCCTACATCAAAGAATGTCTGTAATTCAACAGAATGTTTCCAAGTGCTATCTTAAGTGCTGAAATGGAACGAATGCCCTTTTTGATTTATGAAATGGCATTTTTCATTCTATGAAAAGGATGTTCTTTCCACTTTATTAATATGATGCCTTTTGTGATTTTGGAAAAATAGATCTGGTCAGCTTGTCTGTCTGTGAGTCTAAGACCAAACTGGTTAGGGGTAAGCGGAGAAAATGTAAAAGAACTCACAGAGAGGGAAGAAAAAAAATGTTGACAGTCACAGGAGACGCCATTTGAGCCTTCATGAAAAGCTAATGGCCGTTTGGAGGGAAGTATCCGTATTCTTTTAGGTGATGACTGAGCATAGATTTCACTTCATAGGCAACATTTTTTTTTTCAACTTCGAAAAGTTTATTCTGCATGTTTGGGGTTTGTTTAAGTTGTGTTATTTTGGTGTTTGTTTGTTTGTTTGTTTGTTTTGATTCTCAAGTTAGTTAACAAACGGTGTAGTCTTGGCTCCAGGGGTAGAACCCAGTGATTCACCACTTACATATATCACTCAGTGCTCATCTCAACAAGTGCCCTCCTTCATGCCTATCACCCATTTACCCTTCCCTCCACTCCCATCAACCCTCAGTTTGTTCTCTGTATTTAAGAGTCTTATGTTTTGCTTCCCTGTCTGTTTTTATCTTATTTTTCCTCTCCTTCCCCTATGATCATCTGTTAAGTTTCTCAAATTCCACATGAGTGAAATCATATGCTACCTATCTTTCTCTGGCTTATTTCACTTCGCATAATACCCTCCAGTTCTACCCACATTGTTGTAAATGGCAAGATTTCATTCTTTTTCATTGCCAAGTAGTTTTCCATTGTGTGTGTGTGTGTGTGTGTGTGTGTGTGTGTGTGTGTGTGTCTGTGTGTGTCTGTGTTATATACCACATCTTAATCCACTCAGCAGTCAATGGACATTTGGGCTTGTTCCATCATTTGGCTATTGTCAATAGTGCTGCTATAAACATTGGGGTGCATGTGTCCCATCGAAACAGCACTCCTATATCCTTTGGATAAATGCCTCGTACTGCAATTGCTGGGTTATAGGGTAATTTCATTTTTAATTTTTTAGGAAATATTCTTAATAGACTCTTTAAGGCAAGAAACAGATTAAAAATCTCATTTTGCACCAACTATAGCTTTGTGGGTTGTCTGCCTGATTCTCCGATGACTCAGAAACACCTGCGCTCTGAAGGTTGCTGCTCCTTACTGGCTGCGGAAAGCTCATCCCCCAGAGGGTGGGGGATCATGGACAGCATCCACATATTCTCCGGAGAATTCAGGGCGCTACCTTTGTATCTTTCTGGCTGGAATAGCTGCTGTGTTTTCTGTTGTTGTTGTTGTATATCTGGTTGGGACATGTTGCCTTCGTTTGTGTTGGTGGTTGTGGTAGACTTTTAATCTAGTCTGAATGAACCCTTTGTCTCTCTTCTGCGAGACGGTGTAATAGGTAAAATATTTATTTGTTGATTTAAAAAAAATAATTAGATGAGGTAATGCGACTCATTAAGTTCGTGCTTATCAAGGCGTGAAATATGACCACATACATAATCTACCCTTGTTGTGTCCCACGAGGCTAATTCAGGTCACCTCACTGGGTGGGATCATTAGAGGTAAGAATGGGCATCGTGACATATTGCATTCCAAGCAACCCACCTCCATCCACTGGGATCGCAAGAGAGCATCGCCTGGGGGATGGGCTACAACATATAGCGAGTTTCATGCCACCTCCTGACCTCAAATGAAAAACGTAAATTTGTCTTTATGGATTCTTTCTGCATGGCCACTTTTTCCTATTATTTTTTCCATTGCTGGCTCAGTCTAGTAAATAGGGATGATGGGGGAAGAAAGATGAGTTATGATTGTATGTGTGTGAAGCGACGGGACTGTGTGTGCACCTGTGTGTGTGTGAGGTGTGTGTGGCAGAGAGAGAGAGAGAGAGAGAGAGAGAGAGAGAGAGACAACAGCCCAGGAAAAAAACTCTTTTCAGAAAACTAGTGTTGACTTTATTTACAATTTTTCAGAATAAATTTTGTGACTGTGAACTGCCATCCGGAACTGTCTAATAGCAAAAGAATAAATAAATAAGACTGCTTATTTCATTTGTTTTTATTCTTGCTGCCTATATTCTGTTTTAAACTACTTTTTATAGGCAAGGCCAATGTCTTTGGACGCCATCTCTAAAAACAAACCTAAGTCGTCAATTTTGGTTTCACAAACCATTGCACAAATCTATACAAAATGACGTGTTGCATATTATTAAGACTTTACTTGTATATGATATTGAAAATAACAAAATCCTCTTTTTGGATATTAACACGGTGTGTGTGTGTGTGTGTGTGTGTGTGTGTGTGTCACTGATTTCCCCTTAAAATGCTCACAGCTCTTCCCTTTAATTTAATCAGTCTGGCAGGGTGATAGGGAGACTAATAAAGAGAGTCACAAGCGACTTCAGGGAGGGAGAAGGGGGATCATTAAAAATCTTTTAAAGAACTATCTAAACAGTAACAGCAATTAAAAAAAAAACACAAAATACAAATACAAATCTTTGACTTCAAAAATTTTCCAGTCGGTAAACTCTAGACCCTGAATATTAAATAGCAGTTCGCTCAAGATGAATTGTCACATTTACCTATTATCAATGCCCACGTGGCTGTGTCCTTTACTCCAAACTGTCCTTGAGGCCATCCTGCTACGATACGATATCTTTTACCCCTCATCTTTATCAAAGGCCTGGGCCCTGGATGCAGAATTAGCTACAACATTTGGAGGGTTCAGTGCAAAGTGAAAATGAGAGACCCCTTATTGAAAAATTATTAAGAAGTTCATGATGACAGTGGCAGAACATTAAGCCAAGCACAGAAACCTTTATTAGTGTAAGGC
Organism: Herpailurus yagouaroundi; assembly: GCF_014898765.1. Taxonomy (NCBI): domain Eukaryota; kingdom Metazoa; phylum Chordata; class Mammalia; order Carnivora; family Felidae; genus Herpailurus; species Herpailurus yagouaroundi. The sequence goes on from NW_024412403.1 coordinate 18,164,123, forward strand.
CACCTATGACTCTATGGGTCCCACGCCCATGAAGATGGCCTTGCCTGGATGGTTTTACTGTTTTTCCATTAGATTATGTTCTAGTTAGCTCTTGACTCCTTTATTGACCACCCTCTATACCTCATACTTATTAGTATCCCTTGATACTATTCTGCTTCATCTTTTATAATAAGAATCAATTCTGAATTATACTTGTTCATTGGTAGCTTCAGGTCAATGTCCACAGCCTATTTGGTCTTCCAAGATCCTATCCTAATTCAAGTTCTAATGGGCCAGCCCACCAGCGCTCTCTCTCTTACCCACTCCAATAGGAACAAGAGTAAATACATGCTTTTGTTTATATATGTTTTGCCATATCTGTCAGTCAATTCCTAGCTACATGCAAATTATGAAGGTAGTGAAAAGAGCTTAGATTAGAGTAAAAAAAAAAACAACTGTACAGATTGCTTTAGCTATCTGAATTTTCCCAAATCCTACGTTAATTAAAAATATTTTAGTCAAATCAATGATCTCTACCTCAAAAAAGGTTTTCAGGTAGATACCAGTTTGGATGTTTCTTCTCATTAATTGGAAATAAAAATAATATTTACTGCACACTTAATACATGCTGGAAACCTTGACAGTCTATCTTGAATCCCCATAACATATGAATGTGATTATATTCATATTATAAAATTTTCATATTTTCCATGAATCTGAAGAAGTATAATAAGGAGCTTACCGATCGTCCCTCTGTTGGCAACGAAATCAAATTTCTGGGGAAGGCCCTGTGCTGGATGAATGGTTAGGCTCTCCTTCTAAGTCCCATTGTTTCTTCAGTGATGGGAATTTTGCCACCACCCTCAGTGACACCAGGTTTGCTGCCCCTTATGCCATGTCAACACCTTCCGTTCTTGCTGTCTTGACCTTGATGCCCCAGATGAGGTGCCTTGAGATGGGCCACATCATAGCAGAGCCTGGGTCTGTCCTGGAACCGCATTCTCAGGGGTAGACTCTTTTGCACCCAAGGCTGTGTAGGAGTCAAATTCCATGATCCATAAAGACTGGGGAAATCTGTAGGATTCACTCTCCTCCCTAACCTGCAGCTGAAACTCCTTTGGCCTCTTAGAATCTCTGTTTTCTGAGGCAGGAGGGTACTGATGGCTCTATCCTTTCCAGCAGAAAAGGTAGGTCCCTCTTCCTGCTTCTTTCCTCCCCACTTTTCCAGTGAGGAGAGTCATTCCATCTCCCCATTACGTTGTCCACATCCCCAACTATCCATTCCTGCATTCCCATAAATAATAGCCACGTTACCCCAGCTGGGGGTGGCAGATTTGGTTCCTCTCTTTTGGAGATTCCTTTGCCATGCTGACAGATGCTCAAGGTGCATTGAGCTTAAGCTGAGGGCCCAGAGTATGTCTGCCGCTGTGTCCAATGTTTAATTGTTCTATACTGTTTTTCGGTTAAAAGTATAAAGGATGTGGCAGACAGACCTGGAGGTGACCTCAGAGATCCCCCCACGGTCTCATGTTCACACCCTTGTATAATCCCCTCTTCCAGAGTGTAGATGGGACCTAGAACTTGCTTCTCGGTCAATAAAATATGGTAAAGGCGCTGGGAAGTCACTCTCTTATTTATGATACATTTTACATTTGGTAAGATTCCATCTTGGTAGCTGACTAGCTCTAAAGTTTTTATTAATCAGAACTCCTCAGAGAAAAACATTGATATATATAAAAATATATAAACATATTCATATTTTTATTAAATTATCTTCATTTCTTTTTTTTTTAATTTTTTTAAACGTTTATTTATTTTTGAGACAGAGAGAGACAAAGCATGAATGGGGGAGGGTCAGAGAGAGGGAGACACAGAATCTGAAACAGGCTCCAGGCTCTGAGCTGTCAGCACAGAGCCCGATGCGGGGCTCGAACTCACAGACCGCGAGATCATGACCTGGGCCGAAATCGGCCGCTTAACCGACTGAGCTACCCAGGCGCCCCAAATTATCTTCATTTCTATTTGAATACTTAATATCCTTACTAAATTATAAGGAACTGCCTTGCGCAATTATGGAGGCTGGCGAGTGCCAAATCTGCAGTGTGGGCCAGCGGGCTGGAGACCCAGGAAAGCTTCTGATGCAAATAAAGTTAGAAGGCAGTTTGCTGGAAAATTTCGCCTTGCCTGGGGAGGCCAGTCTTCTTGTTCTGTTCAGGCCTTTGTCTGATTGGACAAAGCCCACTCACATTATGGAAGCCCATCTGCTTTATCCAAAGATCACTGCTTTAAGTGTTAATGTCAGCCAAAAACACTATCCAAGTTGAAACATGAAATTAACCATCACCCTCTTCTGTGCTCACTTTGAAGAAGCAAACCGCTATGCGTGTAACAGCCACAAGAAAATTGGTTTTGCCAACAACTTTAGTGACTTTCCTACTTGAGCCTCCAGAGGAGAACCCAGTTCTAGTCGACACCTTGACTGCAGCCTGGGAGAGGACCTGCTGAAGCCACACCTGCACTCCGGGCCTACAGAAACTGAGATGATAGATGTGTGTTATTTTAAGCAGCTGAATCTGCGGTAAATTGTCACACAGCACAGAAAATATGCAGGATATGATTTAGCATTTGAAGAATCCACATCTCCACTAGAAACGATTTTCATATTCTGTTTAGCAATGTGGTATGACTATTGGTCTCATATGACCCATAGCACATTACTATTGGTACAGCCAGTACGTTTCTCTTATGAGTTTTGCTGACCTGAAAAAATAACCAGAATGTTATTGGTCTCAATATAACATTCATAAAACCCATACAGCAGTGTTTGGTTGTATATTTACTAGTTTTCCCAACAACGTGGAGCAAAAAAGTGGGGAAAATTCACATATGGCGGTACAGAATTCAACCTGATGACTGGGAAAACTTTCTCATCTCTGTGCCTGGAATCAGCCTCTGATTACAGGGCTGAATCAGATAAGCCCTGTGTACCTATAGCTATTCTCTGGAAGTCTATGACTCCTTGAACAAGCATTTTATTTATGCATCCTCTTGTACCTGAGAAAGTGAATCCATTCTGAAAGTCAATACCAGGCAAGTATAAGATACAATATTGTGTATCCTCTCTATGTCAAAAGGGTGGGGTTAGACCAAGTGGTGCTGTAGAGACTTGTGACACTATTGGGCAGAAGTATACCACCACCCTTGAGAAATACTGTTCTATGAGCCATGGCTCAACAGAATTCCTTGAGGTATTTTGAAGCCTTAGGTCATTGCACTCTATGCCAAACTTGCCAACTAATAACATCAGATTACCTCGCTGATAAGATATGTAGATCTTATTTGGTTGCTATGATCCGAAAACTCTGTGTACATATCTGCACAATAACTCGCTGACTTTCATTAACTTGGATAAGTCCAACACTGCAGCTTATCTATACATTCACCCATGGACTGGTTCTATTCCTTTGGAAATAGAACTTGCCTGTGAGTCTGCCTTTCTTCCTTAAGTTTTGCCAACATTCAGGTGACCGGAGTGTCTGATCTCACCTAGTCTGTGCCTTTAACTGTGCTGACTCATTCATGCACCATGAAGCAAATGAACATGGGCTATCGTCACTCTAACCCTCTCAAAGCCATCATGGAGGGACTACTCATTTTATCCTAACCTGGCACACTTTGTCCTTCAAGCTCGGAGGTCAGCAAGTATATGGCCAGAGCCCGCAAATGCCTACCTCAGTGGCGAATGTTGTCATTGAAATGGGGTCTAGGTGTTCAGTGGAAATCGGTCTAGAAGCGAGGGAGGTCATGTGACCATATGCAACTATTAGAGACAGGGTGACCGCTGTTCCCTGGCTTTAAGCAAGACCAAAGTGGTAGCCACAATGTTTTAACCATAGGGATCTGCACCAGTGGTAATATAAATATGGATTCTTAAGACCGAATTGGATGGGAAGTATCCTAAGGTCCCACTTTATCTAAGTCACTGAAAATATAAAACCTCTATATCTACTGAATGGGGATAAGATTTGAATTGTAATGATGGAACGGCCCAGCTCATTACCCAATGTCCAAACCTGGAAACAAACCTAGAAACCCTTGAATGAAAAAGGAATCCGGATAGCTTCAAGGCTCCTGTGACACTGCCATAAGTATGTAGTGTTGATATTCCTTCTGGCCTTTCCCAAAGAGACCAGCCATTATGTACCAGGGTGAACATATAGCAGTGAAGGGAAATACCCATACCTTTTGGTGATTGTTAGACCTGAGCTAATGCCAATCTCTACAGACCCAGACACCATCATGAGCCCACCAATTAGAGCTGGAGTTTATAGGTATACCCAAATTTATATTACGGTGGGGCCAGAAACTCCATTAATTTGTCCATTGCATCCACAGGATGAAGAACACACATTCTAAATGCATCATTGAAAACAAAATCCCTAGATCCCGTTGTCTCCCCAAAACATGGAGCAAAAGCCATTATAGTGGGAGAGCTCACAGAATTCTGTTCCTCCCCACAAGATGAATAAAGGAAAACAATACTGCATGAGATTAAGTTGTGGCAATTCCTATACATCCTCATTTAACTTGCCTGGATAGCATGCACAGTTGGGAGATGCAACGTGGACGATGAACATGCATTTACCTGAAAGGCAATTAGATGACTTCAATGGCAATAGACGCCCAGATTTTGTCCCTTTACTGTAGTGAGTCAACACAGCTGCAAATTTCCGCTATGCAATCATTGTTACCTATATCATCTGTGAAGATCGCCAGAGCGATTTCTTTTTCATCTGTCAGTGGCAGCAATGCATCCTCCCTACGCTGGCTCGGACTACGCCCATTCTCTGAGTCTCTGTGACTGTTTACTTCTCAAGGACCTATGGTTTCATCATCCCACAGGGTATATAGGCCAGTTCACTCCACTGATGAAGGTGAGCCAGAAATCGCAGGCGCCCTTGATTCTTCGGTGGGACAAATGTGAGGCAGCGTAGAATTTCACACACACAAATCAGAAGTCTGTCGCTTCAGTGAATTTTTAGAATGTCCAGGGGGCCGGAGAAGATAAAAATGATCACAATACAATGTGAAATAGAATTTACTCTACCTGGTAGCTCTTTCCTCTAAGAAAGAGACATGAGGCTTTTTATGCTTCTTTAGGTTTTGGAGGCAAATAGTTTCATGTGAGCTATGGTGACCCATTTGCCAAACATCCTGTGAGAATGGCAGCTTTGAACTGGGAGGGAAGAATGACTGTATTTGTCGCAAAGACCTCTGCCACATAGGTAGACGTGGACTTTTAAGAAGAGGCTCGAGGGGGCGCCTGGGTGGCGCAGTCGGTTAAGCGTCCGACTTCAGCCAGGTCACGATCTCAAGGTCCGGGAGTTCGAGCCCCGCGTCAGGCTCTGGGCTGATGGCTCAGAGCCTGGAGCCTCTTTCTGATTCTGTGTCTCCCTCTCTCTCTGCCCCTCCCCCATTCATGCTCTGTCTCTCTCTGTCCCAAAAATAAATAAACGTTGAAAAAAAAAAAAAAAAAAGAAGAGGCTCGAGGAAGAATAATTGTGTCTCACGTGAACACTCCCTACGGGGCTGACTGCATAGGATCTTCTCAGCGAAGTGTCGTACAAGGTGATCTGCTCTAATGTACGTCAGTCCCTTTCCAAGCCAGCCAGTAACGGCTCGGTGGGCTTGAGAACAAAATGGCAAAGATACCAGAGCCAGAGGTTATGGGTCCAACACCATGAATTTCTCCTTCTGGAGGCAGATCTAACTACCACCAGTCCGACTGCTCAAATGTCCAATGGCAAAGACCAATGTTGATTTTTAAGAGGGGCGCTGTAACAGGGGCGCCCGGGGGGCTCAGTCGGGTAAGCGTCCGACTTCGGCTCAGGTCACGATCTCGCGGTCCGTGAGTTCGAGTCCCGCGTCCAGCTCTGGGCTGACGGCTCAGAGCCTGGAGCCTGCTTCGGATTCTGTGTCTCCCTCTCTCTCTGACCCCTCCCCATTCATGCTCTGTCTCTCTCTGTCTCAAAAATAAATAAACGTTAAAAGAAAACATTAAAATGGGCACCGTAACAAATTGGGGGCAGCCAGCTAACCAGTAAAGCCTGATTACATTGGATCTTTTCCATTGTGGAAGGAGCTTCAGTTGGTTCTCACATTAACAGAGACTCACTCTGGATCGGAATTTGCCTCCCTCCCTCGCTACACTTCTTTCATTGCCACCATCCGTTGACTAAGTCAATGCCTCATTTATCAAGATGTTGGCTCAGCTCACCTAGCAATGCACCTGATCAAGATTCTTTTTACAGCAAAGAATCAAGTCAGTGAACTTATACCTGTTGGGATTTATGTTCCCGTCACCCAGAAGCAACTGTCTGGAATAAATGTGAATGACCTTGCAAAACTCAATACTAAAACACCTATAAAGTGACTCTAATGATAAAAAGTCTCGCCCTACCATATGCCAAGTCTCCTCCATTATCAAACTCTGAAACAGACATTTAAAACTTTAAATCTCACGCTTCCCAAACAAAGCACAAGAATGTTAAAATCCAAAAGCGAATATTTGTAGTCTCACAAGTGAAAATTCGGAGTTCAAAATTTTCAGTGTGAAGACTGATCATCATCCTCTTATTTGCCTCAATGTCAGGGAGAACAGTTCTTTTAGCCTGACTGGTGGCGAAATGCTCTCGGCAGCTTGGCTCCTTCTTAACAGAATACGTGCAATCACTTTTAGAGTCTCACAGCTTGGATTAATTTTATGTCACATACCCCATGGGCCTTGTTTATAAAGCATTTAATGATCTAATAAGAGACACAACATCATCTCGGCGCTAACTCCACACCAACAACGTTTAGAGAACAAGCCATCCCTAACCCCTCAGTTATCATCCTAGCCCAAATTATTTGTAGGATTCCATGCTTAGTGTTGTCAAAAACCATAGCAGCCACAAAAAAATGTCAAGGGGAGGGGCGCCTGGGTGGCTCAGTCGGTTAAGCGTCCGACTTCAGCTCAGGTCACAATCTCGCGGTCCGTGAGTTCGAGCCCCGCGTCGGGCTCTGGGCCGATGGCTCAGAGCCTGGAGGCTGCTTCCGGTTCTGTGTCTCCCTCTCTCTCTGCCCCTCCCCTGTTCAGGCTCTGTCTCTCTCTGTCTCAAAAATAAATAAACGTTAAAAAAATTAAAAAAAAAAATGTCAAGGGGAAGGAGAAAACCATCCTGGCTTCAGCCATAGTGGGATGCCAATTGGTCAAGAATACAAAACCTGAGAACTAATATCCCAGAAGAAAAAAAAAAAATTCTCCTAGCTTGAAATTAATTCATGGGACATTTACCAATTTCGTGTGATTTTGTGCACATTTTGTGCACCCTGCGGCACCTCCCTCAGAGTCACGTTTGGTCTGTTGTTCTCTTTTGGCCAAGAGTAGAAATATGCCATGCCGGCCACCTTTGTCACCAGCTCCACATTTTCTCTCCAGGACACATTTTCAGTCCTGGACCCTACGTCTGATTCTCCTGCCTCTTTACGTGAAATTGTGTAGGTCTGACCAACCTGACTCCTCAGGTGCATTAGCCCATCCCAAGTCCATCCTAGAGCTGTAACTAGACGTGTGTGTGTGTGTGTGTGTGTGTGTGTGTGTGCATGTAAAGAAAATAATGAAGCGACTGTTTCCAAAGAGGCTAAAACTCATAGAAAGATTTGGACTCAGCAAAGAAGCAAATGCTCTGATGAGCAAACATCGGCCTGGTGTAACTAGGGCTGTAAACAGGACACATGAATCAAAGGTGAGTCATTTTGGTCACCAATGCAAATCCAGAATTTGGGCAGCAAAGGTACAGGTGTCTACCCAGGCCTGGCCTAACAATATCCTGGCATATTGCCAGACCACTCCACAGCACGCTGAAATCACGTGGCTTGCAATTTTAAAGATCTGAGTATTAATGCCACTCAGTATAAAAAGCTTATAGAGTCTTTTCTACCTATGATTAAACTCATGCTGCAGTTGTCCTGTGACATGAATTAAGCAGCCAGCTGCTGTGCTTTGAAGCAAATCGTACCTGCTACAGGCTCACCTCACTTTCTCCAGTCCTTGAGGTTCGAGTCCCCTGAAGTCTCTCACCAGGCCGATGTTTGCTCATCTCTCTCTTCTAAATTGCTAAATAAAATAACAATAAACAAGAGAGTTTCTATAGTAAAAGCAAATGGACCGAAACAAGAAAAAATAAAACAAAATAAAGTATAAAACAAAATAAATAAAACAAGGAAGTATAAGACAAAATGGCAGGTATAAAACCAACCATACTGTTTTGATAGTAAATTTCGACTGTGAAATATATTGCCCCTTAAGAGGAGTAAAATTTGATAATTAAACTAAGTGCTTTTATTTTTTTTTTTAATTGTTTTTTCAACGTTTATTTATTTTGGGGACAGAGAGAGACAGAGCATGAACGGGCGAGGGGCAGAGAGAGAGGGAGACACAGAATCGGAAACAGGCTCCAGGCTCTGAGCCATCAGCCCAGAGCCCGACGTGGGGCTCGAACTCACGGACCGTGAGATCGTGACCTGGTTGAAGTCGGACGCTTAACCGACTGCGCCACCCAGGCGCCCTGATGTGTGTAATTTTTAATAAACATTGCTTTTAAAAGCACTTAGTTTGGGCGCCTGGGTGGCGCAGTCGGTTAAGCGTCCGACTTCAACCAGGTCACGATCTCACGGTCCGTGAGTTCGAGCCCCACGTCGGGCTCTGGGCTGATGGCTCAGAGCCTGGAGCCTGTTTCCGATTCTGTGTCTCCCTCTCTCTCTGCCCCTCGCCCGTTCATGCTCTGTCTCTCTCTGTCCCCAAAATAAATAAACGTTGAAAAAAAAAAAAGAATCAGGATTGCCTTTAAAAAAAAAAAAATTACACACATCATTCAGAAGTAAAATAGAAAACAAAATATCAGGAAAACACCAACAAAGGAAAACGCAAGTGGAAATTATAATATCAGACAAAATACTTTAAGTTAAAAATCATTAACGGAATAAAGGAAATAAATCATTTCGTGTTGTAAAAAGATTAAATCTGTCATAAAAACATTGTGGTAAAAATTTTTTATGTACCAACTAATAATTTGTGATATAACAGGCCAACAGCATTAATTGGTAATATTTTCTTTGCCTAGAGTATTTGGGAGGAATCATCCTTCACCCATTCTAATTTGTATAATTCACAAAGAATTGTGGAAAAAATAGCAAACCTATGAAAAAGCTATAATGGTTCATTTTATGTGTCAACTTGCCTGGGCCACGAGATGCCCAGATATTTGGTTAAACATTGCTCTGAGTGGGTCTGTGGGGGTGTTTCTTTTTCTTTTTTAATGTTTATTTATTTTTGGGAGAGAGAGAGAGAGATAGAGAGCACGAATGGGGAAGGAGCAGAGAGAACGAGGGAGACACAGAATCTGAAGCAGGCTCCAGGCTCTGAGCTGTCAGCATAGAGCCCAATGTGGGGCTCCAACCCACGAACTGAGAGATCATGACCTGAGCCGAAGTCAGATGCTTAACCAACTGAGCCACCCAGGTGCCCCTGTGCGGGTGTTTCTTGATGAGATTAACATTTGAATTGTAAGACTAGGTAAAACAGATGGTACCCCCCCCCCCAATATGGGAGGAACATATTCAATCCCTTGAAGGTCTAAATAGAAAAAAAAAAGACTATATAAGGAAGAATTCACCCTCTGCTTGATTTTCTTCGAGCTGGGACATTGGTCTTCTGCCCTTGGACTCGACTCACACTGAAACTGGAATTTACACCATTGGCTGTCTTGGTTCTCAGGCCTTTGTACTCAGACTGGAACTAGACCATTGGCTGTCCTGGATCTCCAGCTTGCCGACTGCAGATCTGGGGACTTCTCTGCCTTCACAATTACATGAGTCAAGTCCATATAATAAATCTCCTCATATAGGAAGAGTTAGAGATAGAGGTAGGGATCCACCTAGGAATCGCCTATTGGTTCTGTTTCTCTGGAGAATCCTAACACGGATAGAGGTACTTAGAATGGTTCTGGAGGAATAGAATATCAATAATGAGTTTTCTGAATTCATCTGGAGGTTCCTGGAGTAGAATCTCTAATTAGATTCAAAGATTGTAATGACTTTATTTCCAATGGTAAAGAGTGTGAGCATGTGGGCATATCCCTTCTGGGGTAAATGATACGTTGTTGAAGCTGACCCCTCCCACAACCAAAAAGGTGCTCGTTCTCCCACAGCCAAGATTCATAGGTCCAGGAATCTAGGGGTGGAAACAAGATGGCACCCCTCAGGATTGCCCCTAGTGATCCAATAGCAACACTTCTGCTTCTTGATCTCCTGACTCTACGCCCTGCTGACCTGGTACTTAGTAAGGGGTGCCTTAGTAAGTACTAAGTAAGGGATACCTCCACGAGGAGACACAGCAATGATCCCATCGAACTGGAAGTGAGGACCAACATCTGGCCCCTTTGGGTTCCTCGTGCGTCTGAATCAACAGGCAAAGAAGAGAGTTACAGTGCTGGCTGGGGTGACTGATTCTGACTATTCAGGAGAAATTGAAGTGCTGCCTCACAATGAAAGTAAGGTCAGGAACACAGGAGATCCTTTAGGGTTCTTTTAGTGTCACCACGTCAACAGGAAACCACAACAACCACTACAGGCAGAACCGCTAATGACGGAGACCTTTCAGAAACGATGGTTTCAGTCACCAGGTGAAGAACTCTGACCAGCTGAGCTGCTTGCTGAAGGCAAAGGGAATACAGACTGGATAGAAGATAGTTACAAATGGCAGCTACTACCACACAGAATGAGTACTGCAACTGTCATGAGTATTTCCTCATTATTTTCTTACATGTTTGTACGTGCATGCTTGTGTGTGTGTGTGTGTGTGTGTGTGTGTGTGCACGCGCGCGCACGCTGTGTGTCCCCTCTTCCAAAAACTCATTCGCTGGAACTTGAATCCCCACTGTATTTGCAGATGCAGCCTGTGGGAGGTAATTAGGTCATGCGGGTGAGACACTCATGAATGGGATTTATGTCCTTAGAAGAAGCCAGAGATCCAGCTATCTCTCTTCCTATCACTTGAGAATACAAGAAATCAACAGTCTGCTGTCCAGAAGAGAGCTCTCACCAAACCTGACCATGCAGGCACCCTGATCTCAGAATTCCAGGCTCCAAAAACGGTGAGAAATAAATACCTGTGGTTTGTAAGTCACTCAGTCTGTGGTACTTTGTTATAGCAGCCTGAACTAACACATATATTAACCAATATTTTTGTTTTTTTCCCTCTTTTATCCCCTCATCATATAATATAAAATGTAGTGATATGTGTCTTGTTAATTTTACATCCTAGCATTTAAGTTACAGGATATCAAGGAGTAAACCTTACTCAAGGATGTTACCTTCTCTTCTGGGAAAGACCCTGAATTTGGGGTTGCACAGAAGCTATTTATATCATCTCAGCAGAATTATGATTTTGTTACTGTGTTCATTTGGAGATCGAGTATGGTTTAAGGAGATGTGTATGAAGCTTGTGTATGAAAGCCTATGACTTGTGGTGGAGAATTTTATGTGTCAACTTATCTAGGCCACAGGGTACCCAGATACTTGGTCAAGCATTATTCTGAGTGTCTGTGAGGGCATTTCTGGATGAGATTAACATTTGACTGAGAAGACTGAGTAAAACCAATCTCCCTCTCCGATGTGAATGGGTCTCATTCAACCCTCTGAAGGCCTGAATAGGACAAAACAGACTGAGGGAGAATTCGCTTTCTCTGCCTGACTTTTGAGCAGGGACATGGGTCTTGCCCTGCTTTCTGAGTCAGACACAACTAGAACTTATGCCGTCACCTCTCCTGGGTCTCCAGCTTGCTGACTGCAGATCTTGGATTTCTCAAACGCCATACTCCTGTAAGCCAATTCCTTATATTAAATGTATATTATGAGGCTATATATATATATATATATATATATACACACACACACATATATACACATATATCTCCTATTGGTCTGTTTCTGGAGAACTCTAATACAAAAGCATATATGAAATAGTACATGTACATTATAGGGAAAAATGATCAAACAAAATCTTTATACCTTCTACCCAGAACAAGAAGCTGAATGTTGCCATACCTTAGTGGCCTCTCATCTGTCTTTTTTGATAACTGCCTGGACATGGAAGTGACACACATCACTTTTATTTATGGCCTATTGATTAGAACTAGTCACATGGCTTCAGCCTAAGTGACAGAGTATGAGAAATGTGGGGAAGCACATAGAAACATGGTGAACCTGAACATTTCCTACCGTACCACCATCGTCAAACGTCAAATCTCTCTCTGAATTCCTTGTTTGTTCTATTGGTCTATATGTCTATCTCTGTTCTATGACTTCACTGTATTTATAACTATAGCTTTAAAATAAGCCTTCGTAGTTGGTAAAGCGTGTCTTCCCAGTTTGCTAATTGTTCAAATTTAGGAAGTGTTTTCCCCGGCTTGTTCACTTCCACCTTGTATAGATAGCTACTTTTATTATTTTCTTGTGTGTTCTTTCAATGTTTCTTTATGCAGCTATAAAGGAACACAACATATTTGTTCTTAGGTTTTCCTTTTCTAGTACAAAAAATGGCTTGAGATATCTGTCTATCTATCTATCTATCTATCTATCTACTGTTCTGCATCTTGGTTTATACACTTAGCAGTATACCTTACATATAATGTTATCAGGGAGTATTCTCATTGTTTTTAATAATAATAATTATAATTCCATTTTGATGCACATTTCCAAGATGTTACTATTACAAACAATGACATAATGTCATTTGGAGAGTAGAGCCATATACACAGAAAAGACTCCCAGAGGCAAAAATTCTGGGTCAGTTTTAATAAATGTGTGTGTGTGTGTGTGTGTGTGTGTGCACCATACAGAAGATTTTCATTTTAATGTGGTTGAAGTTATTAATGTATTTGTTGTCATTGGATTTAAAGTCTTAGTTTAAAACAAAAACTCTTTCACTCTTGGGATCATAAAGAAATGGTCTCATAACTTTTTCAGGATTTTACATTTTCATTCAAGTGTTTAAATAGTTGATTCATGTGCAATTTATTTAGATATCAGGAATGGACTATGAATAACTTCATATCTTTTTATCCTGTTATCATTGGCATTTGTTGTTGTTGTTGTGCTGTGTTGTCTAGAATGGTGTTGAATAGAAATGCCAGTTGTCACTCTTGTTCTGCTGTTGATGTGAATGGAATACTTTCAAGATTTCACCACTAACTATGATGTTCCCAAAATGACATATCATGGGTTTTTGAGGTTAAGGATATTTATGATGTCATTTTGTTTTATTTCTGATACAGGTATTGATACTGAATTTTATCGAACATTTCCTCTGCATGTATTTATGGAAGTGATCATATTTAAAGTCAGTTTGAGGTTTCTTTATTATTGCATTTCACCAGGAGCATAACTTTTCATCGAGTGGCTGAAAATTAATAAGCTAAGCATCCCTCTTAAAGGTTAGAAAAAGAACAGGAAACACAAACCAAAAGAAAGATAAATGGAGGGAGCAGAAATTAGTAGATCCCAAATATAGCAATAGTAAAAAGATGAGCAATGGTAACCACAACAAAAGTTGTTCTTTCATTTTCTTTTTTATTGCAGTATAATTGACGTACAACATCATATCAGCTTCGGGTGTTGTTCTTTTTTATTATCCCATGTATACTAAGAAACTTTGTAGCCGTGAAAGACAAATAAAAGTAGGAAAGACATTTAGAGATAAGGAGAATAGAAGTACCTTAATATGGAATACATGGAATAGTATAAAAGCACGATTTAAAGAAAGAAAGAGTTCATGGAAATTCAAAGAATGCGATGGCAAAAATAAAAAAAAATAGTAATTGACTAATAAAGGAAATCTCTCATAAGATAAAACATACATAGAAAGAGATGTAGGGGTGCCTGGGTGGCTCAGTTGGTTAAGCACCCGACTTCAGCCTAGGTCACGATGTCGCATTTCATGAGTGGGAGCCCCTCGTCGGGCTCTGTGGTGACAGCTCAGAGCCTGAAGCTTGTTTCAGATTCTGTGTCTCCTCCTCTCTCTCTGCCTTTCTCTCTCTCTCTCTCTCTCTCTCTCTCTCTCTCTCAAAAATAAATAAACCTTAAGAAAGAAAGAAAGAAAGAAAGAAAGAAAGAAAGAGATGCAAACTTATAAAGAAAAATTAAGACAATTAGATGATCAGTCCAGGAAGTCAAATGTCTCTTTCGAGACAGGGAGAAAGTGGGGGAAAGATATTGGAAAACAATATGACAAAACTCTTCAAAACCAAAGGACGTTGAACTCTAGATTGTAAAAGGGTCATCAAAAAAACCAAATGCAATAAATTAAAGAGTAATCCCATGATGGCATATGACTGAAATTTCAGAACATTGACATAAGGTATGCAAAGGATGAGAAATTATAATGGCATAGGACTTTTCAAAGGCAACGTTGGCAGCTAGAAGTCAACAGAAAATGTCTTTCAAACTGAATCAATATCCAGCGACAGTACTAAGTGAAAGTATAGATTAAAGTCATTTTCAGAAGCACAAAATATTTTTTTGAAATAACTTTCTTTGCATCTTTTCTCTGCATCCTTTTGCAAGAAGCTATTAGAGGATCGGATCCAGCAAAACAAGAGTGAAGCAAAGAAAGAGAACATGGGATTCAGGTAATAGGTAATGTTACTGGCAAAGTGGGGAACGAAGTTCCCCCAGATGATGCATGTACTTATTCTTTATCATTGCACAGTGACATTGTTTGCAATGTCACTGTTCTACAATTCTGTCTCTCATATATCATTTTTACATAAATTTCTAGAAACGGGACCGTTCTGTGTAAAAGCTCTTGCTACATATTGCCTAATTGTCTGATGTCTTCTCATTATGGTTTCCAATATCTGAGTGTGACTGTCTAGGAGACTATCCACTTCTTCTTTTAATATTCTACATGCTTCTGAAATTGCTCGGTGGAAGAAGATAAACTTTCCGGATAAGGTAGAATCATTATGTCAGGGAGGTCACAAAAAGGTCCACTTCTAAGCAAGAACTTTCCGCAAGCTCTCAGGCTTGTTCAATGGCGACAAGCCCCAGGGCCAGGGAAAAACACAATTCCTAACTTTTATTTCAACCCACTTTCTCTTTTCATGTTGAGGGTATTATTGGGAATGCATCCGAATTGGCACCAAAAGAAAAAAAAAAGTTAATTAAATTAAGTTCAGACGTGGCTCAAAATTTAGCGCCTTGTATCTCAATTTAATGCACAATAATTGGGAGCTAGAAATGGCACATTAATTTTTCTAACTAAAATTAAAAATAGCCTTGAGCCCTACTGATTACATTTTAAAAGAAATCCAAACAGCGAGCATCAAGGCCTGCGATGATTATAAAGAAAATTTTATAAAGAAAATCTCTGTCTTTCTATTTAAAAAAAAATCTCACCCCCTGGCAACTAGCTCCTGTGGTGAGAGGGCTCAACATTCATCTGTAGGATTCATCAGAGAGTAAGCGTTCAGAGATAACATAAGAAAAGGGCAGAATAGAGATGTCAAGCTGAGAAAAAGTGCAGGGTATGACTCTTGGTTACATCAGCCTGTGGTCTTCTGGGTAGTCTCATGTCTTTTGCCTTATATTGGGCGCTCTACAAATCTCATTCCTAATGAAAAAAAATGTCAATATGGGGGAAACCCCATGTTGCGAGGCCCTGAATTCGGGAAAAATTATTCTGACCTGTCCTAGGAAAAAATTTCAAAAATTAAAAAAAGGAACTAGTCTATATTTACAAATTAGTCCTAGCCCAATTCCCCCTTTTCTCTTTGTATGAAGCCAAAGTTGTCGTTCTTTTTTTCTTTTCTCGGGAAGTAAATAGGTAAAATACATTGAAATTTAATAATACTGAAAACGATACGTGAGCCTAGCAATTTTTGATCTATCCTAGTATGTAAAGTTTAGATAAAATAACAAGCCAGAATTTTCCATGTCCTGCCCATAAGTCCACAGAAATAGTTTCAAGGTGTATGATAAAGCGTCGTGTACAATTGAGTGCAACCTCATAAGCCCTTGTGTTTCCAGTGACTGGACAGTTATAACTGCCTTTAGGTTTCATGAAGTGTTACATACTTTTGAGAGGGAGAAGGAGGTCGTAATCATTTTTTGTCTCTTTTCAGCAAGACTCTCAGCGTTTGGTAATGCCCGTTTCACTGTCCGTGTAGAGGATTGGGATGGCCCACATTTTACTGCCAGCTTAGACAGGTGATGATTTCTCTTTCCTGAGAGGTATGTGTGGGATTGAACCTTTAGGAGATATCAAATTAATTTCACTTTATGCAGTTCCGATTTTCAACATGAATTTTAAAACCCAAATTATTCATCACGTATTTCTACTTTCCCATTATAAAGGCGAAAAAACAAAAAGGGTTTGAAAAGAGTCATTGAGGAAGGGTAACACAATAACAATAACGACGCAGAAAAGGAGCAAAACAGAATTGAAAGGAGAAAAGCAAATATACCATGCCTTAGCTTAGCATCAAGACAAGTCCTAACTAGACACCTTGGAATCCAAAGTGAACAGGAAATTGTGACCTATCATAAAATTCTGTCAGCTTTTACAGTGAGCTAAGAGTTCCTGGCTTTTCTAAGAAGCCCACGGCTGCACATCAGAATGCAGTCCAGTGAAGGGAGATCTGTTAGGCGCTCAGACACCGTGACTGAAATATGCAGCCATAATACGATATTCGGATCCAAAAGATTCACTTAAAGTGCTTAGAAAAGTGGGCATCCAGCTTGTCTCCTAAATTATCTCCTAGAAATGTCTTTTCCTGCCACCAGGACTCTGCTAGAAGCTTTATGCCAGATCGAGCAGCAGGATCATTTCAGGACTTGGACAGGAGGGATGCTCTGCTGTTAATTAGAGACAGCAGTTTATGTTTCTTGGGTTTGGAAAACAAGCGCTGCGTGAAATGCCAGGACAGGTGAACTGCCAGCGTTCTGACGGGTGTAGCCAGCTTCTTAGGAAGTAAATTATATCTCCTCCAGCTCCTGCAGGCATCCTTGGGGCAGGACTTGACGTTCCTCACCACGGAGCACGACAAACGTGGCTTCCCAAGCAAAAGGTTCGCAGCATCCGTTGCCAGAAGCACATTAGCACAGCTGAAACACGTCAGTAATACAACAGAATAAGAATCAGTTTCTAAGAACGTGATCTCCCCATGTGCCCGCCGAGCTAATTCACTATACAAGGCAGTTTTATGAAGCCTGAGCAAATAAATCATATGGAAAGAGTGATTTGTACTGACTACTTACATGAGTACAGTTCAGTATGCAAAGAAATGTCTTTCCAGGACAGATTTTTCAAACGTGATGTTAATTAACGTTTCGGAAATGAAAAACTAGCAAAGCCATTGTTTCTTTGGGTCATTCGTATTTTATCGTAATGGAAACAAGCAGACAGCATACAGGAAACTACTTTTCCTTGTCTCTATTTTGAGAGAATCAAAAGATCAATTAAATTAAAACTGGTGTCACGCAATTAGGATACAAAATTTATATAGGAGGGGCACCTGGGTGGCTCAGTCGGTTAAGTGTCCGACTTTGGCTCAGGTCGTGATCTCATAGTTTCATGAGTCCGAGCCCCACGTCGGGCTCTGTGCTGACAGCTCGGAGCTGGGAGCCTGCTTCAGATTCTGTGTCTCTCTCTGTCTCTGTCCCTCCCCCACTCACCTTCTGTCTCTCTCACTCTCAAAAATAAACATTAAAAAAAATTTTTTTGTTTTTGAATAAAATAATAATAAAATAAAATGTCTTACAATGTAAGTTCTTTAAGGGATAACGGGGAAAGTCAGTTTGGGCTGCCATAACAAAATAGCATACACTAGGCGTCTTAAACCGCAGAAGGTTATTTCTCACAGTTCTAGAAGCTGGAAGTCACAGCACCAGCATGGCTGGGTTCTGGTGAAGGCTCTCATCCTGGCTTGCAGACCGCGACCTTCTGGCTGTGTCCTCACGTGGCGGAGAGAGAGGGATCAAGCAAGCTCTCCAGGGTCTCTTAAAAGGGCGCTAATCCCATCGTGAAGCCCCCACTCTCCTGACCCATTCTAACCCCAACCACCTCCCTAAAGCCCCACGTCCAAATGTCATCACACTAATGTTTAGGGTTCTAACATACGAATTTTAGGGGAGCACCAACATTCAGCCCATAGCATCGATGAAACTGAGATTCTAGGCAGAATTAAAAATCAGGATAAAACTAAGTTTTTGGGAAACAGAAGCAGAGCTGAGTAGACAGGGAGAGGTACTTAAGAATGCTTCTGAGGGGCGCCTGGGCGGCTCAGTCAGTTCAGTGTCAGACTTCGGCTCAGGTCATGATCTCCCGGTTCATGAGTTCGAGCCCCACACTGGGCTCTCTGCTGACGGCTCAGAGCCTGGAGCCTGCTTCGGATTCCGTGTCTTCCTCTCTCTCTCTCTCTCTCTCTCTGCCCCTTCACGGCTCCCTCTCTCCCTCTCAAAAATAAATAGACATAAAAAAACGACTTCTGGAAAAAGAAGCAAAGAATTCAGGCAGCTGGGTCATTTCCAATTATTGTCAGAAGAGAATAAAATCTATTTCTGTGTCCCAAGGGGACTTTATGTGCTTTAGGTACAGGACACACTCGTATTCTGACTACCTGATTTGTAGGAGCCGAATGGCAAGGCTACTTCCTTCTCTCTTCTGTGCATTCTTGATGTCTGTTCAGAGTCCTAATGTGAATTTGCTATTGACACATACTGCTCGAGAAACATCTGTATGTATTTTTGAATCTGTCTTTCTTTGGTATCCCCAACTAGTATGAAGCTTCTTGAGGACAGAGACTGTGATGCTTGTGTCTTATGTGCATTTCTTATCTTTTGTTAAGGTTTATTTCTTTTTGCGAGAAAGAGAGAGAGAGAGAGACAGAGTGTGAGCGGGGGAGGGGCAGGGAGAGAGGGAGACACAGAATCCAAAGCAGGCCTCAGGCTCTGAGCTGTCAGCACAGAGCCTGATATGGGGCTCGAACCCACGAACCACGAGATCATGACCTGAGCCGAAGTTGGAGCTTAACCCACTGAGCCACCCAGACACCCCCCCATGGGTATTTCTGAATGAGTACATAAGTAGCATTGCTTCCCGTAATATAATGCTACGTCATAAATTATCTACCGAATTTCTTTCTCCTCTTTCATATTCCTTCTCACAATAGACCTCCCATTGTCTCCAGCTTCACCTCTTTAATAAATCTATCTTCCCTTCCTTCTGTACATTTCCTTGTGATTTGCAAAATTTTCTCTATAAAAGTTCTATGTATTTTACTATATTTTATATACTATAATTTTAGCATTTTTCTATACCGCTTGAGACTTTCTTAACCTCTGTTTTAAAGAAGAACTTGGCTTTTTAAGATCAGGGTTTTTTATTTCTGGAAAGTCATCAGTGAACATCAAGCATTTAATACTGCCTTCTTTAGGGCATACTATTTTTTACGACGAGTTGTGAAAAATCAGAATTTTGCCCTTGACTCTCTGGGCAATGTTGACCCAATTGCCATCACCAAATGCCATCAGAAAGTATTAATTCCTGGAAGCCCATTTTCTTGAGAAAGTGATCATGATGTGTCAAAAAAAAAAAAAAAAAAGACACCATTTTCATGTATATATATTTCCTGTGTCCTCTGTGAGGAATGGCTACCTTGAGAGAAACCAAACCTTTTTTTTTTCTATTTTGCAATAGAGTTGCGTCAAGACAAAAATCACAGGATTCCAGCCAAATATTTCTGTAATATTGTTCTGATTATAAGTCATATCTTCTCATTGTGGAATATTTGGAAAATATCAAAACCGTGCAGTGGAAAATGAAAATCTCTTGGAGTGCAGATATAAATAGCATCAATCTTCTAGGGCATTTCCTTTTATTCTCTCTGTGTGTATAAATATATTTTACAAAACAATGTGTATTTCTGCGTCTTGCCATTTTGCACAGGAAAATGTTAATAGTGTGTTTCCATGTCATGAAAAACCTCAAGAGTATCATCTCTAATAGGTATAAAATCTCTATTGATGGTCATTTTTTTTTTTTTTTTGGTAACAGCCTTATTGAGATGGAATTTAGATACTTATATAATGCCCTCAACTATTTAAATAGGTGAATTATATGAATATAAGTATCTAAATTCAATCCGAAGCTTCATTCATGCTATAGTGCATATCAGCCCTTCATTCCTTTTTATGGCCAAATAATATCCCATTGTTGAGTGGCTGTTTTTAAGGTAGTCTTAAGAAAATAAGGCTATTGGTTCTAGGCTTGTCATACTTGGTGAAATTTGCTTATGTACTTTTACAAAGTAAATAGAATCCTTTTTTTTTTTTTTGCAACTTTTTCAAGTCAAATATATTGATTTCTTCTATTCTCAGATTTCCTTTCTTCTCCATTCTTTCAACAAGTATTTCTTAATAGACTACAAAACACAAGGCTTTGTACAGGCTTTGTGAACACAGTGTGAACAAAACCAACACAGCTCCTGCATTTCCATTTCCGTGAGGAGCCCAACTTTTAACAATAGCCATACAAATAAAGATAAAATCAAAATTAAAAGCTGAGCAGAACTATCAGCGCCCTCTAGCTGTAGCCCACCAAAAGCACACCTGTAGTCAAACAAAGCTGGGTTTATCGGCTGGTTGCTATGAAGGAGAATACCAGAACACCATGGTGAACCATGGAGCATGTACGTGAAAGAGTGCTGGGGGGTGTTGTGGCATTGAGGGTTGATGTTTCATAATTTTGGAGAAGGTTCAAGAAAGCATAGTTTGACTCTGAATTAAGTGTTGTCAGAAAGTAGGGGCAATTCTAAGGTATCTCAATAATTTTTCATCTAAAGGCAGGAGAGTGAAGTAGGGTAAAGTTATAATTGCTGAAGAAACACCAATCACTCATGCAGCAAAAGGAGGGGGGTGTCTCACCCTTTTGTGATGTGGACGGTGTTCTTGATTTTGGCTGTGCTCCACCAGACATGATTCCATAAAATTCCGTAAAAACAACTGGCCTTGTTTTTGTTTTGCCCCATCACAGTCACAGAGTGGGCTTGTCTGACTTGTTCTGTGACATTCTTTCTGTCCAGCAGAATACCATGGCCCAGCTGTTAGAGCCAGGCCAGCTCAGCCGACAGCCATCAGAGCTACTTTTGTCTTCTCAGTACCTTCTTTGGGCCAAGGGTGGACAAAGTTAGCTTACAGGACATGAATGTGCAGCATCCAGGTTGTTATCAATGCCATGATTTTTCCTATTAGGAGATTTTCTGGAGAAGATCATGTGCAGTTGGACTTAGGCTGGTCCTTCTTGCTCCTGTTGCTAGAGGAGGAGTTCAACTGTCTGATGTAACAAGGATCGTCCAGTAACTCTTAAGATTCTGGAAATGATCCACTGGCCAACTGTAACTCAGCCAGTCATCAATGGGAAAAGTGTTGATAAGTCTTTGTATGAGAACCTGAAACAAGAAACTAAATTACCAAATCCAGGCAATGAAAATATGTCCTTAGATTCATCTGGGTCTTTTCTAGAGATCTAGTTGGCTTTTTTCCCCAGTCATGGATTTTTTTTAATGTAATCTATAATATTTATATAGGTGTGGACAGATGTGTTCATTCTAAGCATAAACTGCCCTTTGGCTTGCTAAAAGGAAATTGAATGCTATGTAACTGACCATGATAATGCTGGTTACTGAATTCAAGCTGTTTTGTTGGACTTCCAGAGCAGAAGTTGTGTTCTCATAAACAGTAGTGATTTTAAGTGGTATAGAATCCAATGGAAATATAAGTATTAAATATCTCAACAGAAGTGAGCTGATGATTGGTCCCTTAAAACGGGAAACTTTTCAGAGTGGAGTTAAACAGCTGCTGAAAAGCTGTCTGGAATATCTCTGAAAAGAACAAACAATATTTTAGCCAAAAAGCCCCAGTATTTTTCATCCAGGATGACTACTATATTTCTCCAGTAGGGTTGACAGATCTGGCTATATAACTTGCAAGATCCAATGAAAAATGGAATAGCAGCCCATTTGTTCAAAAATTATTAAGCATTTCAAGACGGCAACAGCAAAACATTAAACCATCCTGAAATTCTAAGGGCAGAGTTACGTGAGACTACAACAGTCACATGCCCATGAATGATTGTAATAACTTCAGTAGAAAGGTTTTGTTGGTGTTGGGTCAAGGTCCATTTCCTACAAGACTGAAATCTTAGGTTAAGTTCATAAGGCATCCACCAGGAAGGACCTATAGGAGGGCATTTTTGTGGCCATGAGAACAAACATTGCAAAATTCCAACGAGAGGGCGTGTAATTGACCCGGGGCCCCAGCTGCTCTCTGAAATCCATCACCACGTTTGAACAGACACAGTGCTTCCCATAGGTTGTTGCCAGCAAGTGAGCAAGCAACTCCGTGATACTAAGACGGAACCAATCCTGGGATGCAGAAAACTCCTCTAACAAACAACTTTGCTTTGTGGACTCCCCGGTGGCTTTGCTGACTTTGTCAGATTGCACAATGGTCCAGGATGCTTTCACCCACCATTCTTCTTTTCTCCTTCACGCAGGGTCAGAATTACTTGAGCTCTGATGGCTTTCCCAGCTTCTCCATGTTTTCTCACCGTTGTTTCTCACAGGCATTTCTCCTAATAAAATCATCTGAATCTTCTCCTTGGAGGACCTGGACTGTCACAAATGGTACTAGATACGATCTGAGAAAATAGTGGTAAGAACAGCGCTTGGGGATGGCTCACTCACTGCTTAGCAGATGAGAGTGTGTCCTGCTTGGTGGATAGGATATGAATGGTCCCCGACATATGGTAGTGGTTCAGTTGCTGAGGATTGCACTGATAGTGACCTGGAACCATGTCTTGATGTGGCAAAATAATGTGTCAGGTATGATGCTGCAGAAATTTTAAAAAAAAAAAAAAAAAAAAACAACCGAGAGAGACAATGTCTTGCTAAGACAGCAAGACGCCAAACTTGGGTTAGCTGATGATTACAAAGATGCATTAATACCCTGCAGGGTAATGGGAAATTAAGAGCTGCTATGGGGCGCCTGGGTGGCTCAGTCGGTTAAGCGTCCTACTTCAGCTCAGGTCATGATCTCGCGGTCCGTGAGTTCAAGCCCCGCATCGGGCTCTGTGCTGACAGCTCAGAACCTGGAGCCTATTTCGGATTCTGTGTCTCCCTCTCTCTCTGACCCTCCCCCATTCATGCTCTGTCTCTCTCTGTCTCAAAAATAAAATAAATGTTAAAAAATTTTTTTAAAAAGAGCTGCTAATAGATAGTTAATGGTTGTACCAGAGACAGAATCTAGGCAGAAGCTCCCAGGAAGTCCCTAATTGCCTTTAGTAGAAGGGCAAATATAATAGAGCTCCAGAGATGTCAGAACCCTCAGCCAAGGCAGTCTATGACATGAAGATCAAGGCCCTGGTGGAAAAATTCTAACAACAAAAAATACCTTTTGCTAAGTTCCCATAAATCATTGACTGAAGGGGTGATTGCAGGTCTAAAGGAAGGATCTTATAACATCAAGTATCATACCATAACTCTTCCCTTAAATATTTGCCTAAAGGGATTTATAGCCATTTACCTAGGTGATAGTACACTGGGAAAATATCAAGACATTTATGAGTTGACATTTGGGAGACCTGAAGCATCATCATGGCTCTACTTTGAGGGGGAAGCCCATGTGTCCATGTAATATATAGGGTTCTGCCTTATAGCGTGCCCACTTCATCCACGAGCCACTAAGCAATTGTTTCTCCAGTCCCTGAGTACATAATTGGAATAGATATAGATATAGATATAGATATAGATATAGATATAGATATACGGAAACTGGGGCTAACTCCTGTATCAGATCTCTTATCTGTGAAATAAAAACTACCATGTGGGGAAAACCAAATATAAACCTGAAACTGCTCTGCCCCACAACACTGGCCAACATAGTAAACCAAACACGATATCAGATCTCCAAAAAAATGGTGGAGATTACTGGTACTAATAAAGACCTAGAGAGAGTGCAGGGTTGGTTTCCCCTGTCATAGATCTATTTACTCTCCGGGCCAGATCCTGCAGAAAGCGGATGGATCCTGGAGAATGACTATAGGCTAGTATAGACTTAACTGAGTAGTTGCAGTGACCCAGTTGCTGTGCCAGATGTGGTTGAATTGCTAGAGCATATTAATAAAGTCTGGGGGAAATGGTAGGCAGCCATTGATTTGGCAAACACGTTCTTTTCTTTTCTGATTTTAAAAGACAATCACAAGTATTGGAGAGCATATAAAACTATTTCTTACAATCTTTCTGCAAGGCTGTGTTAACCTTCCTGTCCTCTGTCATAATATTGTACAAAGACATCTGGACTGTCGGCATCCCTCTGAACACAACACTCATCTGTTGTATCGATGGCCTCGTGCTGATTGGATAGAAAACACAAGAAGTGGCTGGTGTTTGTGCTGGAAATTTTGGTAAGACACACATATTCCAGAGGATGGGAGACAGCCCAGCCACTTGGGAGGTCCCACGGTGAGGGACATGCTGAAGTAAAATTAAAAGACACATTGCTGCCTCTTCTGTCCCCTGTCAAAAAGAAGGAAGCATCGAGCCTGGCAGACTCTTTGGGTTCTGTAAGTAATGCCCTGCATAACAAAGAAGGCTGCCAGCCTAAGCAGGAAAGGACACCGCAGCGGTCCTATGGTGTGGGAGGTATCGATGGTCGAAGATACAATATAGAACTTAGGACAAGCTCCAGTGGGAGAGTCACAACATAGGTTCTTGGGATTCGGAAACAAGGTCATGCCATCTATAGCATGAAATTATAGTCTTTGATAAACAGCCTTTGGCATATTTCTGAGCTCTGGTAGAGATGAAATGCTCAACCACAGGATACCAAATAACTATATATTCGGAAACACTCTTTATGAGCTGGAGTCCATCAGACTCACCACATCATAGATTCAGATGGGCCCAGCAGCAGTCCATCACAAGATGGAGACAGTACATGTGGATTGAGTTCACACAGGACCGAATAGGCTGCAGATAGCTCAGAGGCCCCATGTGACCCATTGTTGGATCGGTGTCCTTCCCCTGACTTGCACTCATGGCTATAGGCAGGGACCCATACAACCAGCTGAGAGATGAGGGAAAGTCTAAGTTAGTTGATAGATGAGTTGTCCCAGCACATGAGTGCAAGCCAAAAATGGAGGTGGCTGCATCACAGATACACATAGGGGTGGCTTTGAAAAATAGGAGAAAGGGAAATTCTTCCCAATAGAGCTCTGAGCAGTATATTTAGTCATTCTCTTTGTGAGCAAGGAAGAATAGCCCAAGGTGAGAATAGGTATAGATTTCCGTGCAGTGGCCAGTAGTGTGGATGTCTGGTTAAGGACCTGGAAAGAAAAGGACTGGGAGAGTAAAGACAAGCAAGTCTATGGTAGAGACCTATAGATGACCTAAGAGAGTGGGTTCTACACGCGAATTAAATGCTAATCCCCACCAAAACATTCACCACTGGAAAGGCACTCAATAAAATGACGTGGTTGCATGATGGCAGTCAATCCTTGTCACTGACCACTCCAGAGCGGTCACCATGGCAGAGACAGAGCCCAACAGCATGGACTCACATACCAAAGTAGGTGAAGCCACTGGTACTTCTGAATGTCCAACAGGTCAGCAAAGGAAACCAATGCTACGCCCCCGATATATTAGCTTGCCAAAGCTACTGTAACAAGGTACCATAAAATGAGTGGCTTAACCAACAGCATTTATTCTCTCACAGTTCTAGAGGCTAAAAGGCTGTGACAAAGCTGTCAGCAGAGTCGGTTCCTTCTGAGGACTGTGCGGAAAAACCTGTTCCAAGCCTCTCTCCCAGCTTCCGATAGTTTTGTGAGTAATCTTTGGTGTTTCTTGGCTTATAAATGGAAGCATTCTCTGATCGCTGCCAACATCTGCATTTTGAGTATTTGTGTCCAGATTTCTCCTTTTCGTAAGGACACTGGGCATACCGGATCAAGAGGCCACCCTACTCCAGGATGACCTTATTCAACTAATTTCATCGACAATGATCCTATTTCCAAAGATCATATTCTGTGGTACTGGTGATTAGGGCTTCAACACGAAATTTGGATGGGGAGGGGGCACAATTTAACCCATAACACCCTGATGTAGAACAACTCCTCAAAGAGATCAACCAAACTCTTGATGGTAAGTTAATTCCATTGGATCCCTTCCATCGTGGAGGCCAGTGGTTTGTCCTCACCAGGACAGGTGCCATTCAGATATGGGTTTTCCTTTTCTGTGCAGAACCTCAGCTAGCATTCCTATTTGGGGGATTATAGGATGCCTTTTTCATAGTCACGGAATCCCATACAGCGTAGCCACAAACCAGAGTACGGGAGGGCTCCATGACAGCCCCCTGTGCCATCCAGAGGCAGCTGCCCCGATAGAACACTGGGATAGCTTCTAAAGGCACAACTGAAGCTCTCAGTTCTAAGAAATCACACTGAATAATGGGATGACATTCTTTAGGACAGAGTATATCTATTATATCAGAGACTCCACAAAGAGTCTCAATCCATTCCGAGAATGAACAATTACCTGAACACCTCATAGTCCATTTGGTTTCTATCCATTTCTTATTTTATGGTCTTATCAGAATTATGATGTGGGTGGGTAGGGCACGCACTGAAAACATCCTTGGAAGTACTCTTAAAATTACCTCACCAATATTGAGTCAATATCGCTGCCAGTTGAGCTCTGCTATTATGGATAATACCCTGAAGCATTTTTGCTACACTTCACTATCGTTATGTCTATCTCGTTAGATAATAGAAAAACATACAATTTTTTTAAACTTGTTTTCATAAGATTTTCCGTAGAAGTTAAGAAAGGCTACAGTATTTGAAGTCATGGACTAGCCCAAAATCATACTTACTTTTAGTGTAAATATTTGCCCTGTTATCTTTTGCTAGCTGGCCGATCTGGGCCTGGAAAATTAATTTTACCATTTGAACTGAGCTAATTTTGGGGAGTGGCTTATATTTCAAGAGAAAATTCAGATCTGTTATAACATAACCTGCATGGCAATTTTCAGTTTTTCTTTTGAAGTTAAGCCATCAACAAGCAAACTTAAATTAAGAATATTAAAGGGAGTCTCTACCGGGGCTCTGCAGGGCTTGGAGAGTTTCCTAACAGGTGAGCAATCATGGCATTCCCTTCCGGTAAAATAAAAAAGGGAGAGGCTGGGCTTACGTTGTTGCAGCAATGGGAAAGAAGGTGACAAGCTGAGAAATTCTGGGTGTTCTCTGTCTGCCCCGAAGATCATTCCTTTTAACAGAAACCCTGGAACTAAATCAGTTGAAGCTTTCACAAGATTTGTCACTGCTGTAGAATTAAGTGGATATGCGTTGGCTACTGCATCTAATGAAAGACTGAAATGGGCAATTGGCTTTTGATGACTTCTACATATTGACTGACTACCGGGTTATAGACTGAATGTCTGGTTCCCCTCAAAGTTCATATGTTGAAGTCCTAACCACCCCCAGTCGGACTGTATTCAGAATTAAGGAAGCAGTTGTGACTAAATGAGGTCATAGGGTGGGGCTCTGATCCAATAAGATTAGTGTCCTTATACAAAGAGACACTAGGGAGTCCAACCTCTCTCTTTCCATGCACATGAACCAACAAAAGACCATGGGAACACATTGTGAGAAGGTGGCCATCTGCAAACCAAGAAGGGAATTCTCACCAGAAACAGGCTGGGATGGCATCTTGATCTCATTTAAGCCTCCAGAACTGTGAGAAGATGAATTTCTGTAGTGTCAGCCACCCAGGCTGTGGTATTTGTTACAACAGCCCAAGTTGACTAACGTAGTAGCCCACAACCTGTCTATGAATAAAAATGAAAAGGGTTTTAGGGGCGCCTGAGAGGCTCACTCAGTTAAGTGTCCAACTGCGACTCAGGTCGTGATCTCATGTTTTGTGGGTTTGAGCCCCGCATCAGGCTCTGCACTGGTGGTATAGAACCTGCTTGGGATTCTCTCTCTCCCTCGGCCCCTTCGCCACCTGTGCTCTCTCTCACTCTCAAACAAATAAACCTTAAAACAATGAAAAGGGTTTATAAGTAAAGAATCTTAAAAACAAAGCATTTCATCATCACTTGTTGTATCACTCTTGCCCTTAAACATGTGTTAGCAGATCATACAGAATTTCTGCCATCTGGGCGGAAAGTAACCAAGTCATTTCATACACACACACACACACACACACACACACACACACACACATACACACACACACACAAAGACTGTTTCACAGAAAAAAAGACCAAAATTTTAATTCTACTCTTTCTGTACATTATTCATTTAACAACTTGTGGTAAAAGGTTTATATAACTCCGTGTGTATGAAGTATGCACAAATATATAAATATTCACGTAAGTGATAAATTTAAAACATTTAACTGTATCTTTAAAATATAATTAACCCATGAGTATGTTGAACAAAACAAAATATGTATTCAATTTACCATCTTGATAAATGGTAATAATGTTTTTAATAAAAGAAGAGAAACTCATACTTACTATCATGCACACATATTTATAATTTTTCAGAGCCCCATTTGTATTATTATCCTTAACCAAAGTAACCAACATTTTTTCTCCAGAAACAGGACAAAAATGGGAAAATTGGAGAAAAAAAGAAAAGAACTCTTTAGTCCTTCTTCTCTGTGAACAGTCATATCATGCCATTTTAATAATTTGAATTATTATGTATAAATATATACATGTTTAAAATATGTTTCAGAGGAATTTTAATATTCTGATAATTTACAGACCTTATAGAAATTAGAGTAAATTATAATTCTAACCTGTGTTTTGTACCTTGTTTCATATTTAGAAATTCTTCAGTCACCCAAAGAGAGTAAATGCTCATTAACTTAAGCATTTTTCAAAGACATTCTGTCCAATAGAAATATACTTTAACCCAATATATCCAAAATATTATAATTTGAACATGTAACCAATATAAAAATTATTAATGAGATAGTTTACATTCTTTTCATTTTTCTGTACTAAGCCTTCAAAATCTGGTACATGTTTTACACATACAGTACATCTATCTGGTCTAGCCACATTGCAAGTGGCTTAAATCTATAAGATTGTCTCTTTTTTTTTTTTAAGTATATTTATTTATTTTGAGAGAGGAAGTGTGTGGGAAGGGCAGAGAGTAAGAGAATCCCAAGCAAGCTTGCAGTGACAGTGCAGAGCCTGACGCAGGACTGAGATCATGAACTGCGAGATCATGACCTGAGCCAAAATTAAGAGTCAGGCGTTCCACCGACCAAGCCACCCAGGTGCCCCAGGGTCTTTAAGATGTGTAAGTGAACATGGGGGCTAACCACGCAATGGAGAGGAGAGAAGCACACCCCAGGTGTGGAAGAAAACCAAGTGCAAAAACCCTGTTGCAGCACTGACATTGGAGGTGCAGAGGCTGGAAAGGAAGCTCCTACAGGAACTACAGCAATATGTAAGCAAGATTTGGTGGTCATCTAAGGGTAGATTGGAGTTGGCTGAGCAGAGAACAGTGGACGGTGACCAGGTCAATGTAATCACGCCTCTGCCCAGAAACTAGAGGAACCTTCCCTTTCGATAAACCTAAGGGTGCACACATTCTCCTTTGGGCTCAAATCAAAATAAGAAGGAGCTCAAAATGTCTTAACTGAAAGCACCAGAGAACAATTAAGCAGGTTAACATACAAAATCCTTTTTGGATGTCCTGTAGGTTCAAAGTAGAGTTGAGAATGGTTGGTTAAGAAATGACCTTAGCAACTGGTTGGGATTAGGATCAGTAGATACATTTTCTCCCTTCTTCAAAGCAAAGACATTTGGATGCATATTCGGTCTCTACTACCTACAATGTGAAAAGTGAGCAATTTGCCCACCCTTCTCAGCCTGCCTCTCCTAATTGTAAGACGGTGATCATTGCACTTCTCCTCCGGGATCGTTATGATGATTAAAATTAACAGGTGTTAAATGCCAAGCATATTGTGTGCTACCCAACTATTAATATTTTATTCCATTGTTTCCCTCCACAGTCTTCTAAATTTCTTTTAATATAAGTTAAAATAGGTTTAGCCGATCCAGCCCAGGGTGCCTCATCAGCGAACTGAAACTTAGAAAACTTCGTGTCCCTATAAATGCTCTGCTTGACCAGAAACATGGTATGTTCAGCCAGACAATCCCTAAAGGCCAGGCCAACTCTGAGCTCTCTACTTGCTTCCTTACTCATTTTCTATCTTTCTCTTCCTCATTCCCTATTCTTTATCTTCTAAAAGAATCTGCCTTCTGCCCCATTTTGCCATCCTCTGGACTCTTGAGAACAGAAACTGCCCACTTCATGAAGTGTTAAATAAAGTTTGTTTCTATCACTTAAATTGTCTTCTTTAATCATTGGTAACTCTTGGTCTGGGCTTGTCGCAATTTGTGAAGTATCAGAAAGCTCAAGCTTCATTTTTGTGTAAGCCAGTAAGAATTTAAGGCAGCTCCCTTCAGCCCGCATCAGCAAAAATGTCGATCTTGAGTCTCCAATCTAAGCCTACTGGTGGGAATCCTTAGACGTGCGGCCCAGATGGCTCCATTTTAATAGGTTCCACTGGTGATTCTTTGCCCATTAAATCTGAGATATAATCTCTATGTGGGTTGAAAGTATGGAGGAATGAAGGAGTAGCAGGTCAGGAGACCTAAAGGAAGGATTTGAGTTGAGATAAAAGGACGGTGACCAAGAAAGACTGATTTTAATGGGACTATTTCAAGTGCATTATAAGTAGGCCTGTGACCTAGATATTATTAAGAAAGAATTCCTCAACATCCCTCAAAGCCCACCACAGAGTTACTAGCTCTAGTTGGCATCCCTAATAACTGACCCCCCAACATAAACTCCAGTAGCCAAGCTTTTAGTAAAGATAGGATTCCACTTAAAAAGCAAAACAAAAATAAAACAAAACAAAAAAGCCCAAATCCTGAGGAAATACGTATAAATAAACCAGAAAATACCAAAAGAAGCAGGAGATGTCATTGACATTCTTACTATTGGCTTGAATAACTACAAGTTTAGCAAAACACTGGGCATGAATATAAAATATAAGACAAAGGCAGCAGATGTTTTATTCAATGGAACCCAAATAAGAGTTTGATATTCTTTGCCATATTTTAGAAAGAATCACAATCCAAGATGGTGAGAATGTGTTAGTCAAAAACAGATATACCAGAAAGACCCATGAAATGTGGGGTTAAATCAGGCTTCTAGGGGCAATGCTGTGGTCCGTGCCAAAGACACCTGAAATGGTTCTGCCAGTGTGCATTACACCATTCTGATGATCGTTTATAAGAGAGCTCATTTTCACATCAGCTCTGGGCCATGAGGCTGAGGAGGGCCTGTGGACAGGACCGCATGATGACTTTTGTGAACTCTAAGCACTTTTGCCCTCGTGGTCCTCTTTCTTCCTAAAAAGTATAAAAAAGTGTGTTTCATGACTATGTTCATAGGTAGATGAAGATAATCCAGAATGAGTTCATTCTTATGTAGTAGTATTATTATTATGCTCCTATTGTATGGACCTCTGAAAGTATCACAGGCCCTAGGCACCATGCCTATTTTGCCTTTTGGATAAGTCGACCTTGAGTGGAGAAAATAGCAGGTGGCCAGAGAGGAAACTACAGAGAGAGTGGACTCAAAGTCCTGGACTGAAAAGTTTTACTGCTCAGGGAAAATGGAAGACAGATTAATGTTAAGAAATGAAGAGAAATGAACAGCAATGAACAGGGAAACCAGTCCCCTAAGGAGCCGGGGCAAAGGAGCCCTGATTTATAGCTTTTGCCAATTTTTGTGGTGTAAATACTTTCCTGTGGCCCAGCTGCTGGTGGTTTAGCAACCAGTTTTAAGACTTCCTAGATATTTACCAATCATTTCTGGATAGCCTTTATGAACATACCACAGCAGAGGACTCTTGCCAGGCTTTAGAACATTCTAGCTTTCTGAATAAACCCACCAAGGCACCCAATAATGAGATAAGCAGACCTCAGAACCAGTCTCACCAGCAGCTTGATCACAAGAAAGCCTCCAGCTTTCTCCCGACCCATTGCTAATCAAAGCCTGAAAATTACTCCAAAATCAAGGGCACCTAAAAATGCAAATGAACACTTAACCTATTCCATACTGATTATCAGTTCGTCCCTGCCATAAAACTAACTTGAACATCCTAGTCTCTTTATTTTAATAGGAACTGGATATTAGAACCCAGAAATATGTTGGCCTTGTTCTCTGAAAGCATACAGAGAAAAAAGTCTGGGAAGGCCTTGAAGTCGAACTTTTCAACCCATAATTTGCGGCAAGAGTTGCCTGTCCTTGTCTTCCTCACTGACCTAGAGAAACCAGGGCCAACGTCACTCTATGTTGAAGAGAAGCAGTCTTCTCTACCCTTGCGGAGGGAGTAATTATTTGTGTCTGGGTTCTTTTACACTGATGGCACATTATCCCAAATAAATAAGCCTCCCTTCTCCCTGTGAAGAGCATTTCTGGATGTTCTGTAAAGAATATTAATGGTAGAGACGCCTGGGTGGCTCAGTCAGTTAAGTGTCTGACTTCCGCTCAGGTCATGATCTCACGGTTTGCGAGATGGAGCCCGGCATCCGGCTCTAGGCTGAATGTCTGGAGCGTGGAGCCTGCTTCAGATTCTGTGTCTCCCTCTCTCTCTGCCCTCCCCGCTCACTCTCTCAGTCTTTCTCTCTCTCTCTCTCTCAAAAATAAATAAATATTTTAAAAATGTTAAAAAAAAAGAATATTAATGGTAGAAGTTTCAAAAACTAATCATGCCCTTGAGGAGAGCTGATCTTTATTTTTTTTATAGAAAACATATCATATTGGGTAAAAGTGTCTTAAAAAACAAGAATTATATATATAAATATATGTGTGTGTGTGTATGCACATACAATATGTCTATATATACACATATATGTCTATGTATACATACATATATAGAATGTTATATTTACGTATATAATCAATATATAATTCTATATTATACAGTTAAT
The DNA here is from genome assembly GCF_014898765.1 of Herpailurus yagouaroundi. Lineage (NCBI taxonomy): Eukaryota > Metazoa > Chordata > Mammalia > Carnivora > Felidae > Herpailurus > Herpailurus yagouaroundi. The sequence continues at coordinate 18,197,285 of NW_024412403.1, forward strand.
TAAATAAAATTATAAAATTATGTTTATATATAATTATTATTATATGATATATATACCATACACAGAATTATATGCATAATTAATATATAATTATATGACATACACACACATATAAACACATACATATACGTAAACACAATATAAACACAATATTGGTTTTCTGTGGCTTCTGTAGCAAAGTACCGGTATTTGCTGCCTTAAAGCAGCAACAAATTTCATAGCTCACTCCTGGAGGTCGGAAGTCAAAGACCAATCTCACGAGGTGCCAGCAGGCCTGGTTCCTCCTGGAGGTTCTAGGGAAGAATCCGTTTCCCTGTCTTTTTCGGGTTCTATGCTGGCTCGCATGGCCTTCCTTACATCACTCAATCTCTTGCTTCCGAAGTCACATCAGCTTCTGACTAATCCTCCTGCCTCCCTTTTGTAAGGACTGTGACAGCTATCTGTCAGCTTGCCTGAGTCACAGGGAGCCCAGATATTTGGTTAAACATGATTTCTGGGTGTGTCCGTGAGGGTGTTCCTGGATGAGATTAACATTGGAATCAGTAGACTGGGAAGCAGGCTGCCCTCCCCAGAGTGAGCGGGCCTCATTCAATCAGTCGAAAGTCTAAATAGAATAAAATCTGAGGAAGAATTATCTTTGCTTCTTTTCAAACTAGGACAGTAGTTTTCTCCTGACTTTGGACTTGGACTGGAACTGGGCCTTACATCATAGCTCTCCCAGTTCTCAGGGCTTTGAACTCAGCTATGCCATTGGTTCTCTGGGATCCAGACTTCTCAGGTCGCCATTATCACATAAGCTAATTCTGTATTGTATATACATATCCTAATACAAGGCCCCTTGTGGTTATATTGGGCCTACCCAGATAATCCAGCCTAATTTCTTCATCTCAAGATCTCTAACATTTAAAAAAAAATTTTTAATGTTTATTTATTTATTTTGAGAGAGAGAGATAGCATGAGTGGGGGGCGGGAGGGGGGGGTGGTACAGAGAGACAGAGAGAGAATCCCAAGCAGGCTCTATGCTCAGCACAGAGCCAAACGCGGGGCTCCAACTCATGACCCCAAGATCATGACCTGAGCCCAAATCAAGAGTCTGACACTTTACTGACGGAGCCACCCAAGGGCCCCTCAAGATCTCTAACTTAATCACATCTGCAAATCCCTTTTGCTGCATACAGTAGCATTATTCATCTTACACACACACACACACACACACACACACACACACACACACATACACACACACATCCAAACATTAGCAAATAAGTTTAATTTGTCTCTGACTTTAGTGTTTAAGCTAAGTATTACAATTATAATAGAAACAAAACACCTTTCAAGTTTCCACAAGTAAAAAAAAAAATAAACCTTGTGGGGTAGATTGCTTTAGCTTTTTCTAATTACAGTAAAACATTCATATAAAATCTCTATAACAAGGATCTTAAGAGACTTCATCAATATTATCTTAATTTTATTCTTACAATATCCAAGTAAGACAGAATAGTTGTCAGGTATTTTTTATCACAGGTACATTGCAAAGGGACAAGCTGTTGAAATAAAGGAAAGTGATTTATTAAAAAGTTCCAAGTGTCTCTGATTTACTGATGACTTTTTACCTGGAAGGAAATGAATAGGTATTGGGTGCTCAATTTATGGTTTAATTACAAATACATAGGTTAAATAAGCAACTGTTATTGGCTTCTAACTTAAAAAATTGCATAATACTGTGGGTGCCCGGGTGGCTCAGCGGTTAAGCATCTGACTTCAGCTCAGGTCATGATCTCCCAGTCCGTGGGTTCAAGCCCTGTGTTGGGCTCTGTGTTGACATCTCAGAGCCTGGAGCCTGCTTCAGATTCTGGGTCTCCCTCTGTCTCTGCCCCTGCCCTGCTCAACTCTCTCTCTCTCAGGAAATGAGTAAACATTAAAAAAAAATGCATAGTATAAAATACGCACTATTTTTGACTTACATCTCAATTAACTTTTGTGTTTCTATGTCTATTATTTGTTAAATGTTTTATCTATTTTTGAGAGAGGGAGTATAAGCTGGGGAGGGGCAGAGAGAGATGGACAGAGGATCTGATGCAGAGTCTGTGCTGACAGCAGAGAGCCCAACACGGGGCTCAAACTCACAAACCATGAGATCATGATTTGAGCCAAAGTTGGATGCTCAATCGGCAGAGTCACCCAGGTGCCCCATGTCTATTATTTTTTAAAAATTTTTAAAAATGTCTATTTATTTTTGAGAGAGAGAGAGAGACAGAGTGTGAGCAGGGGGCGGGGTAGAGAAAGAGGGAGACAGAATCTGAAGCAGGCTCCAGGCTCTGAGCTGTCATCACAGAGCCCAACACAGGGCTCAAATCCACAGACCGGGAGATCGCGACCTGAGCCAAAGTTGGACGCTCAACTGACAGAGCCACCCAGGAGCCCCACGTCTATTATTTTTAAAAGTCCTACTCAAATCATAACAGATCACACAAGAAATACACACTTCCTGCAATTATAGGATTAAAATTCAATATCACTTATTATATATTTCAAAACAAAATTAACATCTCCCAGTTCACATAAAGATGGATATTTTTTCACTAAAACTTTGAGCATTTCTCAATTATTTGCCTGTTCCAATATACGGCAAAGTCCTGGAGTCAAGTGACTTTCTCTCATTCCTCTTTGGCGTTCGAGAACATTCCTGCCAAGGCATACAATGTTAGGTGAACCCTGCTGCTGATCTGCTACTCTCCCTGTAACATTCTCATAGTTTCTTCTAGCCAACTCTTAAGCGGTAAATGAGATGAGGTGTCTTATATTTTTATCCTCAATTCGAGTCTATCCATGTGAAATGCCGCTCCAGAAGAGTCTCCCCCAAAACAATATCTCCCTCTACTCCCCAGGAAAAGCTATAGCTTCTACCATGTTACGGAATGTGTGTGTGTGTGTCTGTGTATGTGTCTGTGTGTGTGTGTATGTGTCTGTGTATGTGTGTATGTATGTGTGCGTATGTGTGTGTCTATGTATGTGTATGTGTCTGTGTATGTGTGTGTGTGTCTGTGTATGTGTGTCTGTGTGTGTCTGTGTGTGTGT
>NW_024412403.1:18200462-18206021 GCF_014898765.1 Herpailurus yagouaroundi
GTGTGTGTGTGTGTGTGTGTGTGAATGATCTTTTCCTCTTGGCAAGTTTGTGGCTGTTTATTTGCATCTATTTCCAGTCTCGTTTCGGAGACTCTACCGTTGCCTTTAGAGACTAGGGAATCCCCATGCTAAGAATGGCCACTTCTTGGCACGACGGTCCCTTGCCTACCTGAGCGGGTTTGCCAGACATCCCCGCCTATGCTGCCGCGCAGGCTTCGGGGACCGCCCGCTGCTCGCGCTGCCAGAGCTCCGTGGGTGGCCTTCTGTCATCACCCTCTGCACCTGTCCCAATTAGCAGGACCGAGACGCCGCCGACTCAGCCTCTGTGCTAGTGACTGGCTGCGTTGTGTGACCTCACCACTGGCAAGGCACCGCTCGAAGGTGTGTGCTGTCTAGACGCTGTTTGCTGGGAGTGCTCGGTGGGTGAACGCCGAGTGGCTGGAAGTTTCTCCCAGCTGTGTCCGAAGGTTGAAAGAAAACTCATTGGAGGCTTGACGACGGGGACGCGGTCGTCCGTCCCTGTCCTGTCAGCGATCGTCACGGGGCCGGACACCTAGTTGGGGCTCACAAATTGTTGCCGAATTAAAGCAGTTGGAAGCAATATTGATTTTCTGTGGTTACTACAAAATCCGGATGAGGGACGCGTATGCTGGTGGCAGAAAGACACTGATTCCACCACGCTCCAGTGGTGCGACGTCAGGCGATTTTTACCCCCATCCTGGACCTCAGTTTCCTTACCTGTTAAATGGGGACAACAGTGGCCCCGTCCTTATACGGTTGTAATTATCAGAAGGGCTCATTCTTGGAATGCTCTTAACACACCACCAGGCACACAGTGAAAGCTCCAAAAATGGTATATTTTTATCACCAATTTTCATCTGCAATCTCCCAACCAGCTTGCCAGCTGTCATAATTTTCTTCCTTTAAATGTTATTTTAGAGAGAGAGAGAGTGTGTGTGAGTGAGGCAGAGGAGAAGGGCTGAGGGAGAAAGAGAGAGAATCGTAAGCAGGCTCCAGGCTCAGCACAGGGCTCACTGCGAGGCTCGACCCATTGAGCCACCCAGGTTCCTCCCCCTCCTTTTGCTACTTACAATTTTCTTAATCTGATATACATGACAGTATGTCAAATGCCCCTTTACAAATGTTACAAGTGAATGAACTTGGTAAAAATTTTTCTTTCTTTTCCCGTGTTGAGGAAGTTAAGCTGGGTTGTTGGAATGTTCTTCCCCATGCAAGGGAATCAGGCATACACAGTCCCCAACCTTCCTGGCAAAGAAGGGGTGGGGGAGAGCCTGGGAGGCTGAGGTCCTTCCTTCTCAGTCTTCCACTATAAAGGAAAAGACCGTAAGTTACATGAATAGGAACAAATCACAGAACTCCTTCCTTAAATTAAGGGGACCTATTGTGACTCACTTTGTTGTCAGAAGCTACGTTATTAAAGGTAGAAAGAAAACACAATAGGCAATGAAAACAGATTATTTTATTTTATTTTATTTTATTTTATTTTATTTTGGTAGACTCTACTCTGGGTGGAGGGGCTTGAACTCACGACCCTGAGATCAAAAGCTGACCTAAGACGGAGAGTTAGACAACCAACTGAGCAACCCAGGTGCCCAAAACACAGACAATTTTAAAGGCAATAAATATCAGATGAAATGTAACATGCCCAAATAAACGGACCTCTGATATTTTTGTGGCGAAGTTGAGAAGGAAGCTTCTGGAAGGTGGATGAGGCATGGGGAAGTGGCCTTTCTTCAGAAAGAAGGTGTCTGCAGGGATGACCCTGCTGAAAGAACTCTGGTAGGCCGAGATGCCCCAAGTGTTTGAGGAAGTTGGTGAGGTTTGATGGTCAATACGAGCTGAGCTTTCACTGGGTATTGATGGGACCCATTCTTTTCCTGTCTTGTCTAAGAGAAGGGGGTCTGTAGGTGGGTCAAGAAGCCCTGGGTCATTCCTTTTTAGCTAAATTATTTTTACCTTCAAGGGCTATAAATTCTCGTTCCCTCCCATCCCCGCCCCTAGCCTCATCTGTACACACACAAACATCCATACACCCCTCCATTTCATTCATTTCTGGACAGTATGGACTGGCATTATTAGTTGTATAGCATAATTTGCTATGTAGAATGATGTGGGAAAGGTCTCTGAAGATAGGTTAAGCTGACATTCATTTTGGTCGTATTTTGCAGGGCGGCACCCAGTATCGTGTGCTGAGTCTCCCGTACGCCTCAAAATATGGCTCCTGCGACATCACATCATGGCATCCTTGGGGGTCTATACATACATTAAGGATTCATTTCACCACCAGCAGCCATCAGTTCTAATATAGGACAAAAGGGGAAAGCAAATTTCATATTATTGTTAAATGACGTTTAAAAAATGAACTTCCTCCTATAACCACAAGGTGGCACCTTTAACTCAGACTCAGCTACCACTAAATATGTTAGTAATATTTTACTTTTATGCAGGCATTTTTACTGTTTGGGGAAGGAGTCTAAAGCTGAAATAAAAGAGAATACTGTGTCTTAAAAAATATCAATTTTAAGTAAAATCCCATAAACTATAGGAGAGTATAATTTCTTAAACATGAGCAGTATTAAAAAAAAGGTTTAATGCCAAAATTACAAACACCTCAGGCTACTTAATGTTCCAAGTGACAGATTTACGAAAACTTACATTTTGAAATGGATAGATATGTTAAATGTAGCAGTTATAAATGAAATAACAAACCTGGATTTTCTGTTGCATTCGACTCACAGGGAATCTAAATCCTATGCTTCCTTAAACCTAAATGTTCACGATTATATTAATCCAAACTGATTTTCATTATTTAATTCGTTTGAAGTCTGCCTCCCAAAGGTTAGATATTACATTTAACTCAAATGGTAAAACCTCTTCTAAACTGAAGGTCTTTAAAGAGGACTGATTTCACCTGAGTTATGTTGATTATATGAAAACAAATGCTAATATATTTAGAGTGCACTTAAAGCACAGGTAATAGCTGACCTATTCCCTGCTTATAAGAGTAAATGATTAGTTTATTTTTTTTTTGAAATTTATTATCAAATTGTTTTCCATACAACACCTAGTGCTCATCCCTACAGGTACCCTCCTCAATACCCATCACCCACCCTCCCCACCCTCCCACCCCCCCTCAACCCTGAGTTTGTTCTCAGTTTTTAAGAGTCTCTTATGCTTTGGCTCTCTCCCACTCTAACCTCTCTTTTTTTTTTTTAATGATTAGTTTAAGTAAGAGCTTGGCTTCTTCCATGAAGGGCTTCCAGGATGGCTTTGATAATATGGGCCAGCATTAAGTCACAAGAAGGCTCATGTCAACTCCAACGTATAGTGCACATGTTCCCAGTAAGCAGGGCAGGAAGGGTGTCGACGAATCCACATTTTGTGAGCTGGAGCAAATCACATGGGGGACCTCCCTATGAAATCTAAATCAAATGTCAAAACCATCCTCAGAAGGGCAACCAGCGCCCTTTAGGGACTTTGGGGAAAACGTTCTAGTGAATAAATGGCGAGGAGTGGAAGAGGGAGGATCACCACTGTCTTAGCTGGGAGAGGATGATGCGACATCATGAAGTGACTCAAAACACCAGTGTTTCTACCGCATCAACATATCGTCCAGGTATTGCCTTCCTCTTCTACTTCAACGGGATTGTGAATTCTCAGGATTATGAGCCCTACGGAGGGCTGAACATTGCTGCAGACCACAAATGGGCGTCACTTCTGCTTGATGAGAGTGGCGCGGACTGCTGACTGCTGACAGCAAGAGATGCACACAGATGAAGGGGTGTTCTTTCAACTCAGCAAAGGGACGGGCAGGCTTCTCTGGGAGACTGAGGTGTGGCAGGCTCGGCCATGGTGCCATCTAGTGCTGGAAAACATTATTGCAGTTTCCCGACGGTACTGGGTTTGATGGTGAGCATCTGGGCGCCAAACCCACGGCTTTCAAGACCTCGCCCATGCTCCCCAGTCTCGGGTCTGAGAGAGAAGAATGACCCAGCTTCCTGGGCATCGATAGGACCACGGGGCATCTAATTCTACACCCTCCACCACCATGATCATAATAACATGGGGGGAAATAGACATTTAGGTTTTTAATCCGTTGTATTTTTAAGACTTTTAAATCAGCTGTTGATTGCACGACATCCTCAGAAACATTCCAAAGGCCTAAACCCGCACTGGCCAGGCCCCAGCTTGTGCTTTCAGCGATGGCCATTGGCTCCACAGGAGGGGGGTCTCTCTCCTCTCAACCCTAAGAGAAACAACCAAGGAGCAACCAAGGAGACTTTTCTCTTTTCTATATTTGACACGCAGTCATCTGTATTCGTTTCCTCGGGTTACCGTCACTAAGTACCACAAAGTAAATGAATTAGAACAATAGGCATTTGCCCTGTCACAGTTCTGAAGACCAGAAATCCAAAACCAAGGTGTCAGCAGGTCATGTACCCTCTGAGACTCAGGGAAGAACCCTTCTTTGCCTCTTCCTAACTTCTTGTTGGGCCACCTTGGCTTGCAGCTACATCATTCGATCTCCGCCTCCATTGTCACATGGTGCTCTGTGTGTGTGTGTCTGTCTTTGCATCAATCTTCCCTCTTTTTAGAAGACACCAGTCATATTGGGTTGGGCCCACCCTACATCCGTTTGCTTATATCTGCAAAGACCCTTTTTCTGTAAGGTCACATTCACAGGTGCAGGGTTAGGACTTCAACATATGATTTTAGGGATCACAATTCAACCTATAAAACCATCCCGGTATTTTGGCTGAGGGATATCCAGCGCAAAATCGGATTGACTTTTTAACAATGCTCTGTAGCATTCATATTGATTTTCGAAGTATTTTTGCTCTAGTTAACTAGTTTTCTCCTCTCTAGAGTTCTCTGAGATACAGAAGTCAATATAGTTATCCCGCACTTGCCGGACAAGGAGCCTAGAAGACATTTAGCAATTTTGCAGACTCCACCAAGTTAGGAACAAATTGGCTCTCTTCGCCACACTCCCCTCCAAAAAACAAACAAACCGAACAAAAAACCTTCAGAACAGCTCTATGACTCAACTAACAGTGAATAATGTTTCTAGATAATTACTTCAAAAGTCACATTATGAATTTGGATTTATCAAAGTGATGCCTTGGGCGGTATTGCTAAAAGAGGGGACAGATGTGTAGCACTTGTGTGAACTTTACCTTAAGAATTGACTTCAGTTTTAGGGGCGCCTGGGTGGCGCAGTCGGTTAAGCGTCCGACTTCAGCCAGGTCACGATCTCGCGGTCCGTGAGTTCGAGCCCCGCGTCGGGCTCTGGGCTGATGGCTCAGAGCCTGGAGCCTGTTTCCGATTCTGTGTCTCCCTCTCTCTCTGCCCCTCCCCTGTTCATGCTCTGTCTCTCTCTGTCCCAAAAATAAATAAATGTTGAAAAAAAAAAAAAAAGAATTGACTTCAGTTTTAGACTGTCCTTCCTTGGTGCTAAAATTCTACTATAACATTTATATAGTTATGATATTTTAGATAGGTCCCAGGTAAAGAAGGACTGTCTTACATAACATTTAC
>NW_024412403.1:18206121-18520817 GCF_014898765.1 Herpailurus yagouaroundi
AAAAAAAAAAAAAAAAGAATTGACTTCAGTTTTAGACTGTCCTTCCTTGGTGCTAAAATTCTACTATAACATTTATATAGTTATGATATTTTAGATAGGTCCCAGGTAAAGAAGGACTGTCTTACATAACATTTACCGATAACTGATTATTTTTAAAAATATATTCAACTTAGTGTAAGAAATCAAATGATTTGCCGAAAACTGAAAATAAATGTATAGTGCTGTCATCAAAATGAAATAAAATTTTGATCTACCATTTTAGTTAGTACTAAGTTGTTGCAAAACATCAACATAGTTTGCTAAAAACACATTAAACTAATTAATTCAAAATTGGAAGCACCTCGTGTAGATGACCCAATTATCCGTGGAGACAAGACAGTGATAATTTCCTTTTAATTTAACCATCGCTAAGGGAAGTTATATTTAACTCTGACTCTAAATTCACAAAACAAAATCAGAAAAAAAGCTCAAATTGCTCAATAATTAATTATAACTGATGTAGTTAAAACAAATAATTAGTTTCCATTCGATTTATGAACAGTCAAAGTAATTTGCTTGGAAGTCAATGACGAGAATATAAAAAAAAAGCAAGAGATAGGTATGCTGCTTTATTTTTAGAAAAATACACGAGCAATCATTCAGTCTCTGAAAGAAATCCATTCGTGTCTTCCCCAATTGGCTGGACTGTGATACAAGCACAGTCTGCAATTAACACTGACTCGTCCAAAGTCTAGGTAGCAGGTGGTACTGTTACAGGGATTAAGGGTGGAACAGCCTCTGAGTTAAATGCTCACCTCAACGATTTTCTACCAGGAGTAAATCATTTTACCCTTCTAATCTTTGCCTTTTTCAACTACAAACCGGGAGTGACAATAATAATAGCACCTAATTATGACAGAGAACATACTATGGTTTTTCCAGAGAATTTCATCTTCTGTGGCCACACACGTAGACGTCCCAGCTCCCCTTGAGTCAAATTGATGCTGCTAACGAATCCTGGCCAATGGCATGGGAGCAGAAGAGATATATGACATCATTTCTAGTCCTGGCACCGGAAACGTTCCAGGAGACCTTCCACATTTCTTCACGGGCTGGCCGTCTTACATGCAGATGACCCAGTACCGGAAGTGGAAGCTTGGGGTAGGGATGGTGGAGATACTAGTTTGAAGAAGCCCAGAATCACTAGAATCTGCAATCACCATTTGGAGAATAAGCATTGTAAAAAGAGCAAGAAATAAAACTACTTTTGGTAAGTCACTGAGATTTTGAATTGCTCGGTAAGGCACATATTCAAGTCATGTACTCAAATAATACATCGCCTCATAAGGTTGTTGTGCGATTGAGAGATTGAATGATGAGACTGCGATCATTGTGTCTCCAATCAAGTGAATTTTCAGTAATGCATGGATATTATTACTATTTAAAGGCCAAAGAAATGTATATGTCCTATTGGACATTATGGCCTTGGTAATAGTTAAAATGTCTTGAGAAAAATATACAAATTCTTTAATACATAAAATTATGTTATTTAATGTAAGATAATATCACTCTTTATCTCCTGACATTGCACCTGGTAGAGCATTAGTATTCATTAGGGGTTGAATTAATGATAGTTTCAATGAATAAATTCATTTATGAATTCAATATAGTCAAGGAAATGTCTCCTGTTTAGTTGTACTGGACAGGTGCCATGTACCCTATAGAGATCTTTGGAGACTCAAGAGTGACAAAGATGCTTGACACTAAGAGGGAGAAGGAACCCAAAGGTAGCTTCAATTAAATGGCCCGTGTGCTATTTCTTACATTACATGGTGAATGCATGACTGTTTGCGTGATTATTACCTATCCAATGTGCGTATGCTTTCTTATATTCTGTTTTCAGGTCACTATGGTGAGTGATTTAATAAAAGAAAAATAATATTCAATATAGATGATTCTAATTATAGAGAAGTCTTGGAAGGGATTCGTCATCAGCGTTTATTAAATGAGCCATTGTGGCGACTACCAAGATAAAAAACCTGGATATAGAAGTGCTTCTGACATTCAAAACCCACAGTCAGCTCTTGGCTGTAACTGAGAGATTGACAACTGAGAACAAGTGAGAATAGAAAACATTTGTGGAAGAAAGGAAATTCCGGGCAAGGAATGTGATAGTGAATACCCTGGCAAGAATTACCAGAACGCCAGTCCCAGACCTGCCACTCGCCATGGGTTTAGGGGCAGATAATCTCTCAAAGGCTCCATTCTCTGGTGCATAACATCATGGGATTAGATTCACTGGCTAATTTTGTAATGATTCGCGGTCATGATTTGCTCAATATCATCATTGTCAACATCAGTCTTCATTGTACCGTGTGTGTGGGAGAAACAGTCAGTTATAAGAGTTCCTGCTGATAGCATGCTAGATAAATCACCTTTTAACTGTGTAATTTTTTTCTTGATACAGAAATAGTTGCTTACCACAGAAGCCAAGTGATGTCAAATAGTAAATTGAAAGACAAATGGAAACTAGAATATTTTATTTGTACCTAATTGGCCATACACAGTTTGTACATCTTCCAAACAAACAAATGCAGGATACGGCATGTATTCTAATGAGCCACAATAACAATAGAAGCAGTGTGGGGGGGGGGAAATGGATCCAGCAAGAGAAAGATGATTTGAAGATGTATTTATGGCACACCTATGACTCCAGTTCCTAGGCAACAGGGTCTCGTTCGATCAGAAAGGAAGGTAGATGATTATAGACTACAGTGTATTTGGTCTGCTGTGCTTGAGGAAGGGTATCTGCAAAAAATAAAAGGATGCCTGGATCCTAAAGGGTCATTTCATGTGTCTAATTTTAAGTGGAATATCTTGATTGAATCACAGCACCTTTCATTTAAAGTACAGTCCCCCCTGACGGTTTCGGCACCCAAGCTAGACCTGCACCCCCGTCCCTCCCTCGCATATCCCCCTCTGCTCTGCATCAGTGGCCTCCGCTCTGCGGTGCTCTCTGTTAGCCAAAGTCGGCAACTATTTTTAGGAGACGCTGATGAAAAGAAAAGGATTCGTGAACATGCGTAAGGAAAATACAATCTCCTGGCAATTTATTGAAAGGAGCCCTTTTCTTTTCAATCCAGAAAATCCCTTGCTGTTCAAAGAGAATCAGCTCCAGGTTTTGTCTGGCTTTGTTTTGCTTTCTCTAGGTGTCGGGCACGAGAGTTCAGGAGAAACACCCAGGCGAAAACAGAGCACACAGCTTACGCAACGTGGAGACAAATCAAATCCTGTCTCAGGTCTGTGAGAAAAATACCAACCAGTATGGGGAAAACTAGGAGCCATTCCCCAACATGTTGAATTTCAAATCCAAACTAATTACTTATCAACTTGTTTGAAAAAGAAACTTTAAGAATCACTCTCTTAATGCACTTAATGCACATTCACAAATACTTGTGGAGTGTCTAGTTTCTGTCAGACTGTTTGGGGCCCCGAGGAACTGATGGTGGGGGCAGACCAGAGGCATCACGAGTCCACATTCACAGAGCTTCTTCGTGGAAGAAAGTGGAGAAAGATACTCAACCAACAAACTCATAAGTGAGCAACTACATACAATTGCGATCACATCCAAGGAAGGAAAAAAGATGCAGTTTCTCTAAAAGCCAGTAACAACAGAGTCTGTGTGGTTAGGCAAGTTCCCTGAGAAGGGGATTTATGCCAAAGTCTGAAAGATGAAACACCCTCATCCAGGAGTCAGAGAGGGGGACGGCATTTCATGCAGAAGGAAGAGCATGTACCAAGGCTCTGACGTCAAAAAAAAGCCTTGTCACTTCCAGTAGAAGAGAAAGGACCATCCGGGCTATAGAGTATGGGTTGAGGGGCAAGGTGAGGTGGGGAGAATGTGAGGTACACGCTGAGACTGCAATGGTGATGGCTGGACATTCAACTCTTGTTAAGCAGTTCATATTTCCAAGTGCAGTGAAAGACCAACTTACGGTTTACATGGGCCAGTGATATGGTCTATTTCACTGTGGAAAGAATGGACCGGGCAGTTCAGAATGAAAGCAGAGATACAAGTCGGAAGACTCCATGGCAATAATCCAGGGGGGAACATATTGTGTCATTCAAGGTCTGGTGAGAAAAGCAGAATCCACTCAAAGTATCTTAACATGAGGGAATTTAATGCAAGGAATTGGCTATCCCTATAATGGAATCGGTGAGGAGTGAAACAGGAGATGACAGTGAGATACTCCATGGATGAACAAGATCAAGAAGCCACTAGCATCCCAAAGCCGGAGGGTCAGCGGGAGGAGGTGATATCAGCAGAATCCAAGGCTGCATCACTGGGTGGAAGCAGGAACCACAGCGGAACAGTTCAGAAGGAGCTGAAGCCAGGATGGGGATGAGGCAATTTTGAAGGGTGGAGCCCAAGGCAAGAGGCATCGTCTGACACTGTCACTCACCCCAAAATGCTTCCCACTGACAAAGTCCAGCTGGAATCCAGCTTACCCTGGAGCCTGGGAAATTCAGACCGCAGGAACCAGCCACGTTCAATGGAGAAGAGAACAACAGAAGGACAAACAGACCAGGAACCGCCTGTAGGCTTTGAGGGTAGACTCCAGTACAACTGGAAGATTAAGTGAAGAGAGAAGCAGAAACGTGGAGTTAAGCAGGACCTGTGTGTCTCCGGCGTAAACACCTAGGTAGATGGTGATAACGTTGACTTACAAATGACAGAGAAAGAGAAGCGAGTTATAATGGCCAGGGGCCCAGTTTGTGATATGTCAGATTTGACAAGCCAGTGAAGCATTGGTATGGAGAAGTCAAAGAGGATTGAAAAGAGAAAGTTAGCTAGAAAGAAAATAGTCAGTGATAGACGCAAGTTCAGAACAGCATTGATATGTTTGTAAGGGGGGTGGAATGGGATTTGGGAGGTATAAAGAGGGTTCATCTCCATTGAATTATTTTACTTTTTACAAGTTGTAGGGGCACCGGGGTGGGGGGTGGGGGCGGGGCTCAATCCGTTAAACGTCTGACTCTTGATTTTGGCTCAGGTCATGATCTCATGGTTTGTGGAATCCAGCCCTACACTGGGATCTGTGCTGATAATGTGAAGCCTGCTTGGGATTCTCCCTCTCCCTTTGCCCCTACTCACAAGCTCTCTCTCCGTCTCTGTCTCTGTCTCTCTAAAAATAAATAAATAAACATTAAAAGTAAAACTAAAAAGTTATAAGGCAAGACGATAGCTATACTTGTGGAGAGCATAGATTAAGGTATAGACCTGTCAGAGCGTGATGTCATATACCTAAAACTAATGTAACATTGTATGCCAATGATACTTGAATAAAAAAGTAAGTAATTATAAAGAAGTTAGGAAGCAAATTTTTCAAAACGCTAAGACTTTACAAAATCAGGTGGGAAGTACCTGAATGGCCATTATGTTATTCTCTATCTTTTTCTTATTGCTTACCACATGTACTACTAGTAACAAAGAAAGACCGGATGGGACAAAGGCATAGAGACGGCAGGTGCAGACTGGCTTTGGACAGTGTTTGGCTATAAAAGAGTGAAGAGAATTTGCATCAGGAAGATAGGCATTAAGGGAAGGTTTGTTTGCTTTCAGTTTAGTTTTGGTTTTTAATATCAACGCTACCACAGGGTATTTCTCTGCTGAAGGAAATTATCTCGCAGAGAGAGAGATTTAAGGATGCCTGGTCCAGACATGATAAAGCAAGGGGTGCGATCCTTGAGGACGTGAGAGGGGTTTTTACCCAGAGCACACGTAAAGGTGTGGCCTTTATAGAAGGAGAGAAGCTGAGTTAATTAACCGGAGTACATCTCCAGGAATAATTGTTTAAATTTATAAAGATATCTTCGCAAGTCACGTCAAAAATATAACATTCAAAATTCGTTGTTTTAATACAAAATGGAAACATGAGAACTATTTTCCTTTACTACAACTAGATCTCATTTTAAATGATTTTCACTAGAACATGAAATTGGGGGAGTGTGTACAGGTTTATGTACTGATTTCTTTCTTTCAGAAAACCCGCCGTAAGCAGATAACTTCATTATATCGTTGGTTTAGTTACCCTGAAGGCACAGACAGGAGTCCTTAGAATTTCACTACTGTGAAATGTCAGCGTACACAGGATGATAGAAAATGAGACCCCAAAAAAGATCCCAAGTAATTTTCTGCTTTGTTTCTTTCCCTCAGAAGAAGAGTAAACACTATGTCTCTCTCAAAGTTAAAGCTCAGTCCTACCAATGGAAGATAGTCGGCAGGAGGAGAAAGACCATCTTGTCCTGATTCTCTGCAAAATCCACCAGATGACCTTTCTGTCAGGAGGCAGTTCAATCATTGTCATCCCATTGTTTATTAAGTAGGAGCATATTCTCCCTAAGTAATCATAGTTTTGTTGTCTTGCATGTGAACCAATACTCCAACTGCCTCTCCCAGAAAGGTTGCCTAAGATCCCCTCATTTCACACCTCATTTGCACCTTTGCAAGAAACAACCATGTTGAAATTGAGCAGAAAAGGTAATTAAAATCGAGTCCTTTTATATTGAAACCAATTTTGCTGTAGGTTAAATATGTTGAGGAGAGGTCTGTGGTTGGAGCTTAAAGACCTTAGTAAAATGGCGTCATTTCTGTTTCCTACAGATCCAGTAATGGAGACAGACCATCCCCCTCTCTCCCAGCATTGAAAGGGACATTTCAAAGCAACGGATGATAAAGGCCAACTAGCAGACACAGAGTAGGCCAGAAATTACACAACATCTCTATAAGATTCATGGGTGGTAAGCAAAATAACGGTCCCCAAAGAGTTTCACATTATACTGCCTGGACCAGTGAGCGTGTTGCCTTGCATAGAAAAAGGCGCTTACTTTGCCGATGTGATTAAGGATGTTGAGAAGCAAAAATTCACCTGGATTGTCTGGGTGAGCCCAATACAATCACAAGGGTCAAACGGGATACCAGTGAGACAGGAGGGTCAAGTTCAGAGAAGTTGTAATGCAGAGGTCAGAATGATATGCAGGGCCATAAGTCAAGGAATAGGGGCAACTCTTGGGCCTAGAGGAGACAAGGAAAGAGATTCCCCATTACAGCCTCCACAAGGAACACAGCCCCATGATCCATTTCAGACTTCTGACCTCCAGAACTGTAACATGATACGTGTGTGTTTTTCCAGCCACCACATTTGTCTCATTGTTATGGCAACAGGGGGAAACTACTAGAACATGTATAAAGTTCTGAACACAATGCCGGCCACACAGCCTTATTTGAAAATAATGAATTATTATTACCATTGAATATTTTTCTTATTCTAGCTTGCTTTATAGATTTTGCTAGCTTGCCATTGTTCAATTCTAGGTATTCGTAGAAATAAACTTTCTATTCTAATTGGTATCATTTTCCAGTATGGAATCGTAGAAAAAGAAAAAAAACCTCTCCCCTGTTTTAGAGATTATTAGAAACAGAAAGCAACAGCACTGTTTTGACAATTGTCCTTGTGTTAGAAACGACAGTTTCACTAACCAACTAAAAAATGCTAAATTCTTGTATTCATTCACATAGAAAGTTGGACTGCTAATTTTGTGATGTATTTGGAAGCACAGGGGGTATGGTGCTTCTCAGGGGTTGAACAGGCGACATGTATATGAATTCCTCCTTCTTTTCCTTTGATCTCTAAAAATATCTGGATGCTGTAATGAATTTTTGTTTAAGTGGAAACTATCCCAGGCTTTCTCTTATCATTTTTTTTCTGAATAATGCTAACTTAAACTTGCATTGTAACACTAACTTTTTAATTGCTGCAGCCTATTCACAGCACAACACCTATCTTTTCCATGGAGTCTCCCTAACATTTTCCCCTTGAAGTAAATCCACGCAGAAAAACTGAAACTAGTCCCTTAAAAGAGAATTTTGCTTTGCAAATGGCCAGGCCGCCTCTCAGATACGGTTTTTGTAACTCACCCTGTCCATTTCCCCTCAATTTAAGCCGCAGGGACTCCTGTTATCATGTAATGTTGATTCTCCACCCATGTCAGAATGTTCTGACTGTCCTCCATGCAACTCTGTGATTACAAAAACACGGGGCTTAGAAAATTCCTAAGAAGTTTCTCAATCAATTATCAAGTTTGTAGAGCAACACCTAGAACAATGAAGCCAAATTTAACTCAGGTGGTGAGGAGATGAAAACTTTGTGGAACTAAACGTTGCATATTATAAACTTTTAGATAATTTCCCAGGAAGAGACTGCAATCTATCTGAAAGATACATTCTCAGCCACATTTATCTATCAGGCTGCTTTTTGCTCTCTACCTCTACGTGTATACTGCTTATACTGAGAAAAGAAAACCTGCTTTCTGTGAATATAAAACAAGGTATGCTATAAAATATTCATAATGCCAAACTTGCAGGCTTCAATACATGCACTTTCTAGAATACCAACTATAATGAAGACTCCAATTAGAACTGAGTTTGGTTCTTTTTTATCCATTCATATTTTACGTTACCTGTGTGTGTGCATGCTATGTATAGGTGCCCTTTCTTCATGTAACCTTCAGCTGTCTTGGATGAATTTTAAAACTCCCTTTGCAAATTCTTATAGCCTTTTAGTTGTTAAATAAGTCCTCACTGACATTTACAAGTCATACCATTTACAAGAGTGCACTGTGGTCTTCATGTTTATTCCCCATTCATTGCAATAAACTGTGACGTTTAATGCTCTATTGATTATTGCTGCAGTCACAAGTGACACTTTTAACGAGTGATTTTCTTTTCTAGGCTTCATCCCGGATGCACATTACACAGATATATTCTATGTTTAAAAAAGTGTTTACTTGCATGCAACAATAAGCTTAAGCAAGCCACTTTCTTCCATTTATGAAAAAGTATAACAACAGTGCAAATAATATTATTAATATGGAGATGTAAAATAGATTGTTTTTCCAAAGACACCAATTTTATGGTGGTTAAGACGTTCCCTCCCTAGTGTTGAAATCATTAAAAGTTTATCATTTTTTTTCCTTGGTGAATCTAGAAATTGAAAGCTGACATACATTCCCTATTTATATGCCAGTTATATGAGCTGTGGGGGTGGATGTTTTGTGTTGGGTTTTAAATAACACCTTGCAACAGGGAATGAAGGGGGAAAGAAACCGCAATATTTGAATGCTAACTTAAGGGGCACCTGGGTGGCGCAGTCGGTTAAGCGTCCGACTTCAGCCAGGTCACGATCTCGCGGTCCGTGAGACCGAGCCCCGGGTCGGGCTCTGGGCTGATGGCTCAGAGCCTGGAGCCTGTTTCCGATTCTGTGTCTCCCTCTCTCTCTGCCCCTCGCCCGTTCATGCTCTGTCTCTCTCTGTCCCAAAAATAAATAAACGTTGAAAAAAAAAATTTGAATGCTAACTTAAAAGTTTGGAAATTGGACATGTGTCCTTTAATTATAAGGTTTTTATAGTCATTTTTTGCTAGAAGATTATGTCCTTATTTTCTTGATGGGGGTGGGGGCAGAAGAGTCCCTTATAAAATAAAGGACTTTTGGCTTTTTGCGTTCATGTTTAATTACATTCAAAATGCCCCCAAAACAACTAAAGCATGTGTCTACATGCACAGCTAATGTGCCCTTGGTTATCCAGTCACTGAGGAAAAAAAATTGAGTCATGTAAGTTTTTTGAAATGTTTATCCATTTTTAGTTCATTTTTTCTTTTTGACTGGATCATCATAAGAACTCACGAATGGTCCTAACCTGTAAAGAAGCTTAGATGTGGCTTTCTTGACATCAGGAAGCTCCATTCGTTCCCCCAAGTCATTACTATCCTGCACGTTAGACTTTAAATATCATCATTCTTTCATTTTCTTTTTTTTCATTTTTCAAATAATTGTTCCCAGGAGAAAATGCAAGCACTACTGTGAAGGCTGGTAGATGAGGCCTTATCAGATATTTACTCTCCAGCTAATGATTCGTTATTTCCTTTTCTAACTTGACAGCTTGCTAAGAGCCGATTCCTGTAGACCAGCGCCTCTGGAGAGCGGTAAGCATGCGGAGCAAGGACTCCATCCATGGATGCCAAATATCAGAGGACTGTAACATGAGGGCCCTGCATAGCCATGGGACGTGGATATCCATATCCATAAGTCAGCAGCATATGGATGGGTGTTTGGGGTACAAAGAAAAAGATGGGGAAGATGGTCAACAGAGTGTTGGGGGCAGAAGTCAGCGTGAATGCACCCCATTGGCAGGCATCACGTGCTTCCCATTTAGGCCGAGTACCATGTCAAAAACACGAGATGTCAAAAACAGGAGAGCTTAGTGCCACAGGCTAAGAAAGGAGTAAAGAGGGAAGTCATTATGTCACAGACACAAGGCAAAGACAATGTTGGAAGAAAAGATTTAATGATATGGTTAATCTGAATCGCTCTTGTTCTGCCTTTTCCACCCACTCCCTCTAAATCATCCGAACAAATCCAACCCAAGTTTATACCGCTCATCACTAACATCCTGGCGTCCTTGATTCGCAGGCTGCAAGTAACATACAGGAATATAGAAGTGTCCTTAAGATGCTTTTGGAGTGAATTATGATCCAAAATATGGTAGGTTCTGACTTTAGAGTTCACTCAATTTCCTTATTTAAATGCATAGCTCCTGTGTTGTTTATAAAATGAACACTATGAAAAACAGTTGCTTATAATCACTGTTTTTTTAAGGCAAAAATGACAATCAGTATATGTTCTTTGTCATCCTATGGCTCTCTGAGATGATATGAATATATTCATTTAATAGGTATGCATGTGAATCTGACTCCAGAAGGGGACTGAACAAATACAGTTTCAGAAACCAAACCCCATCATGGAAAATTAGGTCTTCTCTACACCAGATGAATGTCTGTAATAACTATGTATTTTACCATGTCTTCGATCCCTTGTAAGCAGGGTGGTGCCTATAGATAACGATACTGTACATTTGTCCAACCAAACATATACTGAATCCATAATAGGCACTAGTGATTGTGCTGGGTCCTGTATTCAACAGCAAGCCAGACACAAAATCCCTGACCTCAAAGAGATTATAGTCCATTGAGACAAACACAGTCAAGGGCAGACTATCAACTAGGCATGGAGCCTCACTGGAAGAAAGCCAGTGAACCATGGGCTTAAGAAATGAACAGACATTAGCGAAGCAAGTCAACTGTAGCTAGTCACAAAGACATTTGGAAAACCCAAAATGCCTTTGACAAGAAGAGGTGAGAAGAAAGATTTTACCCAAGGAGAATTTTGCCTAATAATGGTCCATAAAACCGTTCATTTAATTTCTGCCCAGAAATCTCATATCATAAAAGACAGACATATAAAACATTCCATCCTTTCAATTATGAATTGAGATTGTTTAGAATGATGTGCTTTCTCTAGAAACATTAATTCATTCAAAAAATATTTATTGAGGCCACACTTTTAGTCACTAGCATGCAATGCTGATGAAGACAGAGATGACACCCAACTCTAGGGGACATTTGACAGGCCTTTCAACTACCCAGCAGTTGAACATCTTTCTTTCTTTGAAGAAGTTTCCAGTTTTTTTTTTTTTTTTTTGAGTCTTGGTAGGGCACACAGACTTTCTCCACCTAGAAGTACTGAGAATGTTCAGTATTTTCCTGCCTCCCTTGCAGCTAGCTATGGGCATCTCAGTTAGGCTCTGCCCGTTGGAATGAATAACATAAAAAGAAAGGACAGAGAGGTCGCTTTTCTCTCTGGCAATGACAGCGGTAGCAGTGGCTACAGAATTGGACTCCATGCGGACGTAAAGGTTGCTCAGTGGGCTGCACTTGCCACAGGAACATCCAGTGGCCAGTGGCAAATGGAGTATTTTCTTTGCAGAGCAGCAAAGTTTAAGACATTGAGCCCGACTTTCTAATTCATTCAATGATTTCCAAATCATTGGTTGCGTTCAGTGAGCTACTCCACATCTTTATAATAAATGTGTTTTGCTTTTGCTTTGCTTTTTCTGACCCAATAGGCTTCTGTTGCTTCCAACAGAGAACCACGAATAACAGACCAACTTCAGAGCCAACCAGCCATCAGGAGAAGCAACAGTTAGAACAAAGAACATAGCAAGACCTAGGGGACTCGGCAGCTTTCCACATGTGGTTTCTCAAAAGCATTTCACTATAAAACTAAAAAAAAAAATCATTCATTTTGGCTTTGAGCTCTCTCTCTGTTAAATGTTTGTATCAGTCTTCTCAGGCTGCAATAACAAAATGCCATATGCTGGGTGGCTTAAACAGCAGACATTTATTTCTCACAGTTCTGGAGGCTGGGAAGTCCAAGATCAAGGTGCTGGCAGTTTGGATTCCTGGTGAGAGCCTGCTTTGTGGCTTGTAGACAGACTGCTTTCTCTTTGTGTTATCACATGGCAAGGAGATCTGTCTCTCTTTCTGTTTTTATAAAGGCCCTAAGCCCATCAAGAGAGTCCCACACTCACAATAACCTCATCTAATCCCAATCACCTCCCAAAGTCCCCATTCCCAAACAGCATCCCATTAGAGATGGAGCTTCAACATAAGAATTGTGAGGGGGGGGCTATATAGAAATTTTATATTTTTTTAATCTTGAATAACGAATATGACATGCCTTCATCAAGCTGTCTAATTCACTGTGGGCCCTTTCTCCATCAGGGAATCTTCAGGTTGTGCCCTTGATGAAGAAGCAAACAACAACTCTAACTCTTCCTCTGGAACCTACTAATTTTACTCAAATAATCCCTCTCCCCATATTGGCTACATATTCAACATCCTCGATGCTGCCTTTTTCAGCAAAATCAATACCCATGACATTTCCTGAAACTGTGTTTTGTGTCCACACAGCACTTTCTTTATGACAGTGTACTTGTAGTGGTCACATGGCTATCATGAGAATATTCTTTCAGCTCTATGCTACAGGGAGTCTAGTGGACCAAGGGCTCCAGCTATTGTGAGCCCATCCCATGTTCACACTCACATTTCCCACTGGCTGCTCCTAGCCCATGACTGAGCATAACAGCTTTGCTGACGCAGGTCCATTGCTAGTAGTGAGGAGACTCTTCTGATGGTGAGTTTGACTCAAGAACTCTGTAGAACTCTGTGTGGTCTAAGAGGCTTCCAACTTTCCTTTCTTCCTTCCCTCCCTCTTTCACTGGGGGTCAGACCCGCTTTATGATCAGACAGCTGTCCCAGCCTCTCCCTGTTGTCTCTCCATCCTCCACTACAGGCAATCCTTCTAGTACATTCCTTGTACCTTTAATCCCTCCTGGGTGTCTGCTTCTAAGAAGATCCCAACTAACACACCCTGTGTCATAATGCCATTGCTCAAGTTGCTGGCCATCAGCACCCATGTGTTTCATTTGGTTAGACAAGAAAACCAACTAGGAATGGGTTGTTTTTCATTTCAGGTGGAATACAGGACAAGTATCTTATCTCCCTGACCCTCTTTGCCACATATTCCCAAATGTTTGTCTGAAAATCCTATCTGTAAACTCACCACTATACCCACCCACCCCACTTTTATAAATCAAAACAGAATAAAGATCTGAAATATTTTAAATCACCATATTTGATGTCATCATATCATTAAGTCATTAAGTGAAATATATTTTAGCCATGTGTCACTCTCCTTGGCAGGCTGCCCTGGCTCTATCTATATAGTGTGCCCCTAGAACTGTGCCCTGAGCCCAAGCTCCCTCCCCAATGTCATTCTGATGTCCAGACACTATGTAGAAATGCACCATATTCCCAAATCACAGTGTGCATACACTTGGCTCTCATTTTATCTTCATTCCAAATCCCTTTTCCAGTAATGTTTAATCCAAGCATTTCCTCAAGAAGCTTGGAACCCATTACTTTTCTTTCCAGACTTTCCCTAAACCCATGGCTCTGCTCCCAGAAAGATCAGGTCTTTCTACACTCAGAGAGACCTTTCAGATATAATGAAGCGTCTATGTAGACTTTTGAATACTACCTCTCTAACTCTATCTGTTGGGAGATCTTCTACTTGATCTTGTATGAAACATTGGCCTAATTACACAGTGGTCACAGCTATAACCTTGGAGATGAGCTTTAATTTGCCATGCAGATCTACCTCTATCTGGTGGGCTAATCTATACCCCAAACCTGCCCAACTCTAGTAAATAATGCAAATGTTAGGCCTTTCTTTTGCTTCAAGCTGCTTTAGTAATACCTCATGGACAAATCCTAATATATAAAATAGGAAAATGGAATAAACAAGCCAACTTTCTCTCTCTAAAATTGTTCTTCCTAAAGTAAGCAGTAAACTCAGTATCCAAAAGAATAAGATATTTGAGATATAAACTCTGGTAGTTCATGGAAACAGATGAAAAGAATGTAAAGAAATACTACCCACAGTATTTTCATTCAAAAATCCTGAGAATAGACAAATTCATAGCAACAGTTTTGGAATAGGCAGTTTCAGATTTCAAGTTCCATAAAAGAATCACTAAGCATCTCTTTTGTGCCAGTCTGGTTGTATGTTCAAATGGTATGAGGCCCCGGGAAATATAAAACACGATGCTGCCTCCAGGCGCTTACAATCTCCTTGGGGAGAAAAGTCCAACATGAAGGAAAAATTGAAGAACACCACAAGATAATTCAACAATAGCACACATTTGGTATATAAGAGGTAGCTTTCTGAAGGCAAGCATGTTCTGAAAGTCCCCACAGAGAAAAAACTTGAGCCTGAATCTTGATGAGGCCAAATGTGATGAGCTGAGAGGAACACAGTCCTGGGAGACAGGCAGTCTGTACAATGAACAGAATGTAGCTTCTAATCACTGACAACTACAGAAACTATGAGGACACTTTGACGCTTCATGCTCAGAGGATCTCGGGGGTGGTGCCCAAGGGCATCAAAGTGCTTCAGGTTTGCAGTGCTCAGTACAAAACATGCGAGTGCTGCCCGTAGAGACAGTGAGAGGTTCTCCTGGGCACCTGTCTGGGGTCTGAAGTCAGCTACCTGGAGGCAGAGCTTGTGGGCGCTGAAAGTAGGCTAACTAACCTCTCAGTAATCATCTCTTCTGGAACTTTTCTTTCTCAAATCATCTGTAACTTCATCTTGTCATCCTGTCTTTTCCCAACTCTACCACGGATGGAGGTTCTTTAAATCCTTGGGTTCCATGTTTGTTCATCAGCCAGACTGGCCTCCACCAGGGAACCTGCACCTGAGAAAGCTCTCTCTGGCCCATCCCACCTCACTGTTACTTATCACATGCTCTACCTTGATATGAGCAGTCAGTCATAGCCAGGTGAACTACAATAACTACAGGCAAACAATGCCAAGAGCTCTGAATTCTGATTTGGGGTTCTCTCATCAACTAGTCTTTATGACATAGAAAGAATACTACTAATTCTAAAAGCCAGTTCAAATCAAGTTCGAGTTGAGCATTGCCAGCAATTTATTATCCTAAAATAGCCAGAAACCAGTATCCTACTAAACTGGTGTTCTACCCAAGAGTTATCTTGGTAGGGCATATGCTATTTGAGTAGAGAAGATGGTGACAGGAAAGAAATGTCACTGTAATTGATTATCTACTTACTCAATAAATAATGGCACCCCCATTTTACAGGTCAGGAAATAGGTGTTCAGAAAGATAACAGAACTTTCCCAAGTTCTGAAAGCCTAAACATGGCAGAACGAATTCATGCCTCTGACAACAAAATGATGTCACTGTATTGATTTCTGATTTTTGATTTTTGATTGCCTAACAATGCATCCTTTCACAAAATGCCTATGCATGTTCAAAGTTTCTCCACAAAGATCATAAGTGTTTCCAGGCAGCAGACCAGAGTGAAAGAAAGGCTTCCCAGAATGTGAACATTTTTCATAAATGCATTAAATGGAAGCTGCAAGGCCTTATCCTCATATATATTTATGAGTAAGGATCATATAAGCCCAAATAGATCATGGGTCATTTTCTATAAAAATGTAGGAGAAGATGCATTGCAATATCACCACCTCGTTTTCCATCTTAGATATATTCCCGAGGAGCTGAGCATAAAGTGAAAAATTTTTACATCAAAGCTTACCCGATTTTATATTAAAGCATCTTTCATATATGGGTTCAAAAAATCCTGACTAAAAGGAAAAGGCCATTTTTGTTTCTAAGACAAATCCATCAAGTTATAGGCCAGTTTTGAAATAAGTCAAATTCTAAATACCTACATCAAACTTCTGCACTTATGGTATTATGTCAGAATACAGTCACCTCAAGTTCAGAGTCTATTAATCACCAAATCACAAAGGACTCCCTTTTCCAATGAAATATACCCATGCCTTTACTCCTAAAGATTCTACTCTTGACTCACTTTCAAAGTTTTTGTTTGTTTGTTTGTTTGGTGTTTTGTCCCCATTCAGCTTTTCCAACCCTGCTATCTCTCATCTAGAGGACTGCAACCAGCTTCTGGCTGATCTGTTTATCAGAGGTGTGTTGTAAGTATCTCCAACGTCCTTGCTTCTGGTTCATTCTTCTCACTGCTACAAAGTCAGCCCCTGCTTAAAAGCCCCCAGTGGTTACTACAAATTTTCAGAAGTATGTATTTCTTAGCTTGACATAGAAGACCCTTCGTGTTATGGTCCCAGCTTGGCTGTACTAAGCTTCTCTCCATTTCCACACTTGCCATCTTCTTGCTGACCTCTTTCCTTGGGTCATGTGTTCACACTCTAAGGATGCCGTTCCTGGCTTAATTGCGTATCCAAATCCAAATCTTGAGTTAAAATCCAGTATTCGGGAGTCCTGAACGATGAGTTATTGTTTTTTAGACATTTGTGTCCAATCCACTGTTTTTCAGCTTCGACTGTTGCAGAAAGGCCAGTGCCCACCCAACATAAACCACGAGAAAAATAAATAAATGAGAAAGAGCTTCTCATCACCGAACTATTAATAGGAGTTACCTCCAAGGAATGGACTCAGGATGGAAGAGGAGAGGGCACTATTACTTTGTATTGTATTTTTCCTCCTTGCGATTAAAATATTTTACAACAGCAACAAAAATAAAGTAAAATTTTAAAAATATAAAATAAATAAAATAAAAAATAAAATAAAACCCAGCGTTCAGTTTACTCGTCCAATTCAGCACCAATATTGACTGTTCTGTCAATTAAGTACAATTTATCTTACACATCTTATCATGCCATGAGATCTCCAGTTTCTTGAAGTCAGAGATTGTGTGTGATCGAGTCCCTGTGCTCTCAGCTCTTCCCGTTAGTCTGGGATGTGGTAGGTATGAAATAAAGGACTGTTCCGTGGACAAATGAATCAATGGAGGTGATGAATTGGTATTAATCCAGATTTTCCTGTGGAAAATGACATATCTTCATAAAACAGCCAACTAACTTAGAGAGGTTGAGTCAATTTATTGGTACAACCCAATACAGCTCAGAACTTTGGGGGGAAAAGCACCCTTTTCCTGTATTTTCTTTCAGAGTTTATTAATGTATTTTTGACAGAGAGAGACCACACGCCCGTGCCAGAGGGACAGAGAGAGAGGGAGAGCAAAATCCCAAGCAGGCTCCTCACTGTCAGCGCAGAGCCCCACGTGGGGCTCAAACTCACAAACAGTGAGATCATGACCTGAGCTGAAATCAAGAGTCAGTTGCTTCACAGACCGAGCCACCCAGGTGCCCCTTTCGTGTGTTTCATTTTTAATTCACCATCCCACCATCTAATTTTTGAAGGCACAGCATGTATCTTTATTGAGTAAATAATGAATGAGTACCTTTCCATTTTGCAATTCAAAACTTTCAGAGGTGAAGATAAAATTCTTATGAGGATAGTCAGAGCCAGTATTTACGGAGAATTTACTATGCGTCTGGCACTGTGCTAGGCATTTTCTATGGATTTATCTCATTTAAAACTCACAACAGAATGTTATGCTAAATACGAGTCTTATTCCCATTTTACAGATGAAAATAATAATAATAATAACAAGACCGAGAAATAACAGACGCAGGAACTGAATACAGACAGTGTTGTGACAAACGCCCAGTTCCTGACTATGGTGCTACTCTGTTCTTTGGGGGGCAATACACCGAATGGGAAAACTTCAGATTCCTTTTCCTAATTGCAGGGTTTGTCTCTATAAATCCCCGTAGTTTCTGGTAGCAAATGTCAACCATACAGCTTATGCAATGTGTAGCCTTCTGTAACTAAAGTCTGCCTGTCAAGTTTCTATCCCACAGTCCAATAAGTCAAGTTTAGTTATTCCTACATCAAATCCTTCTGTTGCTTTTTTCTCCCAGCCCTAGATCTGAAAAAGGAAAAGAATTACATGAAGAAGATAAAGAATTTCTTTTCTCTACTGAGCAAATAAATTGGGACACAGCTTCCTTTGTGTGTGTGTGTGGTGGGGGGGGGGGTTGTGTGGAGAAAAAAAAATTATTTTCTAGAGCAATGTCGGAAGCTCATTTTAAAGTAATCTGGTTCATGGGGCGCCTGGGTGGCGCAGTCGGTTAAGCGTCCGACTTCAGCCAGGTCACGATCTCGCGGTCCGTGAGTTCGAGCCCCGCGTCGGGCTCTGGGCTGATGGCTCAGAGCCTGGAGCCTGTTTCCGATTCTGTGTCTCCCTCTCTCTCTGCCCCTCCCCCATTCATGCTATGTCTCTCTCTGTCCCAAAAATAAATAAACGTTGAAAAAAAAAAATAAAGTAATCTGGTTCGTGACAAGAAATGAATGCTTTACCACAGCTATCTGAGTGAAATACCTTGTCGGACGAGGAGAGATTGGCAAGGCCTGCAGCTCTACGACAGCATTTTGCCCAGTGAAGCGTGTTGGCTCTTTTAATCTATAATTCAATTGCTCTCCTGGTTCAGCAAAACACTTAAGAAGGCTCTGAGACCCTTCCGTTAAGTGTATTTCACGAGTGTGGTCTCAAATGTGGTGAGCCGCACTGACAAACCATCGAGTGATGCCATTCAAGGACTTGCCTGAATGAAATACACCAGGAGATATAAGGGAATCTGAAATAAACAGTAAGAGCATTCATTCGTATGCAACTGTACTTTATAGGACTGTTCATTTCCGGCTTGCTCAGCAAAGGAGAAGATTTCAGGTGAACATGCTTACCTTAAACAGAATAATTTATAAGTCCCTATTTCACAGGTTAGGAGCATGAGATAATGTGGAGAGTACACGCGATTTCTGCTGAAAATGGCAATTTAGAGTTGATCTACTATAACTCTAAATATCATAGGCAGTGGTGGCATGAGAAAGAACAAAGTTGCCTGTACTGGATCTTAGAAGGCTTTCCCTTTGCCCTTAACTTTACGGCCATGACTAGATTAGGAATATACGCCAAACTGTGTAAGTGAATAGCGTGAAATATTATGAAGCATTAAATTACAGGTGATTAAGCTATAGAAATGAAAATGAAAGCTTTTAGAAAGAATTCCAATGACTTCCAAGGATCGTAAGTAAAAGAGAGAAAAATAGAAAAGCTTTTAATCACAAAATGTCAATGTTATAGCAAATTATTTTAAAAAGTGTTTCAGTTCTCTGATTTCCAAAATATCATTTGGGTTCACCCCATCTGACTTTGAACGGGTCTTCTAAATTTGGATATCTCCCATGGGTTGAGATGATGTTGAATAGAATTTTTAAATCTCCAATTAGCTTTGAAGAAAGGAAGATTAGTTTGCATAGAAGTGTAACTAAGCTTATAAGTTGTTTTTTCCCCCCCAAACATATTAATTTACTATGTATGCTATGGTAGCTTTTCTGTTTAAGAAGCAAGATTATAATATTTAGTATGCCAGAAATGTAATGTCTTCGGTAAGCTTTCTCATTTTTATATCAACAAATTCATGCAATATTAAAAAAAAATTACCTTATTAGCAAAACCATTTTAGCAAGGCATGCTAAGGGGCATAACACTCTACCAAGTGGATGTTTTCTAGGATTTTTTGCAAATTGTCCCAACTATATAATGGCACAAGTCATGGTGTTCTTGAAGAAATGAGGTTTTTAATCCTAATTGTAGAGTAAAGGCTTCTGAATCTGAAAAACATCCCACTATGCTTTATCACAAAATTATTCCACTCTGACAGTGTCTCTATTGAGAAATGTTATTAATTCTTCCCCCAAAAGATTATAACTTGAGAAGACATGTAATATGAACAGTTGTACTACTATCTTAAATCTTTCTAAAAAACTTTCGTTAATTTTTAAAATAAAATTTGTTGGGGTGCCTGGGTGGCGCAGTCGGTTAGGCGTCCGACTTCAGCCAGGTCACGATCTCGCGGTCCGTGAGTTCGAGCCCTGCGTCAGGCTCTGGGCTGATGGCTCGGAGCCTGGAGCCTGTTTCTGATTCTGTGTCTCCCTCTCTCTCTGCCCCTCCCCCGTTCATGCTCTGTCTATCTCTGTCCCAAAAATAAATAAAAAACGTTGAAAAAAAATTAAAAAAATAAAATAAAATAAAATTTATTGGGGGGGGGGGGGGGCACCTGGATGGTTCAGTCGGTTAAGCATCCGACTTTGACTCAGGTCATGATCTCTCAGTTCATGAGTTCAAGCATCGCATTGGGCTCCGTACTGACAGCAGAGAATCTGGAGCCTGCTTCAGATTCTGTATCTCCCTCTCTCTCTGCCTATCCCCTACTCATGCTTTTTCTCTCTCTCGTAAAAATAAATATTAAAACATTTTTTAAATAAAATTTTAGGGGTGCTGGGTTGGCCTGGTTGGTCGAACATCCAACTCTTGAATTTGGGTCAGGTCATGATCCCAGGGCTGTGGGATCGAGCCCTGTGTCAGGCTTAGCACTTAGCATGGAGTCTGCTTAGGGTTCTCTCTCTCCCTCCATCCCTCTCCCCTGCTCACACTTTCACTCTCTCTTTCTGTCTAAAATTAGAAAAAATAGTAAATAAATAAATGGATGAATGAATAAATAAATAAAATGAAATTTATATTGGTCAAATATGCAACTGGTTCATTAAGTCATTTATATCAACTGCTGTTTGTGAAAGTGACTCATTATTAGGAAGGTAACAAAAAAGTGGCTTTTATTGATTTGAAAATAAACAAACAAGGAATTGGTTCTTTCTATAAAAAAATGTAGCAAAGATAATATGGTTAAGAGAAATCTTTTAAGGTTGGGGAGAATATCTTATCAACAGGGAACTATGCTGGAATGATGTCCTAAGCAACTACATTTTATCTGTTTTTTATTTGTTTCTTTTAGAAGGGGCGATTTTATGAAATCTTCATAAATATCTTCAGTTTTGGACAAACAAACAAAAAAAAACTAAACAAAAGCAGCCATATCCGAGAGCTACCTTAGAATCATCCAGAATTTTTTAGAAGCTCTCAGTGTTCCTGACCAGGCTTCTTATCTCCTCACTGCTCATGGTGGTCCTATCTCCTGTGATTATCAGAGACAATATGGAGAAGAAAAAGTTTAATATGATTCAGAGGACCTTAGAAGGTAGGCTTGAATTCAGAATGTCCAGAGGATCCTATGGTAGCATAATTTACGCTGTGCAAGCCTGACTTTTAACAAACAACAATTTGTAATCATCTTACACATGAATCCTGGTCAAATGTCTTCATTCTCCTCTCAAATCTTTTTCCACATCCTCCTCACCCATTAGCGAAACTACTTATATGCTATCATAAACTAGAAAAACATACTTTTTTCGGATACTTTACACTCTAGAACCTGTTAATTAATTAATTTTGGATGCCGACATTTCCCACTCTAATTTTATTTTTTTTTTTAATTTTTTTTTTAATTTTTTTTTTCAACGTTTATTTATTTTTGGGACAGAGAGAGACAGAGCATGAACGGGGGAGGGGCAGAGAGAGAGGGAGACACAGAATCGGAAACAGGCTCCAGGCTCTGAGCCATCAGCCCAGAGCCCGACGCGGGGCTCGAACTACGGAGCGCGAGATCGTGACCTGGCTGAAGTCGGACGCTTAACCGACTGCGCCACCCAGGCGCCCCTCCCACTCTAATTTTAAATGCAATTAATA
The DNA here is from genome assembly GCF_014898765.1 of Herpailurus yagouaroundi. NCBI lineage: Eukaryota > Metazoa > Chordata > Mammalia > Carnivora > Felidae > Herpailurus > Herpailurus yagouaroundi. The sequence goes on from NW_024412403.1 coordinate 18,228,116, forward strand.
CTTCAGAGATTTTGTACTGGCTCCATTTTTTTTTTCAGGGGCTAGGAAAATTAGATTTCTATCATTGGACAATAAAACAACGCAGATAAGAAAATTGCAGGTATAATAGTGAGTCTAAAGCAATTTTCTGGGAATAAAGTGAACTCTATGAATTTGGTAAGAAAGCCCAAGTGGTAAGCTCATACTCATCATAGTTCATTTCAAAAGTGTTCTAATTTCTAGTGTTATTTTACTTTTTTATTCAAGCAAGAGAAAGCCATCGAGAACACACCCATTCACACACGTGCGCATGTGCATGCAAACACACACACACACACACACACACACACACACACAGTATCTCTTATGAATAAAAGACAGTGAGAGGGGGAAAAAACCCTGCTTTACTAAGATTAGTTAAGAGCACATTCCACTCTTCAGTAAATAACTTGCAGGTTGCTTCAAAAAGAGACCTGGGGTCCAGCTACAGCATGAGAGTCCTCTGTGTTGCAAACCACGTTGTTCTATCAAGGTGACACCTTGAGATCCAATTCTATTTTTTTGGATGGGATATTTGGCAGAAACCCAGTTCAACCCTGACACAATTTTCGATGAGCTATTATAATCTTTTTTTATTTTTTACAGTCATATTTTCTTCGATGGAGAACTTACAAACCTCGAGAATGTCCTGGAACCAAGAATGGGCAACACGATGTGGGGGAGAACGGGCATTTGGCACCATTGGTTGTTATTTTATTCACGGCACGTGGTAAATCAGCCCTATTTCCAGTTTTCAGTGTTCGTGCTTGAGGATTCAATTTTATCTTCCCTGGCTCATGAGTTTGAAAAGACTGAGATAAACCCCTCCCCCCTTGTCCTTATGACTTCACAAGTATGAAAGCCACTTCACAGCAGGTTGAGACCTGACCTACAAGACTGAAACCACATGATTCCTCGTCACTACAGTTGATAATTTTGTGCCATTTTACACTCTTCGGAGGCCATTTTATTTGTATGGGTACTCGTACGTGGAAGCCTCAACATCCCCAGTCATGCTGAATTCACCTCCAAGGTGAGGTCCGTGTCCCAGGTCGTGCCCTTGGGTCATCACACCCAACTACTACACAGAAGCAATTTAAATCAGTTTGAGAAACTCTGTGTCTCAGTTTGTCAAACTCTGCACTTCATGGCCCCCTCAATCCCACCCATCATGCCAGGACATTCACCCTCCACAATAGTGTATTAAGGCTTTGCAGCATTTGGGCAAACCTCGCTGTCTTCCTGTATCCACGTTCCCCTTCCTCACTGCAAATATAGAATCCCCTGTTCCCACATAGCTTTTGTGAGTGCCTCTCGCCCCTCTCACTGCCCTATATGTTAACAATTCCTAGCCCCCTTTGCACCTGGTTGTGTTCATGTGACTCAAGCAACGTGAGTGGCGGTGATGTGTGCACCTTCTGGGTCACTCCTTTCAACTTTTTAAAATGTTTATTTATTCTGGAGAGAGAGAAAGAGACAGAATGGGAGCGGGGGAGGGGCGGAGAGGGAGGGGGAGACACAGACTCCTTAAGCAGGCTCCAGGCTCTGAGCTGGCAGCACAGAGCTCAAGGCGGGGGGCTCCAACTCACAAACTGAGAGATTGTGACCTGAGCCAAAGTTGGCCGCCTAACTGACTAAGCCCCCCAGACGCCCCCGGATCATGTCTTTAGAAAGGAAGTTGCTTCCCTTCACTTCACTTTCCCTGCTTCTGAGGTCAAGGTGGAGGTAACAATTAAGCAGCTAGTGTAGACTCAGTGATAAAATTCGGAACCTGGACTTGCTGTGGATCTTCTGCCCAGCTCTGAACCAAACACGAGAGAGAAACACATTCACATCTTGTGTAAACCAGTGTAGTTTTGCAGGCTAGCCTGAACTTTAAATAATATATCAAGCTGTAAAGAGCACTGTTTAACTATTAATAACCTAGTTCAGCCAAAATTTATGATAATAAAGCTAGAAGTCTTAGTGAAAAACTAGTGTTCTAACAGCATGGTGATTTAAGGAATGGAACGTAACTCAATTGTGTCTTGGAATTTGCATATTTTCCATTGTTTCTTAGAATTTGCATATTTTCAAACATACACTAAGTTAATGACCAATTTTGTTGTTTATCTAGCTCTTATAATTGTTTTTGTTTTCTTTTACCTATTTTTTAAAATGCTTATTCATTTATTTTGCGAGATCGTGAGAGAGGAGGGGCAGAGAGAGACAGAGAGAGAGAGAATCCCAAGCTGATAGTGTGATCCTACTGCCGGGCTTAACCTCACGAACGTGAAAGCATGACCTGAGTCGAAACCAAGAGTCAGACACTTAACCGACAGAGACACCCGGGCACCCCTCTTTTACCTATTTTAATTGATATATATGCTTATATACACAGATACATAAAGTGATACATATGTTGGTTATAAAGCAGAACACAAGATAATGAACACTCATGAGTATTTCATCTAAGCTAATAACAAGAACCTTACTAATAACTTCCATATACTTAAGTGTTCCTCATCTTCTAATACCTCTATCGCCAGCCCAGAAGTACTCAGGATCCCACTATTTAAGAAAACAAATCGAAAGAATGTCAATATCACTTGTGAATCACAGATAAAAGTTAACCATGACTCCGATTCTGGAGCAAGTTCTAAACCTTTAACCATTCTAAGCCTTGTTCGGTAAAACACCGTATTAACTCCTCCCTCGCAGATCAGCTTCAAAGTTTCGACGAGACGAAGAAGGTGAAAGCCCAGTCATTTCTCAGAACGTCGCACATAGTGTGTGTGTTGTTACTGACCGGAAAAGAAAGAGGCAGGGAGAAGGGAGGTGGCTGAGGTGGGGTTGTGTGTGTCCAGCCCAGCCAAAGCGGAGAGAATGCGGAGCAAACAGCCAGGGGTCTGGCTGGCATCCTTGTCTGGGAGAAAGTAAGGTGAGCTATGTGGGACAGAGCCGGTGAAGACAGATGATCCTTTTCTGCGATCTTGGACTCTGCTATAAGATGATGTCGTTACTGATGCATATAAAATGCAGAGAATAGTGCTGGGCACCTAGCATGATTCAAATGTTTGTTCAAACTGTAGCACTTGGGTAAGGAGATAGAAAAGCTACCCTGCCGTACACACAAGTTGTTCCTTTAGATAAAGGTCATTAAAATGTAGAGCTGCCTTTTTATTTATTTATACCAAGTCATTAGGATTTAAGCCACTAGAATGTGCTTATGTTATAGTAATTTACACTCTAGTGACTCAGGCTAAATAAAGGGATCAGTGTTACTTATGTTTATCTAGTTTGGTGATGCATCCCCAGTGCCCATCCACATGTCTGGCATATAGTGGATGTTCGACAATATTTACTGAATAAATGTCTAAGAAATCAAAAATTTCCAGCATCCAAGCATCCAAGTTGCTCTCTGGCTTTGGAATAACAAATATACAAGTAGGCAAGAAGACGGCATGTTCCTAAATAAATTATCATGAGTCAGAAACTGTTAAGTTTGACTAATGGTTCCGAAACCTGGCCACTGAACAGAATTATCTGGAAATTTCTAAATACAGACTACTGGACCCAACACAGGAGAATCTCAATGAGTAGATCTATATTTTTGTTTGTTTTCCTTAGTTAAAGTCAAAGTTTTATCTGCACCTCAAAAATCTACTGTATAAATTAAATCATAAGCAATTGTTACAATATCAATTGCCCAAGCATACTTTTTCATGAATGAATAACAACACTCCATTGAATGAATATGCCATAATTTATATTACTCTTCATTTTCACTGAACACTTAGGTTATTTGCATTCTTTTTATCACAATAATATATTTAAAAGTTAATTGGTACATTTAAAGCAGGTGTATTTCAAGGAGGTATTTTTTTTTAAATTTTTTTTTCAACGTTTATTTATTTTTTTGGGACAGAGAGAGACAGAGCATGAACGGGGAAGGGGCAGAGAGAGAGGGAGACACAGAACCGGAAACAGGCTCCAGGCTCTGAGCCATCAGCCCAGAGCCCGACGCGGGGCTCGAACTCACGGACCGCGAGATCGTGACCTGGCTGATGTCGGACGCTTAACCGACTGCGCCACCCAGGCGCCCCTCAAGGAGGTATTTTTGTGGACAACATTTTTTATTGTTAATTTTTAAATTTATTTTATTTTTTTTATATAATTTATTGTTAAATTGGTTTCCATACAACATGCAGTGCTCATCCCAACAGGTACCCTCCTCAATGCCCACCACCCACCCTCTCCTCTCCCTCCCCCCACCAACCCTCAGTTTGTTCTCAGTATTCAAGAGTCTCTCATGGTTTGCCTCCTTCCCTATGTGCAACCTTTTTTTTTCCCTTCCCCTGCCCCATGGTCTTCTGTTAAGTTTCTCAGGATCCACATAGGAGTGAAAACATATGGTATCTGTCTTTCTCTTACTTCACTTAGCATAATACTCTCCAGTTCCATCCACGTTGCTACAAATGGCCAGATTTCATTATTTCTCATTGCCAAGGAATATTCCATTGTGTATATAAACCACATCTTCTTTATCCATTCCTCAGTTGATGAACATTTTGGCTCTTTCCATAATTTGGCTATTGTTGAAAGTGCTGCTATAAACATTGGGGTACAAGTGCCCCTATGCGTCAGCACTCCTGTACCCCATGGGTAAATTCCTAGCAGTGCTATTCCTGGGTCACAGGGTAGAGATCTATTTTTAATTTTTTGAGGAACCTCCACACTGTTTTCCAGAGTGGCTGCACCAGTTTGCATTCCCACCAACAGTGCAAGAGGGACTTTCTCCACATCCTCTCCAGCATCTATAGTCTCCTGATTCGTTCATTTTAGCCACTCTGACCAGCGTGAGGTGGTATCTCACTGTGGTTTTGATTTGTATTTCCCTGATGAGGAGTGACATTGAGCATCTTTTCATGTGCCTGTTGGCCATCTGGATGTCTTCTTTAGAGAAGTGTCTATTCATGTCTTCTGCCCATTTCTTCACTGGATTATTTGTTTTTCGGGTGTGGAGTTTGGTGAGCTCTTTATAGATTCTGGATGCTAGCCCTTTGTCTGATATGGCATTTGCAAATATTTTTTCCCATTCCATCGGTTGCCTTTTAGTTTTGTTGATTGTTTCCTTTGTAGTGCAAAGGAAAAGCTTTGCAAAAAGAAGCTTTTTATCTTGATGAGGTCCCAATAGTTCATTTTGCTTTTGATTCCCTTGCCTTTGGAGATGTGTTGAGTAAGAAATTGCTGCGGCTGAGGTCAGAGAGGTTTTTTCCTGCTTTCTCCTCTGGGTTTTGATGGTTTCCTCTCTCACATTCAGGTCCTTCATCCATTTTGAGTTCATTTTTGTGAATGATGTAAGAAAGTGGTCTAGTTTCATTCTTCTGCATGCTGCTGTCCAGTTTTCCCAGCACCATTTGTTAAAGAGACTGTCTTTTTTCCATTGGATACTTTTTCCTGCTTTGTCAAAGATTAGTTGGCCATACATTTGTGGGTCCAATTCTGGAGTCTCTATTCTATTCCATTGGTCTATGTGTCTGTTTTTGTGCCAATACCATACTCTCTTGATGATTAGAGCTTTGTAGTAGAGGCTAACGTCTGGGATTGTAATGCCTCCTGTTTTGGTTTTCTTCTTCAATATTACTTTGGCTATTCAGGGTCTTTTGTGGTTCCATACAAATCTTAGGATTGCTTGTTCTATCGTCGAGAAGAATGCTGGTGTAATTTTGATTGGGATTGCATTGAATGTGTAGATTGCTTTGGGTAGTATTGACCTTTTAACAATATTTATTCTTCTAATCCATGAGCATGGAATGTTTTTCCATTTCTTTGTATCTTCTTCAATTTCCTTCATAAGCTTTCTAGTTTCCAGCATACAGATATTTTACATCTTTGGTTAGGTTTATTGCTAGGTATTTTATGCTTCTTGGTGCAATTGTGAATGGAATCAGTTTCTTTATTTGTCTTTCTGTTGCTTCATTATTGGTGTATAAAAATGCAACTGACTTCTGTACATTAATTTTGTATCCTGTGACTTTGCTGAATTCATGTATCAGTTCTAGCAGACTTTTGGTGGAGTCTATTGGGTTTTCCATATATAGTATCATGTCATCTGCAAAAAGTGAATGCTTGACTTCATCTTTGCCAATTTTGATGCCTTTTGATTTCCTTTTGTTGTCTGATTGCTGATGCTAGAACTTCCAACACTATGTTAAACAACAGCAGTGAGAGTGGCCATCCCTGTCGTGTTCCTGACTTCAGGGGGAAAGCTCTAAAGAGACTAGTGAAACAAGTTACTTCCACCTTCATTTTGTAGGGTACATATTATAGGGTAAGTATCATATAGCTCCTCCATAAACATCCCACCAAATCCTGTTCTGATTTTGTTTTCAAAATATCTCAAATTCTTCTGCTCTTTTCTAAAACACTGTGGTTACCCAAATCTAGAACTTCAAACTCATACCTCGAGTACCGAGAATAATTCCTTACAACAGTCCTCACTATTCTCTAGACTTTGAATTTCCACCCACCCCAAACCAATTCATTCTGCTACTAATGTAAAATTTTCAAACAGCTAAAATTATGACTATCATTCAAATATAAGATGAGCAAGAATCAAAGTGAGGGAATTAATGACTGAGGGAATCAATGCTAAAGTAGTTCAAAGGAGGGGCGCTTGGCTCAGTTGGTTAAGCATCTGACTTTGGCTCGGGTCATGACATTGCAGTTCGTGAGTTCGAGCCTCGTGTCAGGCTGTGTGCTGACAGGTAGGAGCCAAGAGCCTGCTTCGGATTCTGGGTCTCCCTCTCTCTCTGCCCTTCCCCTGCTCACACTCTGTCTCTGTCTCTCTCTCTTAAAAATATATTTAAAAAAAACATTAAAAGTAGTTCAAAAGAGAACAGAATATATATATATATATATATATATATATATACACACACATATATGTACATATATATGTTTATGTGTGCACATGTATACATAGGTGTATATGTGTGTATATAAAATCAGGAATGCTAAACTGAAGTTGGTAGTAGAGGCAAAACTGACAAATATCCAGTAAGACAATAAAATGTGGTGTTTGAGCTCATCTTTGCTAGAGAGCAGAAATTAATTTTATCAAAATTTATTTGTATCACTATCAGATTTCTACAACCCAAGTTCTTTCCCTACTGAGTTGCAATAGTCAATATGAACAATCAAAGGTGACTATTTCTGTACAATCAGATAAACCCACCATTTCACTGAAAAACACCCAATAATCACTTCTATATTAAGTTGCTTATAATTACTGTTTATTTCTGTTTCAGCTTTTAAAATACAGTCTACAGGGGCACCTGGGTGGCTCAGTCGGTTGAGCTTTCGACTTCAGCCCAGGTCATGATCTCGCCCGTCAGGGTTCAATCCCCGTGTCAGGCTCTGTGCTGACAGCTCAGAGTCTGGACCCTGTTTCAGATTCCGTGTCTCCTTCTCCATCTCTGCCCCTACCCCGCTTGCTCTCTCTCTCTCTCTCTCAAAAATAAATGAACATTAAAAACATTAAAAAAGAAAATAAAATGCAGCCTACATCATGCCTCTCCCCCTGCATCTGAATTAATTATCCCTCCACTCAATCCAGGTCAATGTTTGTCATTTCCTGCACATTCCAGCAGTTTCGTTTTCCACTACTCAACCTTCCTCCAAAATAATTCAGCCACCCTGTGTGGTGGGTTCTCGGCACACAATGAGAATGACTCTATTTTCTACCATCATGAGGATTTGCAGTCTAACATGCTTTTCTCTTTTCTCTATGAACTTAACTGCTCTTTACGGTTCAGTACCCAAAGAATTCCTCTACTCCCGCAAGAAGCCTTCTCCAGCTGCCCCAGCCACCAGTGAGCCACACAATAACTCACCTGCCACAGACAGAAGTTGTCATGTGGGCTTGGAATTCCTGATTGCTTTACGCCAACATTGAGGACAGTCACTCTGCCTTAGCCTTTTATTTTTAACAACTTCTACAACATCTATGACTTTGTGGTTTAAAATGGATAACTGTTCCTTGAGAGGCAGGGATGATGCATAAGGTTCAACGATTCTTCCAGTCTCTGGAACACTTTTGCTATCAAACTTTTTCAATGTGGCTAATTGAGTTTATTCCAATTTATGATTCAAGACACTTTGATTTCAGAGTGAGAGGTGTCATGCAAATGTAGATTAAAATGAGCATAAATATGCAGGTGCTGGTCTATAAAAAACATCTGTACCATGAAGCAAACCACTTTGAAAACACCAACGAAGAAAATTTTCTGGGGTAGGAGGTAGACATGGTTACAACCCAAATGTTTGATAAAGACCCTGCTATTCCCTTGATTCCTTCATTTATTGAGAGCTTCCACCATAGTGGCAATCTTATTCTCTTCTGTTAAGAATGAATAGGTACTCCCAAAACCAAGAGCACGCTATACACACTGCATGTTAGCCAATTTGGCAATAAATTATATTTCAAAAAATGCAAAAAAAAAAAAAAAAAAAGAAAGAGTGGGTAAAAGTTACACATCTCCAGGAAGCTGCGCTTTTCAAAATGAAAGTAAGAGAAAATATAGTTCCGTAGGGTTAGAATATCAGCATAAAGCAATTTCAAGTCCCTGGTGATATTATTATGAGTCTCTACTTGTAACAGTAGATCCTGAATGGTTTCAATATTTTCAATGGAAATAGAAGATATGATCTGAATACAGAATCAAATGAACATCTACGACTGCACTTTTTATGTTGATAGTTGTATCATCTTGTTACTAACTCTTGAACGTGGACATGGTGCAAGCTTCTGTCAGGAGGCTATTTTTTAATTTAGAATGTCATGCCCTACTGTTAAAGTTTCAAAGGAAGCATATGCATCCCATTACTTTCCCTTAGAAGCACAATACTAAGTTTAGGTAGACCCAAATTGCTTGCCTCATTGGTTACAGGTAGATGATTAGGAATAAAATGACAATGAACTTGCACTTAGGACTGAATGGATGAGATAATCCCCTAATGACTACATTAGAGTGAGGAAGAGCTTTATTTCCATCTGTCCGTAGTCGTCCAATCTAGTCGACTAAACTCCATAAAGGCTAAGTCACTGAGGCATACAGGCAAAAATAGAACATTTACTCAAATGATTTTTTAAATTTTTATTTATTTTTTTATGTTTTGAGAGAGACAGAGACAGAGAGAGAGAGGGAGCACATGAGCAGGGAAGGGGCAGAGAAAGAGAGAGAATCTCAAGTAGATTCCATGCTCAGCACAGAGCCAATGCAGGCTCAAATCTCAACCATGAGATCATGACCTGAGCCGAAATCAAGAGTTTGACGCTTAACCAACTGAGCCACCCAGCTGCTCTTCAAACAAAGTTTTTTTTGAAGTATCTTGCTTTCTTCTTGAGCTCTGTTCCTACACCCCTCCTTGTTTTTGTTGTGAGAATTGAAAATGAATTCAGTCAACAATTTGAAGGAATGGAAACTAAGGTTGTTTCCTTGTTGGCCATTTATCGTGAAATTATGGAAATCCACATTACTAGCACTTTTATACTCCCTCTGAAAATAAAAGACCAAAACGTTGGATCAAGTAAAATAAAATTATAGCTGCTAAAAGCAATTCTGAAACCAAAGACTTTACAACTGACTGACCTAGGTAACCAAAGCATTAGAAGATTTACCAAGAAGAAAAATTAAAAGGCTACCCATTTTCTGTAAGATTGGAACAGCAAAAATCTGAATGAAAACAAAAGCATGGGCTTGAAAGAACACGTCGTATCAGAAAAATAATAAATATGATTTTAACAGAATTGATGAACAGAGTGTATTCAGGGGCCAAAAAGGAAGCTATTTTTATGGAATTTGTTCCACCTAAGGAAGAATAATCATTTTGGATTTGATATTAAATCATTTGTTTCCTTACACCATTTCTTTTTTTTAAATTTTTTAATGTTTTTATTTTTATTTTTGAGAGAGAGAGACAGAGTGAGTGGGGGAGGGGCAGAGAGAGAGAGGGAGACACAGAATCCGAGGCAGGCTCCAAGCTCTGAGCTGTCAGCACAGAGCCCGACGCGGGGCTCGAACTCACCAGCAGTGAGATCATGACCTGAGCCGAAGTCGGACACCCAACCGACTGAGCCACCCAGGAACCCCACCATTTCTTTTTTTAAAGTTTATTCATTTATTTTGAGAGAGTGTGTATGTGTGTGAGTGGGGGAGGGGCAAAGAGAGAGGGAGAGAGGGAATCCCAAGAAGACTCCAGGCTGTCAGCACAGAGCCCAACTGTGCAGGAACTCCACCGCAGAAACCATGAGATCATGACCTGAGCCGAAATCAGGAGTCAAACACTTAACTGACTGCACCACCCAGATGCCCCTTCTGGCACCATTTCAATGGGAAAAATGACTTTTGTAACTATTAAAATTTAATATTCACTATATATATGGTGAATATATATAATATTCACTATAAGCGTGGGTCTATTTGCTATTACAGTCACTGTCCTTTCTAACACATACATAAAATGCAAATTACCAAGTTTGGAGCCCAATAATGTTCATATATTTCATGAATGTTTGGTTCTTTGTATGGCTACTTTCCAGTTACATGCTTGACCAAAAGTAGTTTAAAACATTTAAATACCTGTCTCATCGGGGCGCCTAGTTGGCTGAATCGGTTAGGCGTCCGACTTCGGCTCCCGTCATGATCTCCCTAGTTTGTGGGTTCGAGACCCACATCGGGCTCTGTGCTGACAGCTCAGAGCCTGGAGCCTGCTTAGGATGCTGTGTCTCCCCCTCTTTCTGCCCTTCCCCAGCTCCCACTCTGTCTGTCTCTCTCAGAAATAAATAAACATTAAAAAGAAATTAAATACCTCTCTTGTCTACTTAATAAGATTGGACAATTGGTGACCAGGAAACATCTTCTTAAAAGTACCCAGATGATTCTGATGTTGGTGGTACAAGATCATACTTTAAGAAAAACTGCTTTAAAAAAATCACCCCCTCATGGATGCTGGTATTGATTCTTTTTTTTAATGTATCTTTTGGTGAGGTGTGATGGCATCCATCTCTCAACTATCCATGGTACTTGAAGGAAGAGACATGATATAACTTATCTAAAAGAGTGGAGAACATAGGTATTGTTAATTGACTTTCCAATATATTATTTGCTTTACTAACTTTGCTTACTATAATTTTGAAGAGAAGTGATGTTCCTAGCCACATCCTGGGTAGGTTGTGAGAAAAGATGGTCCCATAATATGCTGAATCATTGAGAAGAGATCAAATTGATGGTTCTCTATTACAAGCTTTTGAAATATGGTACATTACTGTAATATCATAAAATGTTGGATTAGACTCTTGGTCCCATTATGCCAACGTTGGATGACGCCACATTGACTGGAATTTTCCAAACCGAAGAAAGATTCAAAATGACAGTGGAGGGCAAAACAAATGATCTTATAATTGACTAAAACCTCAGCTAGTTATGATACTCGATCCCCTCTCCAAACACAAGAGTGCAACAAAAAGCACAAAAACATGGACGAGACTTGGACAAGAAATGTTTGGTGCACATGCCAGGGTTTCAAAAGAGCCGCCACTGGTCACTTCCCACATCGCTCTAACAATCACCGGAAATGGGAATTTTCCAAAATGGCTCCACGACCAGAAGCGTTTGTGTGCAGTGGAAACTATTCACCCTTTAATTTTCAAACGAGCAATTCCTTCCGCTTCAACTTCTTCTGGGTCCCAAATAGACACCGCTAACGTACCTTTAAAAAAAGAAGTCAGAATTTTAAAGAAATAGTGCATGAAACTGTAAGACCAGTTCATTAAATGTGCATCATTGGTGCTGGTTCTCAATCTTAGCTCTTTTCTCCCTTCATTGGGCACACAACACTTTCATTAACATTCAGGGAGTTGCATGGATGCAATAAGGAGAAGAAAGTTCTTCCAGAGTAATGAGGCCAGAAATGTAGAACAACATCATCGCTTCTCCCTCTTGCTTCGTACTTACATTCAATACCCCCTCTGCTCTCCCCAGATAAGCCTTCTCAGCCTTATTTTCTAAACACAGATATACGAAGCCACTCTTTGTTAGTTCCTGACCACTGCTACTTTAATTTTACAGAAAGCTAAGCACACTGGAATGTGTGTTTTTGGAAGGAGAGGAATGACTTAAATGATTTCCTTTAACATCTGCTAACTTCCATGCCTGGAAATGCGTTGAATTCTGACAACAAATTTGCCAGGGCCTATTAAAGAACTCACAGAAGAAAGTCCCTGCTGTGTCCAGGCTTACGACTTAAAGAAATAAAGCAAATAATAAAATAAGCACAATAATTTGAATCTGTATAGCTTTTGTGATTAACAAATCGCTTCCCCTGCCTTATTTCAAAAGTCCATGCTCCAAACTACCTTAAAAGACAAGCATTATGACATTGTTACTCCAATGCTGTGTACAGACTTACTGAAATTATAGAAGCTTTAAGTGACTCAGGTCAGGGGACTAACAGCCAGAGCTATGTTTGTGTTTGCTGACTCTTACACCAGTACTCTTTCCATGTGCCAAGTTAATACGATAGTTTTTGATAGTTGCTTGTACATTATCCCATGGGTGGAAAGATTAGATTGCCGGCCCATTGAGAAGAACAATAAAAGCCTTTCTTATACTATTTGCATAGTTTTCTGACAGTTGATGGAGTTGAGCCTTCTGAGGGGAAAGAGATAGAGACAAACAGAGACACCTAATTTGAACAGAACCTAAGGAAAGCAGAAGGAGAGTGGGGGGAGGGAAAGAGAGAAGAAACAAAGACTAGATGCTCTAGAAAGAACACGAAATGTTGTAGGGAAGACAAAACCTAGAGGTGACTCTCCATGAAATAAAGTCACACCAAATGGTCTAGAGAGGATGATGTTTGCCATTTCTAAATGCGGGGCACTTTGGAATTCTTTTCACAAGTGTGGTTAAAGGGGGGAAAATCCATGGCTCAAAGTAAAAACTGACCAAACCCTTTTCATATCTGAACTGAACCTAAAATGATCTGGGGTTGGGACCCCTGGGTGGCTCAGTCGGTTGAGCAACCGACTTTTGACTTTGACTCAAGTCATGATCCCTGAGTCGTGGGACCGAGCCCCTATATAAGATTCTTTCTCTCTCACTCTCCCTCTCTCTCTCTCTGCCCTTCCCCTCCAAATAACTTAAATACATACATGCATATATAAAATAGTCTGGGATAGAAATTGAGAAATGCACATTAACTACCGGGAAGAAAGAAAAGTGCTAGAGACCTGAACCACAGTGAGAACATGAAGAGGCCAGCGAAGGAGAGAGGACATCAATCAGTGAATGGTCAAAGGTCTTGCCTTCTAAAGTCCAGGCTCTGGGATGCACAGTACAATTTATCCCACGAGTTAGGAAAATGGGGGAAGGAAACCAAGAAGTTTAGTTGAATTCTGACTACAAATTTGCCAGGGTCTATTAAAGAACTCGCAGAAGAAAGTTTCCTGAAATCCTATGATTCTGAAGATTCGGGTTGGAAATCTCTGAAAATAAAAGAACTCAGAAGGTAGTTGATCCACATTAATTAAACTAAGACACCGTCAAGAGTAATACATCCAGCTTATATGTTGATGAATTTCTGCCTCTTTTGACTAGTCAATATCAACCAGGACACCATTAGCTGCCTTATGTTAATGGATAAATTCCGTTTCGCTGATGTTTGGATAATGATATACTGGAATATCATCTGGTGCGTAAAACAGCAATAATGCCTACGTTCTGATGGGCAGATAGCTCATTTTTTCGAAACCAGATAGGATGCTTGTCTCACCTTTTCTCAGGTTTTGCTCTTTCATTCAAGCTGATAAAACGGGAAGAAATATCGAAATGAGTTTCATATTCTGTTAATCACATTGGTCTTCAGGTCAGAAGTAACCAATCACGCTCGCGAGCTGACTGACCTTCGAAGCTTGGTTATACTCAAGTGGCTGGCTTTTAAATTAGTGAAGCAGAACCTGGCTCATTTTTATTTCTTTTTATTTATCTTAATTGGATGTGTAATTTTATGTTACACAAGAAAAAGAGTTTTAAAACAGGTTACTTTTTGGTTCAATTTGGGAAAACCACTAAACCATTCTCTTTCACCTTTTGGGTTATTAAGACAATCTTTAAACAATCGTTCTAATTATTTCAGACTCTTCCCAAACACAAAATAAACTAATTATTGTAGTTACATCGACTGCAGTTTTCTTTTGTGTCAAACCAACCTTCTAGGTTCTGAGTACTTCTTTTTAACATATACAACAGAGAACGTTTAAAAGCGCTTAACCAAACAGTTAATACAAATGAAGCAAAACAAACATGAGTGTTTTCTTTGAGAGTTTCATGTTATGTTAATATAACATATGCTGACAATTAAAAAAAATTTTTTTAAACATTTATTTATTATTGACAGACAGAGAGAGACAGAGCAGGGGAGGGGCAGGGAAAGAGGGAGACACAGAATCCGAAGGAGGTTCCAGGCTCTGAGCTCTCAACACAGAGCCCGACGTGGGGCTCGAACTCACCAACCGCGAGATCATGGCCTGAGCCGAAGTTGGACGTTTAACCGACTGAGCCACCCGGGCGCCCCTTTATGCTGACGATTTTAAAGAAGAATTTCCACAGGCCTAAAGTTCTTGTATGTAAATCAGGTGTCTGTGTAAGTAACATTAATCCCTTTTTTGAGGAAGGAAGATGACTGTTAAAAACATAATATTTATGGCCAAGGTTTCTTCCTACTTATCACATGATCTAGGAATACCAAAGCAATGCCTTTCCTGACGTTGTGATTCTGTTTGCTATGGGAAGAGAAAACAGTATTCTGACCTTTGTAGTGATATGGTTTATGTTCACAGCTAGTCAGTCTCTTTTCCCCCTGAATCATGGGTTTCTCTGCTCCATTTGCAATGCAAAGTGAAGTTTTCCCCCTGCCTCATTAATTTAAATGATCAGTCAAATATGTTTATGAGACCTAAGTAAAGAAATATATTGGGGCGCCTGGGTGGCGCAGTCGGTTAAGCGTCCGACTTCGGCCAGGTCACGATCTCGTGGTCCGTGAGTTCGAACCCCGCGTCGGGCTCTGGGCCGATGGCTCGGAGCCTGGGGCCTGTTTCCGATTCTGTGTCTCCCTCTCTCTCTGCCCCTCCCCCGTTCATGCTGTGTCTCTCTCTGTCTCAAAAATAAATAAAAAAAAAAAGTTAAAAAAAAAAAAGAAATATAATTTCCATCCTAACTTGAGCTTCACTGGGCTTTTCTCCCCTAAGGGAGGATATACTGTTTTATCGCCAGTGTTGTAAAACATGAAGGGCTTGCAGTGTGGGGCTGAAAGATTCCTCTACACTTTCATGCTCTCCTTTTGGTGGTTTTCGAACTGCTTGAAACTGCTCTTATTTATGCCACTTTTAATTTATGGAGATAGTAGAGTTGTCAGTGACTTCTTTTAAGCAGAAGGAGAGAAACTACATTCCTTAGAGATTGAAGCAAAAGCAGACTTGAGTATCTGGATAGCTCTACACTCACTCCAACAAAATACTGTTCAGTGCTTGTGTGCTTGCAATAGTTCTTACCTTAGGCATCCTGTGACTTAGGAGAATAATGCTCTATCATCGTCTGATCACCCAGCTGTGACCGTGTGACTGTTCTTATGACATTGGCTGGCAAATAGGAGTCCTAAAAGAGCAAAACAATGAAATCAGCAGTAGTGTAGAGTAGCCGAGCTTCCTGGGCATTTGGGTCTAAGAAACTGAAGTCCAGAAAAAAATGTGCAGTGGTTGTGAGGTCAGTAATTACTGCAAGTCTTTTCTAGATTGAGTCTGCTGAGGACATACTAGGTTGAAAAATGGTCTAAAATGGAGGTTTGTGGGCCCTAGTGAGGATAATGAAGAAGGAAGGAAGGAAGGAAAGGAAGAAGGAAGGAAGGAAGGAAGGAAGGAAGGAAGGAAGGAAGGGAAAAGAAAAGAGGGAGGGAGGAAGGGAGGGAGAATGGAAGGACATAATGACTAATACATATATCACTTTCTTCTGCCAGGCAAATATTTTATATATTTTATCTGAATTCATCACTGCCTCAACCCTATGAGATGGCCTTATTACCTTCATTTTTCAGCTGTGAAAATGAGGAACAGAAAATTTAAATAATTTTTCTAGCTAGTAACAGAATCATTGTGACGTGGTTAAAAAAATGTGTAATGTGGGGCGCCTGGGTGGCGCAGTCGGTTAAGCGTCCGACTTCAGCCAGGTCACGATCTCGCGGTCCGTGAGTTCGAGCCCCGCGTCGGGCTCTGGGCTGATGGCTCAGAGCCTGGAGCCTGTTTCCGATTCTGTGTCTCCCTCTCTCTCTGCCCCTCCCCCGTTCATGCTCTGTCTCTCTCTGTCCCAAAAATAAATAAACGTTGAAAAAAAAATAAAAAAAATGTGTAATGTTAACCTGGTTCATCACTGACATAGGCTAATATGATTTACTATATATTTACTAGATGGGGTATTAGAAGTTTGATAAACTTAACCCCTTCTCTCCTCATTATTATTTAAAAGAGTATAAAGTCCTTGGTGACTTAAGAATTTATTGTATGTCAGAGAAAAAAGTATGGCTGAGGAGAAATGGATCAAAAAAATTGACTGATAAAACTGACAGACAAATTGATTACACAAACTATCAATGTTGTTGTAGTTCAATATTTATTCCTTCCTTTGTTCAGAACATAGGTTTCTAAATAAACAGATACCAAAACAAATAATCTTACACATATTCCCTTAAGATTTTCAGTATCATTTCATTTCATCACATCAACAGTAACGTCAACTTACTTCAGCCAACAAAATCCTGAGAATGAGGAACTCTTTAATTGTTAAGCCAGCATTAGATTATTTGAGATTTCAAGTACAGCTGAATACATGAAAGCAAATACAGTAAATCTACATGAAAGGCATAAATTATCTATGATTTTCACATACTTCTAAACATTGAAGGGATGTTAGAAGTTGTCTCTTTTTTTCATTTTTAAATGTTTATTTATTTTTGAGAGAGAGAGAGAGAGAGAGAGAGAGACAGAGGGCGAGCAGGGGAGGGGCAGAGACAGAGGGAGACACAGAATCTGAAGCAGGTTCCAGACTCTCAGCTGTCAACACAGAACCAAACGCAGGGTTCAAACCCATGAACTACAAGATCGTGACCTGAGCTGAAGTCAGATGCTTAACCGACTGAGCCAGCCAGGAGCCCCAAGAAGCTGTCTTGTTTTGTTCAGGCCACTATAACAAAGTCTGAGACTGGGTGGCTTATAAACCACAGGGATTTATTCCTCAAAGTTGTGGAGGCTGGAAGTCACAGGTAAGGGTGCCATCATGACTGGGTTCTGGTGAGAGCCCTCTTGCAGACTGCAGACTATCATCTTCTCCCTTTATCCTCATATAACAAGGATCAAGAGAGTTCCTTTCACGAGGGCACTAACTCCATTCACGGGGGCCCCACACTCATGACCCACCTCCTAATGCCATCTCATTGGAAATGAGGATTTTGACAGATGAATTTTGCAGGGACACAAATATTTAGTCCTTAATAGATGGATAGCAGACAACTAACACCAAGAAGAACATGATGTGCCCTCTTAACACGTAGGATAGAATATGAATCCTGCTCCCCAACTGCCTAGGCTCAAATCCCAGCCGTGCCACTTACCAGCCATGTTACCTTAAGCACATGACTTAAACTTTGTGCCTCAAGGTCATCATCTATAAAATAACAGTGTCTCACATGTTGGTTTTAAAGATGAAATGAGTTAACTTATGCAAAATTCCTGGTTTATAGGAGATGGTATATAAATATTAACTATTATTAGGATCAGCTGGGAGAAAAGAAAACTACTCTGTGTATTTTTAAAAAGTAGGGATTTAATACAAGAACTTGTTCACAATGATGTTAAAAAGGGTGGAGGAGGGGCGCCTGGGTGGCTCAGTCGGTTGAGCGTCCGACTTCGGCTCAGGTCACGATCTCGCGGTCCGTGAGTTCGAGCCCCGCGTCGGGCTCTGGGCTGATGGCTCGGAGCCTGGAGCCTGTTTCAGATTCTGCGTCTACCTCTCTCTCTGACCCTCCCCCGTTCATGCTCTGTCTCTCTCTGTCTCAGAAATAAATAAACGTTAAAAAAAAATTAAAAAAAAAAGAAAAAAAAATGTTGGAGGAGCAAAAAGAAGGGGAATTGTTAGATAAGAAAAAAAAGAAAGAAGAAAGAAAGAAAGAAAGAAAGAAAAGGAAAGGAGGGAGGGAAGGAAGGAAGGAAGAAGAAAGAAAGAAAGAAAGAAAGAAAGAAAGAAAGAAAAGGAAAGGAGGGAGGGAAGGAAGGAAGGAAGAAGAAAGAAAGAAAGAAAGAAAGAAAGAAAGAAAGAAAGAAAGAAAAAGAGGAAGGAAGGAAGGAAGGAAGGAAGGAAGGAAGGAAGGAAGGAAGGAAACATCCTGAAATCAGGAAATTGTTCAAGCCCATTAGCTTGAGCAATTGACCAACAGAAGTTTCTCCACTGTTGGGGCTACTGGAATCTTTCTTTTGGCCCTGCTGCCTCTACGGTAAACACCAACAAGTGTGGCCACTGTTGGAGAGAGGAACGAAATGCTTCTTCTCTCCCCTTTCCTTCTCACCTGCCAGCACACCGCCCCCTAACAGGACTTAACAGGAACAGGGTTGGCCAGATAGTCTGGGGAATGTAGCTTACAGGCACCCCGCTCCACAGCCTAGATGAGTTAGCAGAAGTCCAGCCTGAGCCCCACCACCTGAGGGGCTCTGGGCCACGAATGGCACTACAGGCTCGTCCTTTTTTGAGGCAAAGAGGCAAAGAGCCTTTTTTGAATCTTTCATATTTCCATCTTTGTCGCATGCTACCTTCTAGGGTGCAGCCTAAGCCCTCAATGATTTCCCAGGTAGGTGGGGTGGCTTCTAACAACTCAGGGCAAGTCTCAGATGGACGCAGTGGGCTATTGGTGGGACACGGGTGCACTGGCTCCTTAAAATAAAACCTGTCTATTGGTGTCTTTGGCCTAAGAATTTACGGAGGGGAACATGTATTAAGTAGGGGCACCTGCTGGCATCTGTCAATTCCTCAGTCTTGAAGTTTCAAAATCTCTACAAGAGGAGGGCAGGGGGGAACCCCACCAAACTTTAAGAAAACTTTAAATATGGAACTACTTAGAGGCCCCGGGGGGGGGGGGGGGGGCTCAGTTGGTTAAGCGTCTGATTCTTGATCTCAGCTCCGGTCTTGATCCCAGGGTTGTGAGTTTGAGCCCCACACTGGGCTTCACGTCTGGCGTGGAGCCTACTTAAAAATTTTTTTAAATAAATAAATACTTACATTAAAATAAAAATTTGCATATTAAATATGGGGTGCGTGTAGAAAATCAGCCAAAACCTTTCATTAAAAGTAATCTTTAGAGGTAATTAGCTGCTTCTGGAAGTTTTTTCCCATCGTTTCCGTTAGATTTTACCATTGATCTGTCACCAACCTTTTCATACGTAAGGTAGTTTAAAATCAGACTGAAGACTCAAATTCACTATTAGTCCCACGTCTTTGATTAGACCATTCAAAACTAGTGTTCGACATTCTACAAGGAGGCACTCTCGAAGCTCTCCTGAGCTTTCTACTCTCCGTCTTAGAAAACGTCATTGCACAAGAAAATAGCAACAAGTTTTACATGGCAGTGGTTATCGGTGCCATGCTTCTGCATTAGAACTTTCTACAAGCTTTGGCTGGTGAGATTTTTCAGTCCCATATACTGTATTATGAAAGTTGGAATGGACTTTACACATGCAATCTCTCTCCCTAGTGGCATATAAGAACATTGAGGATTATTGAAATGTAATGACTTTTACAAAATATCAGGGCTAGTTAAGGGCGGAACGGGAACCAAACAGCGATTCTCCAGTTTTAGCCTTGCTACTGCACCACGCATATGTGCAGTTGTTGCTACTTAATGCAGACTGAATTCTATTATCTATTCTTATCTATTATCTATCTGTTCACCTGCCGATCATCTATCTGTCTATTTGCACATCAGCTTGATTCAAAAAGGATACAGGCTGGCTTACAAAAAACAGACACAACACAACGAGACGGTAAATACTTAATACACGAAGTGAAAGGAACATAAATTTGGGAACCATAAGCTGAAACCATGCGTGAGGATAGTAAATAAATGTCTTTGGTGGGAATTTTCCACTGGCTAAAGGTGAGATGTTAATTAGGACCTGAGATTTCTACTCTGCCAACCAAGAAACAAGGATCCCATGATCACACCAGGGTAGATCAGATAACTGATTCACTGGTTACAATGGATCACAGGCTGCAAAATACAAATAAGCCAGTTGTTTAAGAGAGCAGTCAATACTTTCTGACAAAAGTAATAAGCTGTTTTCTTGAAGAAAATGGCATCTCTCCAAAGAAAGAAATTGCAAATAAAATCAGCTTGATGCTCTTTTCGGACCATGTGTTCCGTCAGCGCGTAGAGAGAACTAAGTGCAACATTTTTTCATTATAGTTTTGCAAGAATTATAAATAGATCTGTTAAAATGTTATAACTTAAAACACGGCCTGCCTTGCTATAATTATACCAGCATATTTAAGGATAGTTTCACGTAAAGTCACAGTAGGTAGTAAAATTGCTAGCCCACAATATCATTTTCCTACAGAAGCCTGAAAGCCGGTCATTTTAAGGTGAGCTGTCTAAGGTAGAGGGAATGTCCGGAAGGTGGAAAGGGCGTGAAAAGTCCGAAAGATGAGTGACTAAGTCTGTGGTCACAGGTAGCAGTCATCTAAAAATTTCACGCTTGGGGCGCCTGGGTGGCGCAGTCGGTTAAGCGTCCGACTTCAGCCAGGTCACGATCTCGCGGTCCGTGAGTTCGAGCCCCGCGTCAGGCTCTGGGCTGATGGCTCGGAGCCTGGAGCCTGTTTCCGATTCTGTGTCTCCCTCTCTCTCTGCCCCTCCCCCGTTCATGCTCTGTCTCTCTCTGTCCCAAAAATAAAATAAACGTTGAAAAAAAAAAATTAAAAAATAAATAAATAAATAAAAATTTCACGCTTTAGAAATAAGCTCAATTTATTCATTTAAACTCTACCTAGTTTCTTTAAACACTGTTTGAATACAGTTTATTATGCCTCCAAGAATGATTAAGAAATCTGTAGAAACGGAAATATGGCTCCAATTACCTCCATACCATTTCTAGGTCAAGCTCACTGATGTTACATAGGTGGAAAGAAGGTTGCCCAGTAATTTAGTGTGAAAACATTTCTGGTTGATGAAAGCAAAAACCCTTTATCTTCGATCTCTCAGAAGCTCAACATTATTTTTCCTCCAAGACATTGATTCAAATCAGCCATATTGTTATTTTTTTTTTCTGTATTAGCTGTGGCTTTCCATAGGATCCCGATTCATGTTTGGGTTTTTTTTTATGTTGTTTATTTTGTCTCATATTTCATGTCCATAGTCCCTTTGGTCAGGTAAGCAAATTTCCTGTCAAACACATTCTTTCCAGAACTCATGAGATGGACTACTCCATTCAAAAGACATGTTGGAATCATACATCATTCGGCAGAAAACCGAATTGCATTTTTGCATCAACTTTGAGGAGGAAACTTTCATTCTGCGTGACAGATAAAGGTAAAAGATTTCCATGTGGCCTCAGTCATCAATTGTCTTCCAAGATTTCAATTGCCTTAATATTTCTAGTTCATTCTCATAATAGAACTTGTTTCTGCATAAATCAGTAGACATGGGAGTTTCGATGGGTTTGTTCATTCTCAGAAGTTTCTTTGCTGCATATGAGATACTTAATGTGAGAAGACAGCTCATCTATAAAATACACTTTGCCACTCATGCGCCATTTCTCAGAAAATTATCAGTAAGCATAGTTCTCTCTTTCTTGAGAGACCAGAATCATGCTTCCAACCATCAAATTACCCCTTTGTTCCCTGTGGCATTGGGTACTACCGTTTAAACAGCTCTGGAATCCGCCTCCTTGAAAAAAGGTTTTACCTATTGAAAAAGGTTATTGCCTATTCACTGTAGGTTTTACCTACAGTGCCATAGAACTTAGAGTAATTCTTTTAAGCACCATATTTTTTCTCATTGACTTCTTGATAATGCTTTGATATTGCTATACCTTTTTAAAAAAATGCCTTTTTGACATCCTTCCTGGATTATTTTTTTCGTTCTATCTAGCAGCTTGTCATCTTTACTAGTGGATTAGAAAGGAGGGAAGTGAGGCTTATACCTTTCACCTTGTGCTCAAATGGTCCAATCTGTGCTCAGAGCACCAGTACTCGGGAAATGTTTTGGCTCAAGATGTCAAATAACACAGCATATATCTGCATGTTATTAAAATAATTCTTTATGGTTCCATACCAACAACTGGGACTTGGGTAAACTATAGTCCTCGTTGCCTACCCTGTGTACGTACACACACACACACACACACACACACACACACACATCTCATCTCCTATTTTTAAAACCCAGAAAATTATCACAAGTGTATCTGGCAAACCATCTGTTTTTAACACTTATTTTACTGTGATTGCATAAATCAGGAAGCATTTTCAGAAATAAAGCCATGAAGTTAGCCCAATCTTTTTCCAGTGGATCTCTGCTAATTGGGAAAACTGTGAATGATGTCAACCTAGCTCCTTTCTGCATGTTCTTTATTGTGGAATCCTTGGTTTTATAATATAATACAAGTCTACTAACTTGAAAGTATGGGCTTTATAGACACATATCCAAACTGCAGATTTAGTTGTTGTATCAGCAGGGGTGTTGGTAAGAAAAGAAGCCATGCTCAAACTGAGTAATTTATTATTTTTTGGGGGGGGGTGTAATTGTTTATTTTTTTCCAATATATGAAATTTATTGTCAAATTGGTTTCCATACAACACCCAGTGCTAATCCCAAAAGGCGCCCTCCTCAATACCCATCACCCACCCTCCCCTGCCTCCCACCCCCCCCATCAACCCTAGTCAAACTGAGTAATTTAAAGAGAGTTTAATAAAAGGCTGATTTAAAAAGGCGCTGTCAGGAATTAGGGACACTTAGTAAGGAATAGTGTTGAATTTGATTCCACTAACTTAGAGGGGTGTTATCCCTAGGTTAGAAGGGGAAGGGTCAGAAGCAATGATTTGAACTTGAAAAGGACATTAATATCGAAAGGGATTCCTGAAGAATCTTTGGCCTCCGGTAGAGGGAAGAAATAACCAACATTCAGGAGGGGATCTGAGGAATATAAAGCCTAACTTCTGTGCTTCCCATTGGTTGAACCCAACCTGAATTCAGAGGACTGGAGACCTGTGGTCTAGACCAGCATCCTGGGGCATAAGTAGGGTGGAAAATGCAACTAGGGGAGAAAATGGAAAATATTCCGCAGATAGGAGACCGAAAAAGGTAACCACACGAGGACACACAGCAGGCACAACAGGACACATCTTTCAGTCGAAGGCAGACAATCTGAGCTCTAGAATGGCATTCCAGAAATGGGATGCTACAAGTAGTCTCTTTAGAATTCAACCTGCACAATCTATCATCATACCCTTACGATAACTTCTGAAATAATTTGTCTCGGCATCTCCTATATGGTCACATATAGTCTTATCACAGTAAATTCTCAGTAAACTCTTGTAAAGTCATAAAATAACTTGCCTCTTCGGTCCCCAGCCACAGCTGTCAGCTTCTTATCTTGTATGCATTTCCATAAACAATGTTTCCAAGTTCCAAGTCATTGTGTCCACATGTAATGACCCACCAGATCTGGACAAATAATACAGAATGCTGTATTTTAAAAGTTGTGATCAAGGTAAAGGATTCCTGCACTATCCAAAAGAAGTGGGGTCAGGAGCAAAGCACCTGTGTCAAATGAATTCATTTAGAAAAGCCTCATGGAATAGTTTGCAGTCTCACTCTGACGCTGTCTCGTAGTCTCGCAGAGTTAAAATGATATGGATGAACATGTTCCAAAGAGATTCACAAACTCCTCCTTTCCTCAATTTCACTATGGAAAAAAAAGGGGAGTGCTGGCCAGTTTTGGGGGGAAACAGGTGCAAGAACATCTTCTTCTGCCCCACAAAGATGAATAATTGCCTGCCATTTGAAAATTGCGGTCTCAAATTCGAAGCATCAATGGCGTATTTTAAAAAGCAGGTAAGGGGGCGCCTGGGTGGCTCAGTCGGTTGAGCGGCTGACTTCGGCTCAGGTCATGATCTCACAGTCCGTGAGTTCGAGCCCCGCGTCGGGCTCTGTGCTGACAGCTCAGAGCCTGGAGCCTGTTTCAGATTCTGTGTCTCCCTCTCTCTCTCTCTCTCTGACCCTCCCCCGTTCATGCTCTGTCTCTCTCTGTCTCAAAAATAAATAAACATTAAAAAAAATAAAATAAAAAGCAGGTAAGTACTGTTCTAATGGAAATGCACAAGGTTCACTCTTATGCAGAATACACTGCACCCAAGAAAAGGAGGGTTTTTTTTTCTCCTCTAAAATTTCAGTATCTTGGGTGACCTATGGGGGAAAAATCTGTATTGGGTAGTACAATAAAGGCTACATACACATAAGTATGCAGCTGTGTTACTTTTTAGGCAGACGAGCAAATTCTTTATGTTCTAGAAGCTAATTAAGATAAAGATTTGCTTGGCACGCAATTTTGCTTCCTTAACGTCTTTTATATTGAAGTCACTCTGACTTACAGAGTATCCTACATTTTAGTCGCTGACCCATAAAATACAAATGCAAGCCGGTTAAAGGATAACAACATGCATTCTGAATGACTTGTGAGGAAATGCTTCAAACTTGAAAGACATTTTAATAATAATTCACCAACCAATTCCATTAGTCCTAAAGACTAGAGAAACACAAAGAGAAAATTTGAATTACATAGCTCCACTTGCTAGAATTTAAAGACATTTCAAGCTAAATTTAAACCTTTTGGAGGTGGTATCGTGCTGTTTTTGAGCTAGCAAAACGCGAGATCCTAATGGCAAAACCCAATTAATGATAAACTCGATTTCTGTACTTCACACTCTGCTCCTAGTGTCATTTATATCTCAGCATTGTATTTTAAAAGCTTTCTTCGTTTAAAGAAACATACCAAGCAAAGGTGACTTAAACCGGTTTCATGATATAATGATGACACCTACTTTTTAAAAATAAGGTGTTTCTCCTGTGCGTCAACTTCAATCTTTTTGTCAATATCTCCTGTAGTGTACGTTTTTGTTCTACCCGTGCTGCACACACACTGTCAGCAGGCCCTGTAAATGAATCTGTTTGCTTCTGACCCCTGTTTCAAATGATAATTTTGGGGGTTTTTCATTTTCATAGGTTTTTGCATGTATGTTAATTTTCTGGGACTGGTGTAGCAAAGTGCCCCAAACTGGGCAGCTTAATACAAGAGACATTTATTGTCTCACAAGAAATTCCAGAGGCTGGCAGTCCTAGATCAAGGCGTCTGCAGACCTGGTTCCTTCCGAAAGCTGTAGAAGCATCCGTTTCATTGCCCTCTCTGGGATTGTGGCGGTCTGCAGGCAATCTGGCTCTCCTTGGCTTGTAGATGCATCACCACGATCTCTGCCTTCATCCACACATGGCATTCTCCCTGGGTGTCTGTGCCCAAACTTCTCAGTTTTTAAAAGGACATCAGCAGAGGGGCCACTTTAACTCCAGGGTGACCTAATCTTAATTAATGACATCTGCGAAGACTCTATTTCCAAATATTGTCACATTCTTAGATACTGGAGGTTAGTATTTCAACATACGAACGGCGGGCAGCGGGGGGTGGACAGCACACAATTCATCCTACGACAGCATGTTGGGCCATGACTTTCAGTCTTTTTGTGTGTGTGTGCCTACGTTTCTAGAGTTTCAATTACTTCCCTTTCAAGTTTACTAATGAACTTCTAGACTTCAATGTCTATTCTGCATTTAAGCCAATGAGTTGTTTCTTGATCTTTGTTTTGCATGTTCTTTGTTCAGTGTGTTCTTTGTGTGCTATTCTATTTCTATTCTCATTATGTTCCTTTCCCTTTAAATGCTTGAACACATTGAGAATATTATATAAGCTCTTTTAATGTCCTTGTCCGCTAATTCCATCATTTTTGCCACTTAGGATTTTCTTCTATCACCTGTTTTTTTTCTCCTGTGAATGTGTGACATTTTTTTTCTTCTTTGCATGTCTTTGCATGTCCGATAATTTAGGACATGGTGTGCTTATGTTAATGAGGACTAAGTTTTGTAATCTTCCTTCCAAGAGTGTTAACCTTTGTCCTGTCAAGTATTTAAGTTCATTGCAAAGCAGCTTGGTCTTCTCCGAGCTTCTTTTTCACCTTTGTTATGGTGGGTCTAGAGTAGCCATTATTCTGGGCCTTAGCCCACTACAAAGGCATGGCCATTCTGTCAGTCTCACTGGATGTCCCAGGTATTGAATGATGACACTCTTTCTGTCAAGCTGAAACATAGTGTCTTGCAGCCCTTGGTGAGGTCTGAGAACCGTTCAGAGTACATCCTCCTGGTTGTTCTTTTCCCAATCTCATGGCATTTTGCCCTATCCATAGAAGGCTTGGTAAACATCAACTCAGTCAAGGGTATCTCTATATGATTTCTAGAGCTTCCTCCACACAGTTCTCTTCCTCCCTGGTACTTTTCCTTGCAAATTGTTGCTAACTCATTCTTCCAAAACTGGACTCCATCCCCTCAAATCCTGGGGACTATCGTGCCCTCCCTATGGTTCCACTCCCTGCATCATGATCCAGAAAGTGCTTCCACACAGATTACCAGAGTGTTCCTCCACTCCCTTCCTTTGTTCCCCTTGACTCATGGATCACTGTTCTGTGTTCTGTTTTCAAATATCTAAAAACCACTACCAATGTTGCCCAGCATTCTCATTGTTTATGGCAGAACCCACTTATTCTCCCATGATCGTAGCAGAAGACTTAACATGCGTTTTGATAAAAAAATTTCTTTAAGAGAAATTCTTCTTTAATGGTTAGTGGGGGAGGGCGTTGTCCTGTTTCATCAAAATTGGGAAGATACTTGAATCTTCCTCTAATATCTTCATGGTTTCGCTTTTAAACAATTTTCTTCTGAAAAAAAAATGTTTTCTTCTGTAAGGTGAGTTAGGGCCAAAATTATTTTTTCCACATTGAATATCCACATAGCCTAGTCTATTTATTAAAAACACCTTAATTAATGAACTGCTCTATAATAATCTACACAAAAGTATAAGACTTTCAGCTTTGTTTTGTAAAAGATTGCCTTGACCATCGTTGGCCCTTTGCATGTCCTAATGCGTTTTAATTCAGCCTAGTGATTTTCAGTAAATCAATACATACGTAGATACATACACAAATATTCATGCTATTTTTTACTCAATCTTATTGAATCTAAGGTTAGTATGAGAATAATTTAAAACTTTACCATAGTGGGGGCATCTAGGTGGCTCAGCCAGTTAAGTATCCAACTCTTGATCCCAGCTCAAGACGATCTCTGGGTTATGAGTTCAAGCCACACGTTGTGCTCCACGCTGGACCAATGCATGAAGCTCAATTAAACAATAAATAAATAAATAAATAAATAAATAAATAAATAAATACTTTATAACAGTGAGACTTCTAAAAGTTCATGAAAAAAAAATCTTTCTAAAATCTTTCTATCTTTCTTGTAAAAATCTTTCCGCGTACATAAGCTTCACTTAATTTCTGCCAATTCATTCTTAGATTTTAGTAAAGAGATTTTGCCCATCACTGTTTAGACTTATTGCCACATATCTGATGGCTATGATGTTATTATAAGCAATATCTTTCTTACAACTGTTTTCATTAATTCATTGCTGGTACATAAATGTACAATTGTTTTTTGTTGTAATCATCAACATAGTGACATTGCTCAATCTGCTACTAATTTAATAGTTTAAAAGTATTTTAGAATTTCCATGTGCATGATCATCTTATTTTACAAGTAATGACATCTTCATTTTCCTCTTAATTATCCTTATACTTTCCTTTCCTTCTTGCTTTATTTTATTGGCTAAGGACCTAATTAAAATATTGACTAAAAGAGGTGTCATCATCTTGTTCTTAATCTTGAGGGGATATTTTCACCTTAGTGTATGATTTTTGCTATGGGTTATTTACTGAAATCCTTTGTCACATTAAGAAAATGCCTATTTCTAATTCATAAAAAAGAATTCTGTTTGTTTTAATCATAAATGAGTATTGAATTTAACCAAATGTTTTTCTCTGTATCTACATGGCCTTTACTTTTTATTCAATAATGTAACAAATTATGTTGATTTTTTAAAAATCTGCCTGGATGTTTATCCACCTGGAACAAACCCCATTCAGTCTGGTAGATAGAACTATCTAATATCTCTGAAAACATCTTCTCAGACAAGTTGGTTACGAATACACATAGAGTTTTTCCTGAAATTTGTCAGAAAGGAAAGAGCTATGAACATGACAATTCAGATAATTCCTCTGAGAGGGACATTTCGCGAAGGAAAATGGCTATAACAGTCTTAGATCATGTAAAATAGTCTTAGACAGTGGTTAATAGTTTAACAGCTGGCTGAACATTGTAGACTGCGAGATCGGTTTGAGGACGTTAGGTTTTCCGAAGGGTGAACACCATTAGGATTTTAGGAGAGGTTCTAAAGTTTATCAATGCCTATCACAAAACTCCTAGAGAATTTTATCAGGAACAGTAATTACTTCCAGAAGGAACACCTAATCACATTAGACAGTAAAAATCGTCTCGGTTTTGGGCAGTTCTTTTTAATGTCAAACAAAAGATCTGTTCCTTAACTAAGAGGGTTATGAAAAGCTATGAAACCTTCCCAAGATTTCATCCCGTTGTAGAACGAAAGACTCAGTTCACAATGGAAGTTTAAAGGACAGTGGTGGGAAGGTTAAAGATGCTGTTTTCTGGTGTCCTATTGAGTCCAGCTGATTGCTATACCATGGCACATACTTTGTTTTTACTTATTTATTTATTTTTTATTTATTTATTTATTTTTCAATATATGAAATTTATTGTCAAATTGGTTTCCATACAACACCCAGTGCTCATCCCAAAAGGTGCCCTCCTCAATGCTCATCACCCAACCTCCTCTCCCTCCCACCCCCCATCAACCTTCAGTTTGTTCTCAGTTTTTAAGAGTCTCTTATGCTTTGGCTCTCTCCCACTCTAACCTCTTTTTTTTTTCCTTCCTCTCCCCCATGGGTTTCTGTTAAGTTTCTCAGGATCCACATAAGAGGGAAAACATATGGTATCTGTCTTTCTCTGTATGGCTTATTTCACTTAGCATCACACTCTCCAGTTCCATCCACGTTGCTACAAAAGGCCGTATTTCATTCTTTCTCATTGCCACATAGTATTCCATTGTGTATATAAACCACAATTTCTTTATCCATTCATCAGTTGATGGACATTTAGGCTCTTTCCATAATTTGGCTATTGTTGAGAGTGCTGCTATCAACATTGGGGTCCAAGTGCCCCTATGCATCAGCCCTCTTGTATCCCTTGGGTAAATTCCTAGCAGTGCTATTGCTGGGTCATAGGGTAGGTCTATTTTTAATTTTCTGAGGAACCTCCACACTGCTTTCCAGAGCGGCTGCACCAATTTGCATTCCCACCAACAGTGCAAGAGGGTTCCCATTTCTCCACATCTTCTCCAGCATCTATAGTCTCCTGATTTGTTCATTTTGGCCATGGCACATACTTTGATCAATTATTTATATTTTTAGTTATTTGACATAAGGAATAATCAAGTATGAATCACATATATAGCTATTAAGATTTTCATTGTAACATGGCTTATACCAAAAATAAATAAGAAAACAAGACAAGGCGAGTTAAGGGGGAAAAAAAAACAAACCTCAATGCTTATCACCAAGGAAATGATTACAGAATTAGGATCCATTAGTAAAACTAAATAATTCTCAGAAACCATTCAAATGACCATTACAACATGTTTTCATTAACATTAATAATAGCCACACATTGTTAAATGAACAATATTCAATGAATATGAACGGTATATTCTCATTAAAAATAATGCATATACAAATACCGTACCCAGAAATCATTTATACAGTGATGTGAAAGGCTATGTTAAATTATTTCTGGGATGATAGCTTATTTTGATTTTCCTTTTGATTTTTTAATATCTTTATTACATGGGTTTTTCTTTTATAATAAGAAAAAACTCAATCTTGTGAGAATGTATTTTGCTGTGAGAAACAAATACAACCTCCGCATATTACTTTATAAAAGCCTCGAATGAAAGCCTCTAAAACCCCTTTATTTTTCTTTTAATTAATTTATTTATTTTGAGAGAGAGTGTGTGTGTCTGTGTGCGCAGGGGAGGGGCAGAGAGAGAGGGAGAAAGGAAATCCCAAGCAAGCTCTGCTCCGCGGGTTCAGAGCCCAACGCAGGGCTCCATCTCAAGAATTGTGAGATCATGACCTGAGCCAAAATCGAGAGTCGGACGCTCAACTGAATGAGCCACCCAAGCACCCCTCAAGCCCCTTTAAAAAGATTTCTTCCCTGTGAAACAATTCTCCAACATGCTTTACTGAATGCATAATAGAAGGCCAAGAGAGGTTCCCCGTTTCACTTTTGTCTTGTTTCCTACAATGCCCTGTTGAGAATGCCGCATTAGTGTGTTCTTATTCTATGTCTGCCACAAACAGAACACGCTATTTCACCATACTCCGTGGCATCCTTCATGCACATCAGCTGTCAAGTAACCCACCAAAGGCAATTTATCCACTTCTCCTTACTCTTGCTGGGGATCCTGGAATTAGAGTCACTGGCCGTTTTCCCCATAATATTTCGTTACTCCTTCAAGCACTAGAATTTGCCTGTACAACAGGGACAGACAGAAGATGCAGTGAACCTAAGTGTCCTCTAGTCACTGGTGGCGACAGTCCTGAAAGCAGGTTAATAACGAGGGGACAAGTGCTTGGGTGAGTCAATCGGATTCCCATTCTATGTTTGAAGAATGTATTGCCAAGTCATAGTAGCCAGCTGCCCGTCAGCACAGCACGGTTTTTACAGAAGCCAGCAATGAGTATAGGGTTCTGGAGCTCATCAGCTTCTTTTGGGCGGGATTCAGATCGGAAAAACGATCGCTGAAGTGTTTCAAGTCCAGTGTGTACCCTATGGGTTCTTACTATCGCTGCATATCCTATCTCAGAGATAATAGCCCAGAAAAAGAAGAGATACTGTTCCCATGTGCAAGGTGGAAATCAGTTTCCAAGTGCCAGTATATGTCTCTTATTCATAAGTGACGCTTTAAATTTCATGGGACTACATCTCCTATTAGCCATTATTGTTTCCAAGGAAATTAATTAACATAAAAATTTTCCTTTCAGATATTCCATAGTACCTCATACCATACACAAACACTTGTCACCAAACGACAAAATATTTATTGAGTGTATTGATCAAACCACAAATAACCAGTTCTCTAGAAGAATGCAATATTCTAGACAAGTTAAATATCCAAATGACTGGAACATCACCCTTTTGGTACTGAATTTTTCATTGATAGCTTTTAAAAGTGTTATATAGTTCTAGCTTTCTGAACCATTATATAAAATATAATGTAAGCATTATTACTATATAGCCCCAACTTTTGTGATAACCTATAGATATACAAATTTAGGCCATTGGATAAAATATATGTTCTCCTGGGCACCTGCTTTATTAAAAAAAATTATGATTTCGTTGTTCTTATTTATTATTTGTACCATTCTTTTATTTTTTTAAAAACAATTTTTTTTGTTTATTTTTGAAAGAGAGAGACACCAAGTGTGAATGGGGGAGGGACAGAGAGAGGGAGACACAGAATCGAAAGCAGGCTGCAGGCTCTGAGCTGTCAGCACAGAGCCCAATGCAGGGCTTGAACTCACGAACCGCAAGATCATGACCTGAGCTAAAGTCAGATACTTAACCGACTGAGCCACCCAGGCGTCCCTGTACCTTTTTTGTAAATGTGAAAAACTAGTTCTAATCTCTATAGCACAGTTATCTGTGTATACACAAAAAACATTTAGAAGATTATCTTCTTGGCTGTTGCCATTAATAATATTTGTAGTACTATGGTCTTCATAATATGATTTACAAAATATTTATCACTGAAACAATGTAGCCTCTTCCTTATTAGTTTAATCTTATCTGCTTTCTCATTGTATGGCATTTTGGGGTAGGGTGTATGAAAGGCACTTAATTATCAGTATTTGTGAATTGTTATTTAATGAATGGCTTATGATTTTTTTCATCTAAAACATAGCATATTGTCACATAATTTTTCCAGTTTAATTTCTTTTATGTTTTGCTTTTAACAGATATCTACATGGTAGCAAGAGCCTTGAATGTAACAAGATAAACATTTCATGTTCTCTTCAAGCAATAGAAGACTAGTTTGTTTCTAGTGAATATTTCCATTAAGAACAATTAGAAAAACTAAAGAAGACTTAGATATAAATATATATACTTGAGGACATTAGAAGGCTACCAAGCCAGCAAGGATTTGTGAGACTGAGAGGATGTCAAGAGAGATGAGCTTAATATTTAGTGCACCTTCCCCTTAAGAATTTCCCTTTTTTAATTTAAAAGGGAATTTTATTTAATTTAAAATAAATAAATTAATTAATTTTATTTAATTTAAAATAAAATTTTTTTAACGTTTTATTTATTTTTTTTTTTGAGAGAAAGTGTGTGAGTGGGGGAGGGGCAGAGGGCGAGGAAGACACAGAATCTGAAGCAGGCTCCAGGCTTCAAGCAAGCTATCAGCACAGTGCCCGACGCTGGGCTCAAACTCAGGAACCAAATGGCCAAAGTCAGAGACTTAACCAACTGAGACATCCAGGTGCCCTATGTGAAAACAGTAAAGGGAGTGAGAAGTTGAGCAGCTTCATAGAAATAGCTTTGTCAATGAAAAGGAACCCTGGTAAACTCCCAAGGCTTTCAACTTGAACATCAAAGACTATAGCCTACAAGTTTGTCTACCAGAAATAGACTAGCACTTATAAGGACTGAAGCCCAGATTCTAACCTGTTCAAACCTTAACTAGATTGATTAGATTATAGTAATAAACTAATAGCTCAAGAGCCTGCCAGTAGGAAAATTAAATCCTCTCTAGAGGAAAACAATAATTCAGAGACTCAAATTATGTTTACATTGTTTATGCACTATATCTGGAATCAATCAAAAATAACTAGGCCTACAAAGAGACAAAATATTTCAAAAAAAAAAAAACAAGAAAAAATAGAATCAGAATCATAAGAGAAATATCTTTGAAAAATGAAGGCAAGAGACTTTCACTGCTGGCCATGAGTACCGTATATGCAAAAAATCCAATGTAATATGCAGATAAACCATTAGAATTAATAAGGGAACAGTAAGATCACTATAAATAATGTCAGTATACAAAAAACATTTACATTCTTATCTATCAGCAACAAAAAATGAGAAAAAGGAACTCTTAAAAATATTATTGATAGCATCAAGACTGCAAATAAGTAGGAAAGAAAACTTTTTAAAGTGTGTAAGAACTCTGTACAAAAAACTAGGAAGCACTATTAACAAAATTAAAGGTATCCTAAATAAATAGAGGGACGTACTGTGTTAATGTCTATTTTAAAGACTATTTAAAAATGCAGTTGTAACAAATGGCTTATTATTCAATATAAATCCAATCAAAATCACAACAGATAAATTTTGAGAAACGACAAGCTGATTTTAAAATACATATGGAACTGAAAACAGCGAAAAATATCCAAGAAAATCTTGAAAGACCAAAAAGGACAAAGCGGGAGAGATTTGTCCTCCTAGTTACAAAAATTTTTAAATCTTCAGTAATCACACATGAGATATTGGCACGGTGACATATAAATAAACAAGTAAATCAGAATAAAAGATCTAGAAACAGACCCACACATACATGGGTACTTGACTCTGACAAAGACAGAATTAAAGATTCCTGAGGAAAAATACTGTCTTTTCAGCAAATTGTGTTAGATCAATAACATATCTGCATGGAAATAAATTATCCTTCCTATCACACTGCATGCAAAAACCAATACCAGGTTGATTATAGCTCTAAGGACAAAAGGTAAAACAATAAAATTTCTGATAGAAACATAGGAGAATTTTTTCTTGACCTTGGGCTAGCAAAGATTTCTTATCAAGTTAGCATGAACCATTAGGGTTTAATAAAAATGGACTATAGTAAAGGAGGGACACATACTAACCAAAAGACATCATTAATACACTGAAAATACAAATCACAGAAAGGCAAAAGACATTTCCAACATCGACAACCAACAAAGGCCTTGAATCTGGGGTCATTCTTTTTTAACTTTAAAAATCAATGAAAGATTGAGAATACGATAGAAAATACATGAGCGAAAGATTTGAACAGTCTTCTCAAATGACCAATAGACCTGTAAAAAGTTTCTTGGCCTCACAAATAACAAGGAAAAGAATATTAAGTACATGCTGTCCTCACCCAAGTTAAAAAGACTAGCAACATGGCGTTGGCTAAAATATGAAGCAACAGTGATCATCATATCCTGCTGATGAGAATGTAAATGTATGTAACCACTTTGGAAAGCTGGTGGTAGTTACTAAAGCTTAGCAAATGCATGCCTTACGACCCAGCAATTACACAGATCGGTATATAACCAACAGAATTCTGTATTTATGCGTGCCAAAAAAGTAAGAGTGTGCATCACAGCCCTGATGAATCTCCTATTCTCATTCCGAAATATTTTGCAGTGCCATTTGCAACAGCCCAAACTCAACACAAGCATATGTTGGTCAACTCCAATGTCTGTGAATTTTGGTGTATTTATGGAATGGAATGTCATTGGGCAATGAAAAATAAATGAATTACTGCCACAGGCATTGGCAAGGAGGAATCTCAAAAACGTAATGTTGAATAAAAGAAGGCAAGCACAGGGGTGCCTGGGTGGCTCAGTCGGTTGGGCGGCCGACTTCAGCTCAGGTCACGATCTCGCAGTCTGTGAGTTCGAGC
Source organism: Herpailurus yagouaroundi (assembly GCF_014898765.1). Classification (NCBI taxonomy): domain Eukaryota; kingdom Metazoa; phylum Chordata; class Mammalia; order Carnivora; family Felidae; genus Herpailurus; species Herpailurus yagouaroundi. The sequence continues at coordinate 18,263,205 of NW_024412403.1, forward strand.
CCCCCGTCGGGCTCTGTGCTGACAGCTCAGAGCCTGGAGCCTGTTTCGGATTCTGTGTCTCCCTCTCTCTGACCCTCCCCCGTTCATGCTCTGTCTCTCTCTGTCTCAAAAATAAATAAATGTTAAAAAAAATTTTTTTTTAAAAAGAAGGCAAGCACGAAACATGACATAGAGTATGATTTCACTTTTACCCAAATACACAACAAGCAGTAGTAAATTGTGGTGTGAGAAGTAAGTACCGTAGGTATCCTGTGGTTGGAGGAAGAATTTCCGGAAGGAGGCGTGAGGGGGCACCTGGGATGCTTTTCTAGATTTACCCTCTTTAGGAAACCTTACGATTTGTGCACTTTTCTGAACATATGTCTTAAGTCCATGAAAGTGTATTGAAAACATTTTTAACCATGCAAAATTAATCTATGGTACTAAAAATCAGAATAGCAATGACCTTTGGATAGGGATCGGGGCGGCGCTCTGGAGCAGGTCTGAAGGGGGCACCTGGAATGTTGGTGATGTGAACACTGTTGCAGAACTCGAACCATGTTTACATGAGTGTTCCTATTATGATTTGTGAAATTTCTCCGTATCTATTTCAGTGAAAACATTATTAATCATTGTTTAAGATATAAATTTTTGGTATTTTTTCGTTACGTGTGTGTTGTATTTTACATTTTTAAAATGTTTAAAAACAATGATATCTTCATCTATTTTTTTTTTCACTGATAGGCATGTCAACTACATAATCAATATTAAAAACTATTTCTGTTAGGGTAACTCTAAATACATATAGCAATACAATGAGGTTCTCTATTATAAAATATATGTGCCTGGGGTGCCTGAGTGGCTCGGTTGGTTAAGCATCCACTTCAGCTCAGGTCATGATCTCACGGTTTGTGGGTTCGAGTCCCGCATCCAGCTCTGTGCTGACAGCTTGGAGCCTGGAGCCTGCTTCAGATTCCATGTCTCCCTCTTTCTCTGCCCCTCCCCCTCTCGCACTCTGTCTCTCTCTCTTTCTCAAAAATAAACATTAAAAATTTTTAAACAAAAAAAAAATAATCTGCCTGTTTTCTAATTATCTAAATAAAGGTTATGACTCATCATTCTCTTACATGATACATATAATAAAGTAGAACTCTTTAAACTGAACCTTTTTGGATCTTTCCTCATTGAGATTCTTGTCAACTTTTTAAAGCCGATCAACACAAAATAATATCAAATGACACATGCAAAGCATGACATGGCAAAGGAAGGGACTGTGCAATCTCTTCTCAAGGGTATTGCTCAGATTCAACCAGAGCCAGAAACCACATTGGGGGAAATCTAGCAGTGTGGCATTTTGGAACAAGGGTATTATGCCAGAATTTGAAACACACAAAAATCTAATTAATGTCTCGGCTGTTTTGCCTTCGTTCTTCGGTAACATGGAAATACTAATGCCTAAATACTAAACTTCTAAGGAAATACTAAAGAAAAAAAAACCCAAAAACCTCTGAATAAAGAGTACATCTGGGCAAATCTATGTCTATGCTATTGGCATCCAATGCTTTTCACCCTGAACCTGGATGGAAAAATAGACAAATGTAAAAGAACGTAGAAATAAGAGAGAATCTACAACAGCATCCGAGACGGCAGAAGTGTCCCAGTGACCTGATGTGAAATTAGCATTATCCATAACTTAAGTAAGCAAGTTGGGGCTAGAATAAAAGATTTGCCTAAGAGCCTTCTGGTAACCCTCTTTCCCAAGAAAGCAAGGGAGGGAGAAAGGGCTGGAGATGAGGCTGGCAGACCCTTTAGCGGAAGAGAACGCCTCCAGGACGCCCTCCATGCTGCGGCGTCACAACTGGAAGAGGATGATTGCCCCAGGAAGGGAGTGGAAGGTTACAGTGGTCCCCGGTGTCCCGCCAGATACCCAAACTGCCTAGGCTTCCAGCTCCCTCTCTACTTCCTTCAGGTTCTGGTCTCACAGAACTGGTCAGAAAAACTGATATTAATGTATGTCCACAAAAGACTGACCCCAAATGTAGCAGTTTAGTGAAAGCAGTCCCAGACAGGGAACAACCTAAAATGCTGGTGATAAGAAAATGGTTAAACAAAATGATGTTCGAATTGTGTTCGCCAGCACCGCCTCTTAGCAATCCGAGCTCCAGCGGAAGGAGAAGGGGGGTGGGTAAGGAGGTCTCTCTACCGAGGCTCCTCCAAAATCCACTGGTCCCAAATCTACCGGTAGGAAAGCACCAAGGAAGCAACTGGCAAGAGTGCGCCCTCTACTGGCGGGTGAGGAAACCTCACTGTTCTTGGCCTGGTGCCAAAGCGCTTAAGGAAAGGAGAAGTGATCAGAAAAGCCCCTGAACTTCCCATCCTCAAGCTTTCTTGCCAGCGTTTGGTGGAGAAATTGCTCAGGACCTCAAAACAGATCCGCACTTCCAGACCATTGGTGCTCCGCAGGAAGCAAGACCTAGCTGGTGGGCCTTCTGGAAGACGCTAACCTGTGTGCTCTCCACGTCAAACGCATTAACATTTGTGCCCGAAGACGTCCAGCTGGCATGCCGCGGACGCGAAGAACGTGCTGACGAAGAATCCACTATGATGGAAAATATTTCTTTCTTAAAAAAAAAAAAATCTTCTTATTGGTAGTTCTGAATGTTACATGCTCCGCCCCACCCCGTGGGGTCAAAAGGTACCCTAAGTATATGATTGCAATTGGAAAAGTAAGGGATAGAAATCGGGTATTGCCAGTGTTTCCATTTTCATTTGTGTGTGAATTTTTAATATAAATGCAGGGACCGAAAGCATTAATTGATGCAAGTCAAAATGTTTCAGTGAATGCTTTAGCAGTTCACCTTTATAACAATTCTAAATAAGCCTCTTAAATTTTTCTGAACAATGCCAGCATTTGGATTTTTCTCAAACAAATACATTTCTTATTGACAGCAAACACACACACACACGTGTACACACACACACACACACACACAAAAGCAAGCAAGCAAACGCCCCCCCCAAAAGCACGAGTACCAATAATGCAGCAACATAAACGAATGTAAAAACTTTCTCTTACCAAATAATGCATTAACCAAAGAATGCATCTTTATGAAAATATCCTTTAGTGTAAGGTTCAAGAACAGGCAAAACTAACCTATGGTGGTGGAAATCAGAAGAGCGATTATCTGGGAGAATCGACTGAATGGAGTCTGAGAGAGTTTGGGGGTGATGGTAACTTTTAATGTCATGTTGTTCAATGGGTATATTCATTTGTGACAAATGATTGAATTTAATCCCTAATATCTGTGCATTTCACAAAATATCTGTGCATTTCACAATTTAAATACATATGTGTGTGTATATATATATGTTATATATATATATATTATATATATATATATAACATATATATATTATATATATATAATATATATTACCATGACTCAGTTATATGCTTTTCATTGCTTTCCAAATTCATGGCGCCCCTCTATTACTGTAAAGTGAGTAATATATAGTATGCATTTTCCTGTGTGCTTTACTTTAAACTTGGCTTAATTATTTCCACATCTTTGTTTGTCTTTTTGGGGGGGGGGATTGATCACTCCTATTTATTTTATTCTAGGCTGTATGTGTGTGTGTGTGTGTGTGTGCGTGTGTGTGTGAATATGTAAAACTAAAGGGATGATTCTGGCTCCACTGTATGATGAGAGACTTTCTTTTTCCTTCTGTTTTTCCAAAAGCAACTCTTTTATCCTTTGATCTCAGCTAAAACACACTACAGGGAAATTACCAAACATGAACAAAACCAGCTTTTCTGTTGACTGCACCCATCTGAGATGAAACTGCTTCCTCTGGGCTAGACTAAAATCACAAGATAAGAATTGTTAATATAACTGCTCCAGTGACTTTCTTTGAACTGAATGCTTAATAAACTTAGAAGGCAAAGAAATTCTATTTTATCTTGTTATTATTTTTTTCTTGATATTCTAAGAGAACCATTTATATGGTGACTATATGTAAAAAAAAAAAAAAAAAGAGTCAGGTAATCATTTCAACCCTATCAACATCAGGATAGATGAGGGGGGAAAAAGTTCCTTATTCCTCACTCCTGTTTTATGATATGAAAAGTTTTGCCCACCCTGGTATCGCTCTGTTAACAAGTCCTGCAAGATATACATCTTCTGAAAGAAAATATCCAAAGAAGAAACATAAGTCATGCTTATTGAGTTTTTGTGTGTAAAGAAAAACATGTCAACGAAAAGTGCTTCAACAACCAATATCATAAGATAGTAAAATAAATTCCGTGGGAGCTATCTGGCCCTCGTTCAGCCTTGCTGGGTCCATTTCTAAAGTATCTCTATGGTGTCCTTCTCTGTCACCCCCAACATTCTGTAAGCTGTTGTTTCCTACAACCATACTCTGACACCTAGGATTTATTTATTCCTTCTAATGGCAATTGTCCATTGCCAAGGCGGTCACCTACTTCAGGTACACTTTTTATCTCCCCTGGGTTTCATTTATTTATTTATCTATCTTGTCTATCTATCTATCTATCTATCTATTTATTTTTGAGAGACCACAGAGAAGAGGGGCAGAGGCAGAGAGAGAGAGAGAGAGAGAGAGAGAGAGAGAGAGAGAGAATCTGAAGCAGGCTCCATGCTCAGTGTGGAGTCTGTCTCAGGGTGGATCCCACAACCTTGGGATCATGACCTGAGCTGAAATCAAGACTCAATCACTCAGCCTGCTGAGACACCCAGGCGTCTCTTACCTGGATTACTTTTACCTTCTATCTGGTCTCCACACCTCTAATGGTTCCTAGGGGTGTGGCATTAACGGCTGAACACTATATTTTAGTTAAGTCAGACAGAGATAACAAAGTAACACAGACTGGGCGGCTTTGAAACAACAGAAATCTATTTCTTACAGTTCTGGAAGCCGGAAGTCCAAGATCAAGGCTCCAGAAGATTCATTGTCTGGTGAGGGCCCACTTCCTGGTTCATAGACAGCCATCTTTTTGCTGTGATCTTGTAGAGTAAAAGGGATGAAGGATCTCTCCAGAATCTCTTTTATAAGAGCACTAACCCCATTCGGGGTCTGCTCCCTACCAAAGGCCCCATCTCCAAAATACCATCACAGCAGGATTAAACTTCAATAGAAGAATTTTGGAGGGACACAAACATTCAGTCTCTAGCACACCAACACAACAATATTGAGCACACTATTTCCCTGCTCAGAAACCTTCAGCTGTTCTCCTGCTGCTAAACAATCTCCACCTGCTCTCCTAGAACAGTGCATAACTGGCCTACACCCTCCCAACTACCTCTGCTCTGCTTTAATCCTCCTTACATCCGTACTTTTGAAACTTGTAACTAGAAAAGTAACCTATTCTGGACACAAAACAAATCGACTTGTAGAGTGTATAACAGAAAAGATGGCAAAGTCACTCTTTCCCACCTCTTTCTCCCCATTTCTAAACTGGTTATTGCTCTTAATATTTTGCTCTGTTCTTCCCCCCGTAAACTAAATACACTTGCATATTGTATAGGGACAGAAATGTGAAGGTAGAATTATGTTTGTGGACTTAACTTTTTTCCATGTAATTTTGAGAGATGAATATTTCTTCAAAGTCATGAATGATTTATTCTTTTTATAATTGCCTTTATTCTATTAATAAGATATACCATAATTTACTTAATTGGTCTCTATTAGTGCCTACGTAGGCTGCTTCTATTTTTAACCCTTCTGTACAATACTAAATGGAATATCTTTGTATCTATATCTTAGATGCACCTGTGCAAAAGTTGTAGTTTTCTCAAAGTGAGATAATTGAATCAAATGCCATGTTCATATTTATTTTGAAAAATATTACCTAATATTTCTCTAAAAAGCCTGCACGAATGTATGCCCATTTCCCTCCTTCCTTGTTGGCAACCATAGGTAATAAAAATGACTTTAATCTCTCTAACAGCTAAGGAATGGTATGTCCTTTTAAATTTTTCATTTAAAAAATCATTAGTGAATTTGAACATCTTTGCGAATGTCAATAGGTCATATATGTCTCTGTTTTGAACTGTTTATTTATTCCACACCAGAATTTATGGAGTTCCTGGTCTTTTCCATATTGATTTCTATGAGCTCCTTTGAACTAATCAATTTCATCATTTCTCCATCATGTTAGATACAAATAACTTCCCTATTTCATTGCTCGCATTTACACTTTTGAATGATTTTTTGCCCGCTTTTGCCACAAATAATGATCTTTTAATGTAATCAGACATATCCCTCTACTCTTCATAGAAGCAGTTCTCAAATTAGCATGTGTAAGAAGCATATGAAATGGCTATAATAAATGTACATTCCAGGAAAAGAAGAAACCAACGTTATGCTGATTAAATAATTGAAGCATTGTCCTTCTTTTTCTATGCTCTTGAAGAGTTTAACTAGATTTAGAAGGATCTTTTCCTTAATGCTAACAAACAATAATCTTGTGAAACTATCTGGTCTTATCCTTTCCCTGCTGTGTGTATTAGCTCCTTGACAAGTATCTCATTTTCTTTCATTTCTTCTAGTTATTTTTCTTTCCTTCTGGGCTCAGTATTGGTAACTTACATTTTTCTTTAAAAGCATATATTTCGGGGGCGCCTGGGTGGCGCAGTCGGTTAAGCGTCCGACTTCAGCCAGGTCACGATCTCGCGGTCCGTGAGTTCGAGCCCCGCGTCGGGCTCTGGGCTGATGGCTCAGGGCCTGGAGCCTGTTTCCGATTCTGTGTCTCCCTCTCTCTCTGCCCCTCCCCCGTTCATGCTCTGTCTCTCTCTGTCCCAAAAATAAATAAACGTTGAAAAAAAAAATTTAAAAGCATATATTTCCTATGAGTTCTCAATTTGTTTTCAAAGATTTGTGTAAATTAATTTATTTTATGTTTTTTATATCTTCTATATGTGTGTCTCTGTGTGTATATTTTATTTTTCTCATGTGTAATCTGAATATAACTGGAACATGATACCACTATTTCATATCTCCACATTTATGAGATGAAATTTCCAAAGTTAGAGATGAAATTAGACCTATATTACTTAGATGAAAATGGTCTCACAAAAGGAGAGAGTTTTTCAGAATTAAAGCAATTTCAGATACTTGAATTATTCATAAAAAGGTACGGATAATACTACATTTTATAATTTTAAGCCAGATATACAAGTTAAAAATTTAAGACTTGCTCCTAAAATATAAAAATGAATATATAAGTTTCACGCCATAAAAATAAGAAAAGAAAGAGACAAAGACATTTTACTAGTCTAATGGAAGGATAGAAAAAAAAAATAACAAAAAAATGGAAAATCAAGGTAAATAGAACAAAGTAAGGTGGTAGAAATAAATCCAAATATATGAGTCATTACAATAATATAAGTGGGCTAAAAAGCTTTTAATAGGTAGATATTTATAAATATAACTTAAAACTCACCTGTCTACTATTTATGAAGTCCACATTTAAAATTTAATGACACATAAAGGTCAAAAAGAGTCATGATTCACCTATAACATCAGACAAGCTAGAATATGTAACAAAAATAAATCAATAGAGTAAAAAAAGTTACTTCACAACAATAAAAATAATATATCCAAGAACAAATAGTAGCTATAAACTTATGTACACATACTAAAGCAGCCTTTAAAATGCAGCAAACAGGGGCGCCTGGGTGGCTCAGTCAGTTAGGCATCCAACTTCGGTTCAGGTCATGATCTCCCGGTCCGTGAGTTTGAGCCCTGCATCGTTCTCTGTGCTGACAGCTCAGAGCCTGGAGCCTATTTCAGATTCTGTGTCTCCCTCTCTCTCTGATCCTCCCCTGTTCATGCTCTGTCTCTCTCTGTCTCAAAAATAAACGTTAAAAATTTTTTTAAATAAAATAAAAAAATAAAATGCAGCAAACAAATTTTTATAGAATGAGCAAGAATATGACAATTCATATAATGGGAGTTTTATACAATCTCCCAGCAATTGATAAATCAAGCAGATAAAATACTAGTAAAGATACAGAAGAGTTGAACAGCATAACTTAACAAACTTTATCTATTGGTCATGTATAGATGGCTGCATCTTATAATTACAGAATATATGTGAAATTCTGAAATTGACTACATTTTAGAACTCAAAACTTATTTTAAAAAAGGAAAATGTTGGGGTGGTTGGGTCCTTAGTCAGTTTAGGTGTCTGACTTCAGCTCAAGTCATGATCTCATGGTTGGTGAGTTCGAGTCCCCCATCAGACTCTGGGCTGACAGCTCACAGCCTGGAGCCTGCTTCTGATTCTGTGACCCCTCTCTCCCTGCCCCTCCCCCACTTGCACTCTGTCTCTTTCTCTCTCTCTCTCTCTCTTTCTCTCCCTCTCAAAAGTAAGTAAACATTAAAATTTTAAAAAATTGAAAAAGGAAAAATATTGGGGTGCCTGGGTGACTCAGTTGGTTAAGCAGTCTTGATTTTGGCTCAAATCACAATCTCATAGTCGTGAGATCAAGCCCCATGTTGGGCTCTGCACTGGGCATGGAACCTACTTAAGATTCTCTCTCTCCCTCTGCTCCTCTCCCACTCGCTCACACATTCTCTCTCTCTCAAAAAAAAAAAAAAGTGTGGGGGGGAGATACTGCCATCACATAGAACATGAGATTAAAATAAAATTAATAATATCAAAGACTAGGGGCACCTGGATGGCTCAGTTGGTTAAGCAGCCTACTTTGGCTCAGGTCATGATCTCACAGTTTGTGAGTTCGAGCCCCACATCCGGCTCTGTACTGACAGCATAGAGCCTGGAGCCTACTTCAAATTCTGTGTCTCCCTCTCTCTCCGCTCCTCCCTCGCTCATGCTCTGTCTCTCTCTCTCCTTCAAAAAAATAAATAAATACATAAATAAATACATAAAATAAAATAAATTAATAATATCAGAGGATAATGTGAGGAAATGCAAACATTTCAAATTACAAAACACATACATAACTAACTTCAGAGGTGAAGAATCATAGTGGCAATTATAAAACACAACACTGAAAATGATGAAAATATTTACATAAAACTTTTTGGAATTTAGGTAACTCACTTTTAGAAATTTGTAGTAATAAATTTTTATTTCATGTAAAAAGGAAACACAGAACACTAGTGGTGAACACTCAGCAAATGTACAATTGAAGAGGTTAGAAACAGAACAGAGAATGTCTACATAAGAATGATAGGCTGGGACACCTGGGTGGCTCGATCTGTTGAGTGACCAATGTTTGACTTTGGCTCAGGTCATGATGCCAGGGTCTTGGGATTGAACCCCCTGTCAGGCTCTGTGTTGAATGTGGAGCGTGCTTAAGATTCTCTCTCTCTCTCTCTCTAATAATAATAATAATAATCATAGCATAAAATTTTAAATATAGGAGAAAAATATAAATATAAACTCAAGATATATATATACATATATATATCCAAAAGCTATTTGTCTGAAAAAGCTCCTTACATAGACAAACATCTAGCAAAACTTATTAAGAAAATAAGAGCAAAGTCACAAATAAACAATATAGGAGTGAAAATACACTCTGACAAAATCCTACATTGAGCAATTTCACACGAATGAATTTGAGAATTTAAATGAATTTCAAAATTTCTTGGAAAAATAAAGCTTGTCAAATCTGACTGAGCACTTATAACATTTTACTACTTATATTTTACCATTGTCAGCTTGAGTAGTGAGACAAGATAATGAAATAAGAATCAGATAGGAAGAACTCAATCTCACAAATGATATCATTAAGTATATAGAAAGGCTAAGACAAACACAAGCATCATTAGAAGTAATAAGAATCAGTGAGTTTATTGAACATAAGGATCTAACATAAAAATTACTCCTCTCCCTATTAATTATCAATAAAAAATGTGTGATGTTAAGTTTTATTATTATAATAAATAATGTTTTCTGTGAATATGTACCAAAATCTGTAGTAAAACTGTCTGGGAAATAACATAAAACTTTATTAAAAACTTTGATTTTACATTTATTTATTTTTGAGAGACAGAGTGAGTAGGGGAGGGGCAGAGAGAGAAGGAGACACAGAATCCTAGGCAGGCTTCATGCTCCTCCGATGCGGGGCTCGAACCCACGAATGGTGAGATCATGACCTGAGCGGAAGTCGGATGCTTAACAGACTGAGCCACCCAGGAGTCCCTATTAAAAACAGTTTTAAAGCCTCGTAAATTAAATGGAAACATACAGTCACAGATAAGAAGGTGTAATACCATAAAGACATAGAGTCATTAAATTATGGATAAACTGAATGTAATTATGATAAAAATTCTAGCAGGATTTTAGATGAATTTAACAAACTCATTTAAAAATATATTCAGAAGAACAAAGGGTCAAATATATCCAAAACAATTTTGAAGAAATACTTTAATTTTGACTGGTGAAGAGCATATTTTTCTACTGAATATCAAGGCTCATTATAAAACTACACTAATAAAGACAATATAGCCTTGACATAGGAATAAACAAATAGACCATTTGCACAAAATAGACATCCCAGGGAAAAAAAGAGACTGGTGTGAATATTATAATTTGATATAAACCAGAGATGGTATTAAAATTACAAATAAGGGGGCCCCACAGTGGCTCAGCCAGTTGAGCATCCAACTTCATGATCTGGCTAAATGTGGGTTCCAGCCCCGCATCAGGCCCTCTTGCTGTCAGCACAGAGCCAATTTCGGATCATGTCTCCCTCTCTCTCTGCCCTCCTGCACTTGCGCTCTCTCTCCCTCTCTCAAAAATAAATGAACATTAAAAAAAATAATAATAATAAATAAAATTACAAATGAGGAAAAAGTAATGGGACCATTTAATAAATGGCGATAGGATGATTGATTATTCAAATGAAGCAAAATAAATACCTGTAACACACAAATACATGCCCGTGCACATGTGCTCATACACACACATACAGATACACCCCCTCCCAAGTGGGTTAAGACTTTAAAAAAAAAACATTTTTTTATTGTTTATTTATTTTTGAGAGACAGAGAGAGAGTACAAGCAGTGGAGGGGCAGAGAGAGAGGAAGACCCAGAATCCGAAACAGGCTCCAGGCTGAGTTGTCAGCACAGAGCCGGACATGGGGCTCGAACTCACGAATGCGAGATCATGACCTGAGCCAAAGTTGAATGCCTAACCGACTGAGCCACCCAGACGCCTCGGGTTAAGACTTAAAGTGAAAAGCAAAACATGAAAAATTTTAAAGAAAATATGAAAGAATACAGATATTTGACACCAAGGTGTGGCAAATTTTTCTATTAAGAATAAAAGAAAGACAAACTATAAACCATAAAGGAATAAATTAGACTACATTAGGATATGTCAGAAGATACCGTTTAGAAAGCAAAACCGCAAGCCCCTGGCATGAAGATGATCTTTGCATATGATTCATAAAAACACTTGACGACAGAATGTGTCAAAAAGTTAGATACTTCAAGAAGAAAAGTGCAAAGAACCCAACAGAAACATAGCTAATGGATATGATAAAAAATTCCAAAGTGTGTGTATGAAAATATGCCCAATCGTATAAACTTGAGAAAAACAAAACTGAGCAACATTGAGATAACGTTTAACCTAGTCAGATCACCAAAATTAAAAAGAAAAAAAATCAAACCATCACAACTAGGCAAGACTGTGGAGTAACTGGAACCCTCCTCATACATCGTTGATGGTTATACAAATAGCACCTGGCAACTTGGAAAGCAATTTGGCAATATCTTGTATTATTGAGCATACATACACCCTGTCTTAGGACCTAGCAATTCTATTTTAAGGTATCTGACCTAGAGGAGTTCTGACATTTATCTGTAAGGATTATGATGAGATTGTTCATTGCATCGTCGTTTCTAGCAGAGAAAAAAAAAAAAAAAGAAAACAAAAAAAAACCCTGAACATGTCGCCAGTAGGTAAACGAATAAAAAAGTGGTGGTATATTCACACGTACAAGTAGTGTGAAACAAGAGTTACAAACATGAACTAGATGTATTCCAATATGGATAATTGCCATAACATAATCACGGTCTCCTAAAGTTCATAACTATCATTGCAAGCTTAGTATTTTGTGAGATAAAGCCTTTCGATTTTCTCTTACCACTTTAGAAGAGCATGACCACATGGGCAGCCACCAACCAAATTTATTGGACTGGTGACTTACCCCTGAGATGGAGGCAGAAAGGACATTTTCACACGCATACATCTTACTTTTCAATTATATTTTGAAGTCTTAAAAATCAAAGTGTGCAAACATAGAGCATTACCCAAATTTGGTATTCAGCTGAATGCTTTCTGATAAAATTTTAACAGGAGATGATCTGAATTACTTCCATGTCATTAGCATTCCGTTTGCTTCTGTAATGATTTCTCCATCATTTTCTATGCAGTAGTACAATTACATAAAATATAAATACAAAATTGATACGAAAAATGCTCTATAGAAAAAGTCTATTATTTCCAATAGACAGGACTGCGATTCTTTTTCAGAATGAAAATACACAGTTTGAAAGTGTAGCATATAAAATAATGATTATCCTTTTCTATTATGCATTATGCTATAGAGACACAATGAAAAATTAAAACATTTATTTTATTTAAGATAGAAAGCGCAGGATAATTGGCACGGTCTCTTCTTCTTTCTAGAGGTTTCCAGGTTCTGAAACTGCCAGAGGCTTTTTGCCTAGGGCTTTAACAAGCATAAAAGGTCATTAATCCAAGGTCATCATAGTAAACTTCCATGGGAGAATAATCAGTCATGTAGAAATTATTTAAATGACCACAGAAGCGCATAACAATTTAGCTTGGTGTTTTGCATGATCCCTGTTGACCACTTTTCTACACATTATAGCAATACTTCAGAAAGCTCATCCTTGGAGGAAGGGAGATAGATACATTCTAATTTTCAAACTCTGTTAAGTAAAGAAATGGAACCAGCACAATTAGCACACGATTAGCTCAAGTGCCACACACATGCGCGCACACACACACATACACACACACACACACCCTCCTGGAAAATGCATGCCTACCTTAGTTTAAAGCTTGAGCAAAAGATCTCTTACCCCACTGGAGGCCGTGCTGGTAAGGATTTATCTCTGTATAAGTTTTAAAGTTGCCCCCTCAGCTCTAAAACGGTACCAATGACACTTCTCTCACACTCCCGCGTTTGTGATGGGGATAAAAATTTAAGTAACATTTTATGTGCAGAATCTAACAGAGTGGCGAGCAGTGATACATGCCCCCAAATGGTAGCCTTTTTTGTTAGGTATTGTGCAAAACCCTAACAGACAATGATAAATATTAACCAAATGTTTTTCCTTCTTTAAACTCAGTTCAGTTTAACAACATTTGCTGAATTCCTACAGTGTATTAGGCAATGTGATAGGTAAATAAGAAATAGTTTGGGGCAAGAAATCCCATGTCTAGCAGGAAAGATACAAGTAAAATATACTTATAATGTAATAAATAAGATACAATGGGGAGCCTGGGTGGCTCAGTCGGTTAAGCGTCTGACTTCGGCTCAGGTCATGATCTTAGAGTTCGTGGGTTCGAGCCCCACATAGGGCTCTGTGCTGACAGCTCAGGGCCTGGAGCCTGCTTTAGATTCTGTGCCTCCTCTGTCTGTCCCTCCCCTGCTTCCCCTCTGTCAATTTCCCTTTCAAAAATAAATAAACGTTTAAATAAATAAATAAGCAAACAAACAAATAAATAAGATATAAGGATCAATTAATAAATAAAAGATAAAAGACTTCCCAAGAGCAGGGAAACTTAATCCAACGAAGTTATAAATGGAAGATTTCATAAAGAAAGCAATGTCTTAGTTAAATATTGAAGGATAAATAATAAGCCGGATATTTTTAAACTGAGAAAGACGTTCCAGGCAGAGAGAACAGGCTGAGCATATATGTTTGAGAAATATAAATTCTTTAGTTGGGTAACAAGTGAAAGGAGTAAAATGTCAGGCCCAAATTAAAGCAGTGAAACTCCCGAGATGGGCGAGGCCAGGTCATGGGGACTTCATATGATAGGGGCAGAGAAAGAGTATCTTGAGATGGATTTTTTAAAAGGTCACATTTATTTGGGATAATTTTTTTTTTTCTGGTGGTGGATGGATTTCAAAAAGGTCAAGCCTAAAAAAATGGGAGACCAATTAAGGAATTATTATAAAAGTTCAGGTGTGAGAGTCAATCAGAGCCTCAGTAAGATGGTGAGTCAGGACACGGTTGTAGAAATATTTAAGAAGGTTAAGCTGGGGGGTGTCTGGGTGGCTCAGTCCGTTAAGCGGCTGACTTTCGCTCCGGTGATGGTCTCGCGGTTGGTAAGTTCGAGCCCCGCGTCTGGCTCTGTGTGACAGCTCAGAGCGTGGAGCCTGTATTGGATTCTGTGTCTCCCTCTCTCTCTGCTCCTGCCCTGATCGCTCTCTCCCTCTCTCTCTCTCTCAAGAATAAATAAATATTTAAAAATTTTTTTTTCTTTAAACAAGGTTGAATTGGGAGGACTTGGATGTGTGGGTTAAAGGAAAGGGTAAGGTTAACATGATTCTTGGATTTCGTGCTTGGGTGGCTGACGGGAATAGAGAGCGACATATCCGAAGCATGGATAAAAGAGAGACCGATAGATATGGAGCAAAGATGACAATGAGTTAAGTGTTAGGAGCCTTGGAAGAATCAGGATGGCTGATGCTGACGATATCAAGCCCATGGGCAATGAAAACGCACCAAAACCAAAACCAGCAGGAAACCGAAAAAGGAGGCAGAGAATTCAGGGTTACAGGGAAACGGATTTGAGCAGAACTCTGAGGAAAGACTGTGCTGAGAAGAAACAGAATGTGAAAATGGATGAAAAAAATAAAACTGAAAGAGAAGAAAAGTCCTCTTACAAATCCTGAGGAAGAAAAACTTTAAGAAATCAGCAGCAGTGTCATGAATGGAGCTCCACTTGAAAACAATCTACATTTTCCCCCTACTTTTCCATGAAGATTTTCTGGTCATTTTAATGTACCTGAAGATAAACAGTACTTATGCTTTAATGCATATCTCCCAGAGCAGGTACGGTCATATAAAGGAAATTTTCTGTACTCCCCACATAAGTTTTGCTTGTTTGTTTCATTCTTTTTCTACTTTGCTATGTCTTACTGAAGTAAAACTTCCATGAGATGTTGTCCTCATATCTCTACAATCCCTGAAACCTTGTTGGAAATGACATCCAGTCTCACCGAGAATGTAAGCCCATTCTCTGAATAAGGAAAGAACCTGAGAGTTTAAAGATCTACATTCACCGACCACCAGAAACAAACATTTTAAAGAAACCATTAAGAAAAGACACGAGAAGAATTCACCAAGCATTTGGCAGGGATTTGATTTGTGTTCTTCAATAAAGACGGAGTGCCTCCCAGTTTCCAGGCACTGTGCAATATGCTAGGGACGGAATGACAATGACCACACTATTTTTAAACGTTTATTCATTTTTGAGAGACAGAGCATATGAGGGGAAGGGGCAGAGAGAGGGAGACACAGAATCCAAAGCAGGCTCCAGGCCCTGAGCTGTCAGCACAGGGCCCAACACGGGGCTTGAACTCACAGACTGAGATATCATGACCTGAGCTGAAGTCGGATGCTCAACTGACTGAGCCACCTAGGCGCCCCAAATTGTCACCTGTAAAAGGGAGTAGGGACGCCTGGGTGGGCCAGTCGGTTAAGCATCTGACTTCAGCTCAGGTCATTGAGTTTGGGCCCCGGGTTAGGGCTCTGTGCTCACAGCTCAGCGCCTGGAGCCTGCTTCAAATTCTGTGTCTCTCTCTCCATCCCCTCCTCCGCTCATGCTCTCTGTCTCTCTCTCAAGATAACTAAATAAAAACATTAAAAATTTTTAAAAAGGGACTACATATTTAAAAATTAATACTTTACGAGTTAAGGTAGAACACTGTATTAAACTCCTAATCGCGGAAAGCTCTTTTGCTCTTCCCCAGTGTGGCCCTTAGTGTCTCTACATTGAAGAAACAGGTTTTCATTTCCGTTTGGTTTGATTTGGAGTTCTCTCATCTTCCTAAATAATGCAACCTGGGTTGCAATAACATTTAGAAAAAGAATTGGTGTTTGTTTATGGAAGCAATTAACAGGACATCTGTTATTATTATAAAATTTAAAGGGAAAAAAAATGTTACTGAGAAAACTTAATTCCGTGGATGCTGCATTTCTTGTGAATCAACAGATAAAATTAGCAGGTTTAAATATTATTTATGCAGTATTTCCACATGAAAAGCTGTAAAAAAAAAAACCACAAAAATAATTTTCTAACTTCTTAGGCTTTTTCTCCATTTACCCTGTGTGCTGAACAAGTACGAAAAGCTATTTTTACGTATATTTTCCATACAACGTGTAAATGCACCCTTTTTCTTAGAAATGCCAACATCTTCTCTCCATGTTTTCTACCTTGTTATATAAAAAGACGACTGTCCTTCAGATTTACATGCCTCGCTCTCCTGCCCTAGAGGTGCCTATTAAACAAAGAATAGAAAGGGTGAGAGAATGAGAAACAGTCTTAACTCATGGGCAGTCAAAATCAGAAGAAGGTTGCTCACATCGATTTCATTAGGATTCACAAAGGCAGTCTCCATAGCAACATCATTTTCACAAGGCACAGAAAGGCTGCATTTTATTTTGTTTTTTAATGGAAATGCCGAAGGTCAGATGATCATTCCCCCCCCCCCCCCATACTGTTTATCCTCCACCCTCACACAGTTCCGATAGCATTTAAAAGGAACTTTAAGGACATCAGAGATGGGTCCATTTTTAAGTGGAATAATACTCTTAACCAGGTTTCTAATAGACATATATAGTGTTAGCGGATTTGGGATAAATCCGAGGTGAACTACTCCTGAAATTTGAAACATATTACTTGACCCGCACTCTGAGGACTTGGGAACTACTTATTCAAACATGACTGTGCAAATCCAACAAAGGAACTCCTTTAAGAGTCAAGTGAAATCCAATTTGTGTGACCAAAGAGCTTGGGACACATTTGGCCTCTTCCTGTTTTTCCACTTGCTTTGAGGATTAAGTTGAGAAGGAGGATGATTAGAGGTTTAATAGTTTTTCAGTAATAAAAATATATTTATATTCTCCCTCAAGGTATTGTTGGTTTCTAAAATGTTTTCTTTTGTTCTTCATGAAAGATAGTGGTGGAGGAAGAAATCGAGGGAACAATTGACAATAATTCCTTACTCACTAGATTGTTTAATGAATTATCCCTAGAAATTCCTTACTAATTTAAAATTATCTCTTCTCAGTATTCAAACATTGAATATCTAACATCTCTGGTTTTAATGCTAAACTGCATCTTAAGATTCTAATTGTATTACAATTGTATAAATGCATTTACCTTTTTTTCTCTGAAAAATTCTAAAATAGACTTTCACGCAAGAGACTGGAATAATTCCATCATGAATAAATGCTTGTTTACTCAATAACCTAGAATGAGTTGAGCTCTCGTGGTCCATTGATTAAACACATAATTAGGTGAGAAATTTTCTGATATTTTTAAACCAATCAGTGCATACATTAGGCACACCAGAATGATGCTGATAAAAATATTTTATGTGATTAGTGAAACAAGTAATTCTTTCATGTTGATAAAGCAACTATTTTTCTTAAAAATAATATTTCTTCCAAGTAAATGTCATGTTTTTTTCTCTCTTTTTTTGGCTTCAAGTTTTTGTTTAAATTCTAGTTAGTTAACACATATGTTCGAGTTGGTTTCAGGAGTAGAATTTAGTTATTCATGACTTAACACACAACACCCAGTGCTCATCACAACAGTGCCCCCCTTAATACCCATTACCCATTTAGCCCATCGCCTACCCATGTGCCTCCATCAACCCTCAGTTTGGATATGAAAGATTTCTAAAGTTAATTTGCATCAATTACAGTTACAAAAATGCAGAAGAAAGTATTAAATTCAAGTACCTAGATAGTATAGACCTTAACAGGTTCTCCAATACCATACGTTTTTCTTCTGTTACTTGCTTGGAAATAATGGAGCTGAGGCTATTAGAAGGAAATTAGGCAACAGCAATAAAAAAATCACTTTTATCCATTTTATTAAAACTCACAATATCAATTATAGAGCTTCTAGGCACAAAATATAACTTTTTAGGTTAGGATTTACATTTTCTGAGAAGAGTAAAATTTACTTGTCCACAAAGAATATTGGAAGAATGGAAAAATAGAAAAAATGGAAAAAGCTTAATTAACATCAAGAAATCACCAACCCTAATGAAATACGGCAAAATTGACCAACAACTAAAAATTCTAAACAGATACAAAGTCAGTGAAGTAAATTGAGTTTCTAAAGACAAACCAGTTTTAAAGATTGTAAAAATATGCTAAACAAACATCAATACCTAACTTTGATGTTATCCTTATTTGAATATGGAATATTTACACACGGCAACATTTCCTATTATATGAAAGGACCAAAAGAAATCAAATACTATTTATCTTAATACACATTAATATACATTGAGTAAATGTAGTCTCTTTATTGCTTATAACATGGTAGCATAATTTTACCCACATATGGTTCTAGAATAATCTGTCAGCATAATTCTAACTTTTTTTTTTACTTTAATATGTTTGCTTTTTAAAACCCTCTAAGCACTTTTGGATCTTTTATATCATTGAACCAAATAGAAACTTCTTTAGTATCAAACAGAAACTTATATTGCATTTGCTTATCTCTGGCAATATTTCTCATTTCATCCATCTGTTCTGACACCTATCATTTTTCTTACCCCAAAACACCTTCCTTGCCAGCCTTGACTTGGGGGTCATCTACACACATTTCTCACTTTTCTACCTATCCACCTGAGTCTTCCTCCAAGCCCCAGACCACTTGAAACAGTTTTTTCCATCCTGCCTGCTATCTCTCATCCCACGGCTCCTTTAAACAGTGCTGCAAATCTTGTATCTTTGGAAAAACTTGTCCCAGAAAACCTCACCTTTTCTTAAACCTACCAGCAGAGTATCCATCTATGGAGTTTCTATAATTACTGTTCCCTTATATGTTTTTAGGCTCCATGAATACTCCCTCTTTCCCTTCATGTTGTTAATTGCAAGGACAGGGAGAACATACACTATGTAATACACAATGTATTATATTACATAGTAAATATTTAATATATAAAAATTTGTAAAATAAATAAAAAGATTAAAATATAATATTATATAATATTATATAATATACATAAAATATATAATATCTTGACCAGGACATGAGTTCTGACATTGAGTCATTGTGGAACTTCTAATTTGTTTATTTACTTTTTAAGTATGCACACTTTTTAAAAATATTTACTTTTGAGAGAGAGAGAGCCCATGAGCAGGGAGGGGCAGAGAGGGAGGGAGGGAGACAGTGCACTCTGTGCCGAGAGCAGCAAACCCAACGCGGGGCTCGAACTCACAAACTGCAAGGTCATGACCTGAGCTGAAGTCAGATGCTCAACCAAGTGAGCCACCCAGGCATCCCTGGGACTTCTAATTTATAAAGTGCTTTCAAATTTCCCCCAAATGGCTGAATACTGCGGTTTATATATGATGTAATTGTATAAATGAATTTTACCTTGAAGGTATACCCATCAAACAATGTGATTATGCAGAAACTATCACTGGTAAAAGTTCATGTTTATGTTTAACTGGCACCTGGCCCCTCACCACATCTTCTCCAATGAAGACCTGAGTGGGCTCAAGGGGCCATGGTCATTGAGCGTTCTCCAGCCTGACAGCCACTCATGCTTTTGCTACAAATTTGTCCCCTGAATTTATCAGCCATAATTTCCATAAAATCTGTGTGTCAGAGTGATCATTTTCCCCAAGCAGGATCTCTAGGACATTGCAATCTTTGTCTAGTTTACGCACAGTTTTCTTTTGATATTCTTTGATGTATGGCCTAAATTACATTAAATTTTTTTTAATGTTCATGATTGATTTTTGAGAAAGAGAGAGACAGAACACGAGCAAGGGAGGGGCAGAGAGAGAGGGAGACACAGAATCTGAAGCAGGCTCCAGGCTCTGAGCTGTCAGCACAGAGCCTGATGCAGGGCTCGAACTCTTGAACCGCGAGATCATGCCCTGAGCCTAAGTCGGACACTTAACCAACTGAGTCACCCAGGGACCTCTGGCCTAAATTACATTTTAACCACGAAAGTTGGGAAGGGTATACATAACATAATATACAAATACATATTATGCAGCAAATAAATGAATATAGATGCCTATCCCATCCCCCATTGACAGGATATATCACCCCAGAAAAGACCACATTTTTCTTTTCTTCTTTTCTTTTCTTTTCTTTTCTTTTCTTTTCTTTTCTTTTCTTTTCTTCTTTTTTCTTTTCTTTTCTTTTTCTCCTTCTTTTTTTTTTCATGTTCATCCAGTGTCCAGTGGCTGAAAAGTCTGACATGGCCAGTCTCAATTTGAACCAACTGTTGTGTCTCATGATGACGGCATTTATTCCTTGGGCTCTAAAATCTCCAAAGCGATACATCCCAGAGTCGGGGGACAGAAACAACATTTTGCATGCATGTGTAAATATAAGAATTGCCACCTTCACTTCTGCACCCTACTCTCAGAATATATTTGGGCAGTAGGAGAATTGGCAATATATATTACCTTCTGGTTCATACTGTATCTTGCAAAAATACACTTCCAGCTTGGCTATAACTAGGTCACAATAATCCTTGTCTTTGTTCTGGAAGACTAGAAACTTCTAACTTACAGGGCACATAAGAAGACTAGGGAATCCAACGAGTCTCAGCCTTCACTTTCTTCTTTTTTTCTTCATTATAAAATGAGTTCTTTGATTAGAAGCAATGTTGTACTTGGTACTATGATGAATTTTTCAGGTATTCGGTAATTTCAAGGATGAAGATATTTATAGCATGGTAGGAAAGATAGAAAATCCAAATCTAAGATGAGAGGGTAAGTCACAAAGGGCAAATTATTTCCTTCCATGATGGAAGGAGC
The DNA here is from genome assembly GCF_014898765.1 of Herpailurus yagouaroundi. NCBI lineage: Eukaryota > Metazoa > Chordata > Mammalia > Carnivora > Felidae > Herpailurus > Herpailurus yagouaroundi. Next base: position 18,284,252 of record NW_024412403.1, read on the forward strand.
CCGAAGTAATCAACCTGGAGCCTGGAAAAGTGCTGATATCCCCCATGTATGGTTCTATATTAAAGGGAGTATTCATTAGAAAGTTTTCAGATGCAAGTGAGAGCGCAAACACCCAAGATGTAGGCTAAATAATGGCTCCCAGTGATATTCAGGTCCTAACCTGATTTTAGAAGCTGTGAATGTTACCTTACATGGAAAAAAAGGGACCTTGCCGATGTGATTAAGTTTAGGATCTTGACAGGGAAGATTATTCTGGATTGTCCAAGTGAACTCTAAGTATAATCATCAAGTGTCCTCATAAGAGGAAGGGAAAGGGAGATGTGGCCTCAGAGACAGAAAGCAATGTGAGGAAACAGAGACAAATTTGGTTTTAAAAATGGAGGGAGGGACACAAGCCAAGGAATGCAACAACAACAGCAAAATGTAGCTCTAAAAGCTAGAAAAGGAAAGTAAACTGATTCTCCCCAAGTATGATCTTGCCTACACCTTGATTTCAGCCTAGCAACACTGATTTTAGAATTCAGACCTCCAGAACTGTAAGAGAATAAATGTTTTGCTCTGTTTTGTTTTAAACCGCCAAGTTTGTAGTCGTTTGTTACGGAAGGCTTATGACACTAACACACCCAAGAAAAAGTGGTTTAAATCATAAAGATTTATCCTCTCGTGTCACAGCAATCCAGAGGTAATTCAGCAGCTCAAAGACGTTCAGGTGTTTGGGTCAAGTTTTTCTGTGAATCTGTTGGCTCTCTTCACCATGTGGTAAAATGGTTGCGAGAGTTCTGAGCTTCATGCTATGCTGTGATGCTATCCAAAGGCAGAAAGAAAGGGCACGTATTTATTTCTTCTTTGTATCTCTCCTCTGTCAGGATATAACTATTGAGTAGGCAATCAATGACATCTGCCACATGGGCTCAGATTTTACTTCTGCTCGCGGCAAATCGGACGTCCAGTGGTCAGATAAGACTCGGTACAGTGCAGTCCGCATTATTAAACTCATGCATTTCTGTTAACTTGGTCCCTTTAACACCACTGAGCCAGGGATGGGGTTGTTGGAGAATGAGATTGGCTGACATCTACAGAGCGGATATCATTGTCCACCTGGTTATTAAGAGCTGTCTCTTTAGAAAGGGCCCTTGGATGAATGTCTTGTTCAGTTTAGGCTGCTTTAACAAATTACCACAGAGTGAGGAGCATAAGCAAACATATATTTCTCACAGTTCTGGAGGATGGGAAGTCCAAGATCAAGGTGCCAGCAGATTGCATATCTGGTGAGGTAAATCTTCTGGATTTGCAGACGGTGGTCTTCTTGCTGTGTCCTTACATGGCAGAGAGCAGAAAGAGGGTCAGCTCTCTTCTTCTTCTTCTTGTAAGGACACTAATTCCATCATGAAGGCTCCACCTTCAGGACATAATTGCCTTCCAAGGCCCTCACCTCCCAATACCATCCCATTAGTGCTTCAAGCATATGAATTGGGGGATGGGGGTGAGGGCCATAAACATTCAGTCCATAGCAGTGAGCATTCACATGGAACCCAAGTAACCCCATACTTTAGTCTCATCCACATGTCTCTACCCAACCTTTTTTCTCCCCGATTTTCACAATCTAGACCAACCGACAAAACTAAGGAAATAATGTTAACCTTTACTTCAGACCCTTCTTCCAGGCAAAAATGGACAATCCAGTGGAAAGCTCTGCCTACTTTCCTTTCTCTGAAAAGGATTCCATTCTGCACTTTCCTTCAGCGTCATACGTGGTAGGATTGTAATGTTGCACGTCTACTTACAGCCCATTTTAGAATTTTGGGAAGAGCCATCTGTAAACTGGGATTTATACAGGGATTTTCAGCCAACATCTCAAATGGAACTCCCCATGAGACCCTAGCTATAGATTCTGGAACAGGGGGTAGCTGTGAAGCATGACGGATGCTAGGAGTGAGAACAATCTATTCCCATGATTTAGTTGGGCGCTTTGGATCGGGCGGTACCCGATCCCATATATGCCATTTCCATTCAATAATACTGTGGCCTGGGCAGCCCCTCCTTTATGGACCAGTGGATCAGAGAACATCCAGTTCGAGAAGAGTACTATGCTCCTCCAGTGTTGCCATCAGGGACTCAGTCTCTATCTTCCAGTTCCCAGTACCACGCCAAGAGCTGTTTCTTGAAAGAAAAGTTATTTGACCAAGCAGGCATGACTTTGCTCAAATATCCTAAAGAAGTGGGTTTCCAAAATCGTGGCCTTAGGATGCTGTAGGAAATGCATTTTAATTTGTAATCCAATACACTCAGAAGATCTTGAGCAAAATAAACAAGTTTTAATGAATGTTGCCCTTACTACAGGCAATGTACTCTGGTATTTTCCTTTCTATCCTATCATCTTTCATATTTTAAAAAATGCTGCTCTAGACTTGTTAAATGGATTTCACAACTCACTGATGGGTCACAACACACAGCGTGAGGCATGCCGCCCTGGAGGCCTCACAGTCATTCTACCGGGATTTGCTAGAAGAACCACGGAACAATCCAATCTGCTGCAGAAAGTTCAAGCAAAATTGATTCTGCTGGCTCAAAAGGTCCAAGTGGCATAGTCGCTTGCCCTCCAGGACCTGCTGAAGAAGCTTCTCTGGGCCACACTTCAGCTTAGCAGGCAGAGGGTCACCCAGTAAGTGGCTCAGAGCAGCACCTCCCTGCCTAGCATGATAAACATCGCCATCAGAATTAAAGGGCGCACGAAGCAATTTTTTTTCCTCTCCTAATACAAGATGCAGCGACTTGGTTTTCACTTGTAAGGGATTTAACTATTATTCTTTTGCAGTAGGGATGATATGATTCAAATAGTACCTGAAATACCCTTCTTACTGCTAGGGAAGGGGGAAGATGAATCCCACTCTGGGAAGTTGAAGGAAAGAACTGACACAGGAGAAGTCCCTGCTAGACAAAAAGGGAAGGAGAGACTTTCTAGGTTCCATGTAGAGCCTGAGGAAAGAGGAGGGAAAAGAATGTACAGGAGGTTAGACACTCATGCTCAGGCTTATGCAATGGTGAATTTGCTTCCAGGCAAATGGCCTGGAAGGGAGTCTGACTTTTTCTTGCCCTCAGTGGCAATGGAAAGTTCTTAGGAATTCTTGATCAGTTATGGAAAATAATGACACTATTACACTTTATAACATAATGAGTTTATATGTGTACATAATGGATCCTACTACCCCTCTGATCTGGGTTCAAGTTTATGAAACCAAATGAAGGTGTCATGCTTGAAAGTTATTTGTGCACCAAAATGATCTGTGCATGTTGAGCTATAGTGAATGAGGAAAAATTCATTGTCTTTGGAAAAAAAACCATATTCATTCAAACATATGCATTCATCCAATGAAATGGTGGCTGGACAACGTCGTCATGAAGCATGCGATCCAAAACTACACTTTGCAGTTGTAGTAAATGTATAAATGAGACCCAGAGAGATACAACTGATTGGTCAACATCCCACACAAAGTTAATAGCAGAGGCAGGACTGAAATCCAATCGAGTACACTGTTGACTTCAGAAATTAATGCCCTTAAACTCTCCTTTATGTAAACCTAACCTAGATCTGTAAATGGAGCATAGAAGTAGAATAACATCTGTATATTAAATTTCTACTCACTACTCATCAGCTGAAAAGGTGATGCAGGAGATAAGTCAAATACTTCAATAACCTACTTCTGCAGTATTCATGCATTATGTATGAGCAAGAAGGATATCTAATTGCCATTATAACCTCCAAACAGAGATTAGAGGGTAAAGAGAATTTTTCATTAAGAACCTGTGGTACACAAGCAAAACACACATCAGGGAGATAGATAATTATCAAGACAATAAAAACGTTTAGCTGTGGGTCTAAAGGCAGAAAGTTACGTAAAGTAATAGATTTTATATGAAATGGCATTTGCTTTGAAAACAATAATAAATTGTGTTTATAACATATCGAGCCATATTCAGGTAAACCAAAGTTCTAGACTAAGGCCACAACTCTAAAGACAGAAATGCGTATAAACTCTCCTTTGAGCAAACTTCTTTTTGGACTCGGAAATAGGCTGAGATTCCAACCCACATCTTCTGTTCTTCGAAGGGGCTATAGTACTACCTGCCTCCCACCCATCCATTTCTCCTGTCTCTATCTCACTTTCCAACCCTGTAACCTCTAAATAGCCCATGTTCACTCCCCTCAACCCTGGCTGGGAGATGTTCTAGTTTGGCTCATGGATCCTCCTTCCTGACTGATGGGCTCCTACTCCAGGACTGAGTACCCGCCTCCTCTATGTGGTTATTCTCCACAAAAGAAGGCCGTCTTGATCCAAGTCCCGTCCCCTTCCCAGGGGCTGCCAGCATTCAGTGACTGGGAGACGTGAGGGTACAGAGGCCTGGACACCTGACCCTATTTGGGATGACTCTCGAGGAGCCTCCTCCTCGGCAGCTTTAGCTGCCTGCCAACCTGGCAGAGACCTGATTGTGGTTACGCGAGATCTGGGCTTCTCTCCCCTTCCAGTTTCCTGCCTCCATTCTCCCACAAAGTTGATCCCGAGAGCACTCCTCAGGGACAGCTTCCTGAACTCCAAAATCTGCCGCGCAGTCAGCTTCCTAGGGAACCTGTGCTTAATAGACCGCCCTTTCGCTGAAATACTAAACTCTCCATGAAGCTACCCATGTTAAGGAGCTATTTTGTTCCCTCACGACCACTAAAATTCATATCAACAACTACCTACAGATAATGAACACAAAATCATATTTATGGTTTATATTTAAGAATTTTTTATGGTGATAAAAAGCACATAACATGGGGCGCCTGGGTGGCTCAGTCAGTTAAGCGTCTGACTTCAGCTCAGGTCATGATCTCTTGGTTTGTGAGTTCCAGCCCCGCGTCAGGCTCTGTGCTGACAGCTCGGAGCCTGGAGGCTGCTTCGGATTCTGTGTCTGCCCCTCCCCTGCTCACTTTCTGTGTCTGTCTCTCAATAATAAACACACGTTAAAAAAACTTTTTTAAAAAAAGCATATAATGTGAGGGGCGCCTGGGTGGCGCAGTGGGTTAAGCGTCCGACTTCAGCCAGGTCACGATCTCGCAGTCCGTGAGTTCGAGCCCCGCGTCAGGCTCTGGGCTGATGGCTCAGAGCCTGGAGCCTGTTTCTGATTCTGTGTCTCCCTCTCTCTCTGCCCCTCCCCCGTTCGTGCTCTGTCTCTCTCTGTCCCAAAAATAAATAAACGTTGAAAAAAATAAAAAGTTAAAAAAAAAAAGCATATAACGTGAAATCTACCATTTTCACAAAGTTTTAGGTGAAAAGTACAGAACTGCTAACAGCATAAGCGTTGTTGTATGGAAGATTTCTAGAACTTTTCACCTTGCATGACTTCTTCATCTTGCATGACCCATTGCAAGAAGCAACGTTCCATTTCCCCCTTTCCCTAGCCCCTGGTAGCCACCACTTCACTTTCTACTGCAGTGAGTTTAACTGCTTCAGATCCCTCATATAAATGGAATCATACAGATTTGTCTTTCTGTGGCTGGTTTATTTCACTTAGTATAATAGCCTCCAGAGTCCTCCGTGTTGTCAGGTATGATGGCCTTTCCTTCATTTTCCATTCTGGATAATATCCCATTGTGTGTATACATCACATTTTCTTTATCCATTCATCCACTGATGGATAGTTAGGTTGTTTCCACCTCTTAGCTATGGTAAATAACGCTGTAATGAACATGAAAATGCAAGCATCTGTTCAAAATCTTATTTTCAGTTCTTTTGGATACATACTCAGACATGCACTTTACTATGAATTGTCTTGTTTACTTAGTGATCTTATTATACACATACCTTCATATCCGTATTGATCAATAGAAACATATAAAAATACACACATTTGGATTCTGTTTACAATTTCCTAATCTTTGCACATTATGCGGCTATAAACCGCAGGAAATCTGAGGAGGGGTATTATTTACAGGGCTGATTTGATCTTGCCGAGATGAAGGGCATGAACTAGATCAGCTTTTCACAATCTACGATTTGTAAATGTCCAACAGTGGGTCAAAGCACTTGGGAGAGTTTGTGACAACTATTTCCATTTCTCCAATGTTAATCCATTCATGAAACAAAATTTTTAAATGTTTTGTTTGTAACGCAACATGGAGTGAGCTAGTAGAGATCAAGTGAGAGATGTAATTAAGCCCTTGAGTATCACGCACGGATGTATGTATGTATGACTCAGTTGTACTTGACTGGACACCAAGGTAGTTTTGAGAGGTATGAAAGTTTAATTTGTTTTTACTACTTTTAATTTTGATCATATCCTGTGTAATGCGTACCCATATTAGATCATTCATTAAAAGCAGGAAACATGAAGAATGAATGAATGAAATTTAATGAAAGGCATACAAAGGACAAAAATCTAAAATTTTGTTTCATGGTGATCTTTACTACATCTAACTGGTCAAAATTCTTAACTGGAATTTTAAATGTATTCTTTGAGCTTAAAAATCAATGCTAAAAAGATAAAACACCTGGATGGAATACCGCTAACTTGACCTTTACGTCTTTGGAAATAATGATTACCCAAACTCACAAAGCATTTTGCAAAATAGGACTGAAATAATTTTAAATGGCCTCTCCTATTTGTTCACCTATAAACAAAACACAGAATTATTGGGGAAAAAATTACAAATTGCAAGATTTCCCAATAGCGGATAAAGAAAGTTGCATCTGTAAACATTTAATTTTTTTTTAACGTTTATTCATTTTTGAGAGGGAGAGAGACAGAGTGTGAGTGGGAAGGGGCAGAGAGAGAGGGAGACACAGAATCTGAAGCAGGCTCCAGGCTCTGAGCTGTCAGCACAGAGCCCAACGCGGGGCTCGAACTCACGGACGGAGATATGACCTGAGCTGAAGTCGGATGCTTAACTGACTGAGCCACCCAGGCGCCCCGCTTCTATACACATTTAATACCATCATACTTAATATTCCATATACATTTGACTTCAAAATAAAGTGCATCATTTAATTTTTATTATTTATTTTTAAATCACACTTTTCTTGTATAATTAATTTAAAAGAAATTAATGGGTAGATGTCATTTATCGTTTGTAAAAAAGCTAAAACTTCTATGTCTTAAGAATAGCCATAAAATGTACTAAAATGTAACAAATTACACCAGGGTGTCTCAGGAGACACTGTATCCTGGGTCTATCTCAGCAGAGAGAATACATTTAGATGAAGCATCACTGCGACATCCAAGAGAAATTGGAAGGCAATTTAAATTTTTTACTGCTGCTTTTGGAAAGCATTAAAGAGAAACTATATTTTTAACTCTGAGAAAAATGTGTTTAAAATCTCTTTATCTGAGACTCTCTTTCAGTGTCTTTGGCAAGGCATTTGCCCTTAATCTCCCTTCTCTCTCCTCCTCACGTCTCCGAATTCTTTCTCCCTAAATCTTTGCATGCTTCTGATTCACTTACATTTGTAAAACCATATGAAATAAAAAGGCATCCCAGGGAGCTACTCAAGCAATAAGGGACTCTTTCTCTTAATGCGGATATCTACACTCTTATTTTCTCTAATATTCTTTCTTTTAAATTGATTTATGATTTACAGTCTATAAATGTATACATCCTAAATGTACAGCTTGGTGAGTTTTGACAAATACATACACTTGTGTAACCAATTCCCAGTATTAACTATTATAGAACATTTCAATTAACCTGGAAAGCCCCTTTGCACCCCTGTCAGGCAGTTCCCCGCAATTAACAGAGCCAATCAGCATGATAATTCCTAATAATCATTTTGGGATTTATCCATATTTTTCACATAGCAGTACTTTGTTCCCTTCTGCTGCTAAGTAGTATTTTGCTGTATGACTATAGCATCACGTGTTTATCCATTGTCGTGTTGAGGTACGTTTGGACTTTTCCAGTTTTTGGCTGTCTTGCTATTTTGTGTATAGCAACACATTCATCTAGCATGCCTTTGCTTAAAACCACGTTGTTAATTTCTTATCCGTCATACCAGCCAACATTTGAGTCTAACAGTAGCATATTTAGGGCAGATTATGTAGCAACCAGAACAGTTACATTCTGCTGGATGGGATGTAATTTATTGTAATCACTGTGACAAGCAATTTGGTGATCTTTAAGAAAGTTGTAGGGGCACATTCACCACTATCCAGTAATCCCACTCCTGTTTACACCATTTGAAGAAATTCACAGATTCGTGTATAAGGAGTTCTCCACAAAAATGCTCACAGCAGCACTTTTTACAAAGACCAAAAACCATTAAAACAGCCCAGATGTGTTGTCAACAGAATGGATAAACTGTGATATATATCATTAAATTAGATATTATATAGCAATGAAAATAACTAAATATGAGCTACTTGGGTAGTTGTCACAAATGTAATACTGAGCCAAAAAAAAAAAGCAAGTTTAACAGATGTTATGATACTTTTTGTTTAAATACTTAAAAGAATAAAAGAATAGCATATATTATGTGAGAATATATCAAATATATAGAAATGGTAACCATCATAGGGAGAATATTAGCTACCTTTGCAGAAATGAAAAGAGAATAAGAGAAAGCTTCAACTAATTTTTTTCACTGGGATGTGGATACCTCAGTGATCATCATGATACCTCTTGTGTTTTCTATTATGTCTGAAATATTTAATAATAGCAAATTTTCTTTCATGGTACTAACTCACTCAGAAGCGACCCTGTGATTCAACAAATTCCTAAGAGGATATCAAAGTAAAAAGAGTTGAAGCCAGAATGTTTGGGAGAGGTCGAAGTAGCTGAAATTCTAGATTCTTGAGTCTGTGAATCAGCATTGCATATAGTTAAGCATGATGAGTGAGACACTGGGTAACCATTAAAGAATATCTGATCTTTTCTCAAGACTGGGGAGGTTGCTTTGAAAACACATTTTCTGTTTGATCCTTGTTACTATGTTGTGCTCAAACGTAACAATTAATTAGATCAGAATATGAATATATAGATGACTTGGGGGCAGTGGTATGCTGGTAAATGTTTAGCAACCTGTGTAGGGGCAGGAGGCCAATAAAAGCTTGATTTGTAGCAATGGTCCATTCCAGTGGTGTAAACATTCCACCATGGTTGATTTATGCTACCATAAATCAATGATTTAAAGAATGCAAAGTTGGGAAGAGATGTGCACAGTTGGCTAGTATGAGCAGGCTTTGGCATATTAAGGTCAGAAAGAGTTGTCACAGAAGACTTCTAGCGGTTAGAGAGGTCTGACACAGAAGTCACCCACTGCCCAAGATGATACCAAATTTTCCCCAATGATTAAATGAATACGGAGTGACTCAACAAATACACTGGGGGAGGGGAAAAAAAGGGTAGAAGAAGAGGATCTTTTTAAAAATTTTTTTCTAATGTTTATTTTATTTTTGACAGAGAGAGAGTGTGAGCAGGGGAGGGGCAGAGAGAGAGGGAGACACAGAACTGGAAGTAGGCTTCAGGCTCTCAGCTGTCTGCACAGAGCCCGATGTGGGGCTCGAACTCACAGACGGTGAGATCATGACCTGAGACGAAGTTGGATGCTCAACCGACTGAGCCACCCGGGCACCCGGAGAATAGGATCTTACTAGAGAAAGTTAAGGGTAGTTCCCATGTTGATCTAAAAGTACAAGTTTACAACCTTTCCTGCATTTCAGAAGGTAAGTTTTATCCTTCTCGAAAACAGATGTTTCCAGTAAAATGCTTCCATGTCTCAAATACTCTAAATCAGAGGTAGTACATTGTTACCACAATGAAATGATGACATCCTTGATAGAACGAAGTCAACAAGTAGTTAAAAGAGAGAAACCTATAGCAAAATATCTGGAAATGTATGGACTTGGTTACGTAAGGGGGAGATTACACATAGGCACAGTTTCTCAATTCCCAGGACTATCATGGAGATGGACAGCTGTGCATGATTTCATCTGTGAGGAGAAAGCATACAACCACGTGAGAGAAGTTTTTCGCACATCCGCATAGAGGTCTCAGGCCCTCTTGAACCTCCTTCTCATTGCTGCACTGTTGGAAAGTCTTAGAATATGACTCTGGCTGTTCAGCAGGTGCATGAATCCAGTGTAAAGCAACCCCCAAAACTAAACGTTGCTAAACGTTTCCTGAAAGTCAGGAGTCAATTTTCCAGGGTCTTTTCTAAGCCCATGCAGACTTCAGACCTGTTTGAAGTTTACTCTTCCTGAAGGCAAATTAAGAAAAACTTAGTGACAAGATTAAAACCTCAAATAACGTAGGAAATATTGTAATTTAAGAAGAATTTTTGTTTTGTGTCTCATTACCTTCAGCTCAGCACCCCTGACATCCACAGTCATTAAATGATGGCATTCAATACGCGAACTTTTTCTTTAACCTTAGATCAAAACTAGAAAGATGATCTAACTGCAGAAGTTTCTTGTTTAAAGTTAAAACGGATGAAAGCCTGACCGGTGGGATCTTCCTAGGAGGACTTAACATTTCTATCTCAGCTTCTTTGTTAAAAGATTTAACATCCAATAAAATTTCTAAAATTTTCATTTGGCAATGTTCTGCACATGTAGCTGGCTTATAGTAAATATTGCTATATATATAACTTAAAAAAACACTTCTATTATTTCCAGAGAGCCATAAAAATAAATTTTGCTGTTCTCACTGTTTAATAATAGATTTTTAATTACTGTTTATTTTTTCCTTGGGATTTGGGAGGTTTGTTTCATTTTCTGTCTACTTTATGAAGAAATAACATACCCAATTTATTTTTCAAGAATTTATGAACATTTTCAAGAACTTGTTTCTTATGTTGGTTCCGTGGTCTTTCCAGCTACCGTGGCTTTAAGGCACGGAAAATACAAATAGTAATTCAAAAGAGAGCTGCTTTTCAGAGATCCCACACAATTGACTATCAGATGACGTTCTTAACTTCTTTATGCCCTCAACTGAAATGCTTTTAAAAACGCATTTTTCGGGGCGCCTGGGTGGCGCAGTCGGTTAAGCGTCCGACTTCAGCCAGGTCACGATCTCGCGGTCCGTGAGTTCGAGCCCCGCGTCGGGCTCTGGGCTGATGGCTCAGAGCCTGGACCCTGTTTCTGATTCTGTGTCTCCCTCTCTCTCTGCCCCTCGCCCGTTCATGCTCTGTCTCTCTCTGTCCCCCCCAAAATAAATAAACGTTAAAAAAAAACAAAAAACAAACAAACAAACGCATTTTTCATACATTGAACTGACACTTAGAAATTTGTAGGGGGGGGAAGAGTTTTTTCCCCTAATCTTTTGGAGTATAAACAAATGGCTTAGAAATTCCACCTAACTTAATTAAAAAGTAGCCCCATTGTAAAATATAATGACTTTGTTGGAAAAAAATATACTCCTTTTTACGATCTTTTTTGATTCACTCAGTTATTTATCTACAATAGGTAACTTTTGGTTAATATCATACCAAATGCTAAAACCAATTGCTAGTATCTCAGGGAAGAGCAGGTTTTCTGAACTGACCCAGATTAATCAGATTAGATTGGAGATGATCGTCTATCCCCAAGCACTTGTCTCAGCCTGAAATTTCAATCAAGAGTTATTTCTTGGTAGTCTAAAAGTCTTTTTGGTCTTTTAGATTTCCACTGAAAAGAAATTCCACTATTTCTTTGTGCCTGTCTGTATTTTTTTTTTTCTTGTGGCAAAGAGAATGCATTCCTTTTAGAGTATGAAAAAATATATGCAGTGTTTCTAGATAGGCTAATTCTTTAAGCTGCTATCAACTAATGTCTTGATGGAGATGAACTGACAGCTGGTTGAGAACTTTATAGGTACCTTTCAGGGCATAAGTGAGATGGAAATAGGAAGAAGACATAGAAAGAAAGGCAAAGAGGAAAGACGTACTTCCCCCTCGTTCCAAATACTGTCTCAGGGACATCTGTTTGAGAATGGCAGATTGGACAGGTGCATTTTCTCATGCTGCCTTCAGGAATCTAACCAAAATGGCAGTAAAGAGACAAAAAAAAAAGGTAAAAGCCATCATCCCACAGGGTTAAAGAGAGTAGTAGAGAAGTCAAGAGCAGACAGGTCAAAAAGAAATCTAGAAATAGAAAAAGACACAGATAAATGATAAAGCATTCAGGTGGCTGGAGAAAACTGAAAGCTACCTGCCTTTCCAGAAAGCAGATCCGTTGTACCCAGAGAACTACGAAAAGGCTGAGTGAGGACCGACACGTGGTGGGCAGATGCGTCTCAAAAAAGGAAGGAGGGTTGAGATTCCCTATAAGAGGCCATTCGGACACTGATCCTCCCTCACCCAATGGCCCAGAACTGAGCACACTCTTGAGAAAAGGACTGGGGTTGTGAACAGTGGGGATCACAGCCTCACTCCACACTCTATCCCCAGACCTGGACAAGAAGGAAGGACCAGGAGGGGGAATGTGAGTTTCTTGGGCACCAACACATGGTGTAATAATGAAGTTCTGAGGTCACTACTTAGATTTAAACAGACATCTCTCTTGGGAATCTGTGGCACATAACTCAAATGAGCATGTAATTAAAAAATCATTTCTATTTAGTCGTGAATTGCATTATAAAAATTGCAGCTTTTTAATTTTTTACACATTTTCTTAATGATGTTTTGCTTTGTGTAATATTAAAATTAGTTTTAACTCCCCATGCACTTGCTGGCTAAGAGTGAGGAGAGGTAGCCTGAAAATGGAGTGGGTGTTTACAAATGCAGAAACCACGACGATGGATACCTGGTAAACACATTCTCGCATAAAATGGCAATGAAGTTAAATTTATCCCGGATCTCCAAGACTAATACAATTCCTGCCATTTTAAGAATCTGTAACAGTCAGTAATGATTCCAGGAATCAAGATGATCATTCAGGGCATATTTATTCCAAGTGAATAAAAGGCAGATGACTTGAATCAACAGCAAAATAGTCACAAAATTAAATGCAAGGAATGACATCATCTCAACAGATTTCATCTCCCAGAATAGTGGCAAAACTCAAGAATAGTCAGCAACATACACAAAATGTTTGATCTCCAGTCTTGTTACTTGACAGGTCAAAGATGCCCATCCCTACACGTTAATGTTGTGCAGTGGGTTGGATGAGAATCTTCCTCATTAGAAAAACAAAACAGCAAAACAAGGAAGCCACAAACCTTTTACAGAATCAGCAGTAATGGTTATGCACCCCGAGTGGATTTTCATCTGCTCGTATGCACTGGTGGGCATAGGTAATCATCTGCATGTTTCCAGGAGGTATATGCTCACAAAGAGTTTTTAAGTATATGATATCACAAAATATTTTTTGTCCCAAGCCAGCTTGTGTCCAAAGAGAATTCATGTCTTCCTCTTTCATATTCTCTCACTTTCTTTTCTTCTTTTTCCTTTTTCTTTTTTCATTTTTTTTTGTCAGTTAGTGAGATGTTCATAAAACCATGGAAATAGATAAACCTTCTATAGCACAGGGTTGCACTGCACATCCTCGCTCAGAGATCTTCTTTTCAAAGACGATTCTTTAAGTTATATGTAATTAAAGGAGGAATGAAGCATTTTATGAAGAAAAATGGACTGCAATTTTTCAAGTAAAACAAAGTTAATACATTTTTCTTGACATCATCTTAGCATTCAACATGTCAATGATTTAGAGTGCAATCATTATTTCTTCAATGCGTATTCTCAGGGTTAGAGGAAAGACATTTTTCTTATGAGACAGGAAGGTAAATGAAGAGCTATTAAAGATAGTGATGTATGTATTCACCAGGCTTGAAGGTCACATGTCTATGAATGCCCCAAAGTGCCACAACTCTGAGCCCATATCTACCCTCCTGGAAACTTAATATTATTCTAATTACATCTGCGAGTTTTCCATGATTCTTTCTAAATATGCTGTCCTTTCCATGGGGTTGGCCATTGATGCTTTGACATAAGATTGCCACTCTGCCAGGCTCAGCCACCTGGGGCTAATAATGGGAAAATTACAACACAGAATAACTATCAGTGTCTGCTGTAAATACATGGCCTCAGAGACCCTGGGTTCATGGTCATTCGCAGAGTCATAGAGTGTTCCTAACTGCTGGCCGCACTCAACATGGAGGTGTCAACTCACATCTCTAACAAAGCTTCTTATCATCATACCTCTCAGTATAGCCTCTCCTGTCCCGAGACCCCAACTGAAAGAATATCTCCCTTTCACCTTACTGTGAGCTTTGTCTTCTTGTCACAACTCTCCATTTTTCCTAGTTGATTAACCGGAAACTAGTTTTTCTAGTTGATTAACTCAAGAAGAGACACTTCCCCCTACCCACACCCATCACGGAGATGTAGCCTTTTCCTCTGGCCCTAACAGGACAATTGTACCTGAACACAGTAGCCCTGCATGGAGTCATTTCTTGGCATCCAGGTCGTTCAGCTCTTAGACAAGCTCATTGCTAAGAAACCAAAGGCCCACAAAAGCGTTCACACACAAAAACAAATGTCCTTCCTTTCCTGGTTTCTTTCCAGTGCAAGTTTAAAATTATGTCTGTATCTCTTTCTTGAAGTCGTCTTCATCTGAGATTCTCATTCCAAAAAACAGCTGCTCAAGCAAGAATACATGCAATCTCAAAGAATAAATTATAGTATACAAGCAGCCGACATTATAAATATATTCATAAAGCAGAAACACATCTCTCAAAGAAGCAACAAAATCTGTAGAGACATAGCGTTGCCAAAAACTTATGCACAACAGTTAAAATTACCAGAGAGACTACATAGTTTCTCAGTTTATAACATCTGCAGTCATGTTTACATACTGAGGAAAAGAGCCAGAGAGGAAGGAGATGCTAAAATGCAGAATAAGAGATACATGCAGATAAAAAGATCTCTTAAGAGGACTCTAATTAGGGAACAGAATGAGATGGAAGTTGGAACACGAATGGGTACAGTGAACTTGGGAAGAAGGTGAAGTTGGTTAAGTTTCGGAAACAGAGGTCTTGGAAAAGACTTCAACCTAATAACAGAAACCTTTAATACGATTGGCGAATAGATAGGATACAACATCAGATTTATTTCAATTCCACTGGTAACTTCTGCATGGTTAGTAAATAAGCCTCTTCACTGGCCTGAGTTTGAATTAACTTCATAAAACAGAAGTATCACTGTATCCCTGCTTATGTGTCCCATTAAAACATAGAAATAGCAAATGTGTGGCCATGGAGAAGTAGAAGACATCCCTCAGGCATATAATATCTTATCTACAATCCAGAGGCCATATATACAAGAAGCCTTGTATACTTGCGGGATAATGAGAGCACAGGCACTAATTGAAGCAGACAGAAGGCAAGAGTCTCTCCTCATTAGTTTGAATGTCTCATACTGAAGGTAGTTAATCATTAGGTCTATGACATGGGACATGAGCTGCATCAGATGTTGTGAAGGAGATTCCCAAATAGCACCATATTCACCATTTGGAAAGGTTGCCTGCTCTCAGAATTCTGGTGGAAAGAGAATGAGTTTTGAAGTTCTGTTATCTTAATATTCCATCTCCGTTGTTTATTATCTGTGAGCCAGACATGTCTATAAACCCCTTTAACAAGATGACAATAAAAATGGTACCTCACGAGTTGGCCAGCCTTTCTCTCTCATCTTAGTGAGAGAGCACTGGTTTGAGTCAGTGTAAAAGACAGAAGTGCAAGGGCAACCGCAGGGAACAGGATGATAAAAATGTCCAGAGAGTCTATGTAGGATAACATAAGTTGTCTATGTGGGAAGAAAATGCTTAGATACCATTGGGGTCAGAAACCAGTCAGGAACTGAGGCAACACCATAGAATCTCACAGATGGAGTGCCTCGGGGTTCAGTTATTGTATATATTCTCTGCATATATTCTATATATATTCTGTCACTGAATGTTTTCATCCAGATCCTTGCCTTTAAATACCAACTTACTAGTTTCCTGGCGTTGCCATGGCCTTGGTGGTTACCACAAACCAGGGGGCTTAAAACCACAGAAATGTGTGGTCTCACAGTTCTGAAGGCTAAATATCCAAAATCAAGGTTTCAACAGGTCCAAGTTTCCCTTTCCCCCGGTAGTGGAGAATCCATTCTTACCTCTTCCTAGTTTTTGGTGGTTTGTTGGCAATCCTTGGTGTTCTTTGGTTTACAGCTCCATCCCTCCCATCTCTGCCTCCATCAACACATGGCATCCACCCCCTCCCATGAGTCTGTATTTCTGTGTCTATTCTCCATTTCCTTCCCATAAGGACACCCACCAGTCACATTAGATTTAGGGCCCATCCTAAATTAGTCCTCTTGCCTTGACTAATTACATCTGCAATGACCACATTTCCAAAAAAAGTCTATATTCGAAGGCACTAGGGGTTAGGACTTCAACATATCTTTTTGGAGGGCACAGTTCAACCCATAATAACATCCATACACTCATGATTCCCAAATGTGTATCTTTATAATGATCCTGAGCAATTTCCCAATTGCTTACTTGGCATCTCCACTTGGATATCTAAATGGGCATTTCAACACATGCAAAACGTATCAACTGTCCTACCTCCCTAAGTCGCTTTTGTCTTATTGTATGGGGCTGACATCTGCCTCACTATTCAGTCTCAAAATCCACAAGTCATCTGTTGTTCCTCCCTTACCTTCGTCTCCTACATATATCCCATTAACAGTTTTTTCTTATTCTTTGACCTCCACGAAGGGGGAGGAATAATTCATTTCTCTCATCAGTTCTGGCACCATCCAGGTCCAAATCATCATGAAACACAAAAAAAGTAGTCTCCAAAATTATCTCCTTGCTTATCTCATCATCACTCTAGAATCCATTCTCCATATGGCAATCTGTCATTTTTTTTTTTTAAAGACAAATCGAATTACAACATCCCTCTTCTTGGAATTCTTAAGTCTTCCTGCCATATTTAGAATGAATTTTGAACTTCTCACCACGGTCTGCCAAAACTAATGAGGCTTGAGTCCAACACCACCCTCCCGTCCCACTCCTCCGCCACTTGTCTTAGCCCAGCCATGCTTGGAGTCACTGACTGCAGAAACTCTCTCTTTCAAATTGTCCAGGGTCCAAATCTGAAAGGCTCATGAAAGTAGGGAGGAGAGGAGTGGAAGAGCGGGGAGAGAAGGAAAACATAGCAATGGGCATTTCATGGTTGCAGGGAGACATAGAGAGCACCCACTTTTATATATTCGCGTTCACCCAATCCCTTTTGTTTCACTGCTGCTTTCCGGTTTACCTGATACCTCCAAGTTCTGAGCATTGCAACTGGGTTACCTTTTGCAGATACTTTAGCTGAGGTGTCTTTTCTCTCTGCTAGGTCAGGTGCTTCTCCTCTAACGGACTCCCTAGCTTCCAAAACTCACAGCAGTCTCTTCTACAGATGTCTTCTCTCCTATTGTGTTTGGCCTTATGGATTGATACACTTTTAATTCTTACTTTGTCCTCAGTGAAGGTTGGGAGTGAGAGTAGATCCATGAGTGTAATCAATCTGCCTGATTTCTAGGAAGTATCCTTTCCATTTATTTGGTTTCTCTATTCCAACTCTTCTATTACCAGTGGCAGAAAACCCTTGGATTTGTAGCAAAGTAAATATGATGTCATGTGGGTAAGAACAATGAATGGGGGGATAGGGTAGAGTAGCATTTGTCCGCCTCAGCACTATTGACATTTGGGGCCGGAGAACTCTTTGTTGTGGGAAGCTGTCCTGTGCATTGTAGGATATTTAGCAGCATCTCTGGTCACTACACATGCTCCCAGTTGTAACAAACAAAATGCATTCAGATATCTTTAGATTTCTCCTGGAGGGTTTCATGGGGGAGATCTCCCCTGATTGAGGACCACCGATTTAGAGAAAAATGGAAGTACTGTTACCAGGGCAAGGAGGAGAGGGTGACAAACACAAGAACGATCCTCGATTTTCATCCACGAAAATATGACTTAGAAAACCTCTCAGCAAGATATATCTTCATACTTTCCACCCTATCAAAAGGAGATAAACTTCCAGATATAAAATAAGTAAGTCACAGTGGTGCATTATTGGGCAGCATGGCGACTATAGTTAATAACACTGTGTTGTATGTTTGAAAGTTGGTAAGAGAGCAGATCTTAACACTTCTTATCACAAGAAGGAGATTTTTGGTAACTGTGTGTGACATTGGATGCCACCAGACTTTCAGTGGTGATCATTTGGCAATGT
The DNA here is from genome assembly GCF_014898765.1 of Herpailurus yagouaroundi. Classification (NCBI taxonomy): domain Eukaryota; kingdom Metazoa; phylum Chordata; class Mammalia; order Carnivora; family Felidae; genus Herpailurus; species Herpailurus yagouaroundi. The sequence continues at coordinate 18,302,463 of NW_024412403.1, forward strand.
CCGCAAATATCAAATTATTGTGTCCTCAACCCGAAACTAATATAAAGTCATATGTCAGTTATACCTAAGTAAAGAAATTCTTTTGACTCTACATTATCATATGACCTCAGGAAAAGGAAATCAGACCCGAGGAGAGGCAGGAAGTGGAAAGCGCCAAGGTGGCTCTGAGGAACCCAGCAGTAGGATCCTTCCATCTTCATACATATGTTCCACTATTTACAACATTCAGCATCTCTGCAGCACAAAGCGTTTGTTTTCTGTCACCAACCTTCCAATATATGGCATATATAATTTTATATTTATCACATATTCTTTTAAGAAATATTTACTTCCTCCTTCCATATGTCAGAGACCACTGAGGGTACTGCACATACAGCAATTGTATGTAATATTCAGAGACACTGCCTCCGTGGTGCTTATAATCTTTCAGGGCAACTGATAGTAAATAGCAAACTGATCAATAAGCAAATAATTCGGGTGGTGATAAATGCTACACAGAAAATAAAAGAGCGTAATGTGTTAGAAATTAACGGCGGTGGGGGAGGAAGCAGAGAGGCAAGATTAGACTGGGAAATTGGGGAAGACTCACTAAAGAGGTGACATCTCACTCAAAACCCAAAAGACAATTGCAGGACATAATTAAAGGTTTCCCGTATGAAGACCTAGAAAGAGAAATCTAGAAGTAAAGAGCCAGTGCCAAATATATGTGGGTGTGTATGTGTATACACATGTGTGCATGTGCCCCATGATCTGAATGTTCGTGTCCCCCCATTATTCGTATGTTGAAATCACCCTCTCACAGGTGATAGTACTAGGGGAAGGGGCCTTTGGGTGGTGACTGAGCCATGAGGGTGGAACCTTCAGGAATGGGATTAGTGCTCTTACGAGAGAGAGCTCCCTAGCTCCTTCTACCATGTGAGGACACAGTGAAGAGACAGTCAACTAGGTGGCAGGTTCTCACTAGACACTGAATCTGCCAGCACCTCTATCTTGGACTTCCTGACCTCCAGAACCACGAAAAATAAATCTCTATTGTTCATATCCACCCAATCTATGGTATATATATATATATAATAAATATATATATATATATATATACCATATATATATATATACACCTTATATATTTTTTACAGCAACCCAAACAGACGACAGTATGCATACACACACACACACACACACACACACACACACACACACACATTTATGTTAACTTGTCTACTTCCTCATTCTATTCATTCATAGTAGCCTCTCCCTCATTGACACAGGCCAGCAAATGGTCATCGGAGTTGCCTGCTGTCTTCTAGTCCGACCTCCTCCACCTTGAGCTCCCACTATTACCTGCCTAATTATTGTGGTATTTCCCAACTTGAAATCATCTGATGGGCTGAATTTATCTTTTGGTTCCAAGTAATGCCATAAACTGCTTGCCAGTCCAGGGATTGACTTGTACATCAGATACCCTTTCCTAATGTCATCAAGTCTGTGACAGAAAAAGGTCAGTTAGCACCAGAATACCTGCCTGGAGTTTCCGAAGAGCACGAATGCAGTCACGTCAGTTTCTTTTAAAGAGCCTGTGGGTAAGCAAGCTTCCTGACTGACATATCTCTTGAAATCACCAGCTGAATCACCCTTTGCTGTGAACTCAAAGTCATTCCGCCCTTCAGCTCTGCTATCATTCATGTTCCATTTTTAATTTATCATCCAGAGAAATCCCTGGAAGGTATCAGAAAAATCGTCCTGGCAGGAGCAGAGGTTAAAAGCAAATAGATAAGTATATGTCTCCCTCACAACAGTGTTGAAACTGACTTTCTGTGGACACTGAAATGAACATATATTTTGTATTTCTTAGTTCACATTCTCTGGTGTGAATCATAAACTCGAGTACTAAACCAAAAATCGTTGCACAGCCATCTGAGCCAAATTACATTTAAAGCTCTGGGTAGACTATCCACAAACAGAAAAGATGCGATTCCTACCTTTAAGGGTTTATGCTGTGGTGGAGAAATGCAGTGGCTATTTACCACAGGTCTGTGACTGCCCAGAACTCTTTGAGTACCCTTCCGGTGTTTTCCAAATTTTCCACATGAACTGGTCTGACTCAGGAAGATGCTAAAAACTCAACATCTCAGCCTCTCTGGCAACCAAGGCACAGGCATATGACTGTGCCCTTCTGGTCACATGCATTGTTAAGATATAAAATATAGAAGAAGGTACTGTGAAGATGAAGGGATAAATAGAATCTTTTTTTTTTTTTTGGTGAAGGTGGCATGGCTTTGCAAAGTCATCCAGGCCAGAGAGAAATAATTTATAGAGATTCTTATATTAGTTTTTGGTGCCCAAAGTGTAGAGTCCCCAGTTAGGCAGGCTTACGGTATAATTTGGCATTTTCTAGATTTGTGCCTCCCAATATGGTAGCTAATAGCTCTATGCATCTGTCCACCTTTCAGAATGTGGCTCATATAACTGATGAACTAAATTTAAAATTAATTTAAAGTAGTATTTTAGGGGCACCTGGGTGGCTTAGTCAGTTAAGTATCCGATTCTAGATTTTAGTTCAAGTCATGATCTCACAGTTCGTGGGTTCAAGCCTCACATCAGGTTCTGCGCTGACAGTACAGGGTCTGTTTGGGATTCTTTCTCTCTCTCTCTCTCTGTCTCTCTCTGCCCCTCCCCCAGTCACATGTGCACCCTCTCTTTCTCAAAATAGATTTTTTAATGTTTTTTAATGTTTACTTATTTATTTTGAGAGACAGAGAGAGAACGAGTGATGGAAGGACAGAGAGAGGAGAAAGAGAATCCCAAGCAGGTTCCTCACTGTCAGTACAGAGGGCTTGAACTCATGAGCCATAATTTCATGACCTTAGCTGCAATCATGAGTCAGATGCTCAACCAACTGAGCCACCCAGGCACCCCCCCAAAAAATAAATTAGTATTTTTTTTTATTTTTTTTTCAACGTTTATTTATTTTTGGGACAGAGAGAGACAGAGCATGAACAGGGGAGGGGCAGAGAGAGAGGGAGACACAGAATCGGAAACAGGCTCCAGGCTCTGAGCCATCAGCCCAGAGCCCGACCCGGGGCTCGAACTCACGGACCGCGAGATCGTGACCTGGCTGAAGTCGGACGTTTAACCGACTGCGCCACCCAGGTGCCCCTAAATTAGTATTTTAAAGCAGCCACTTCATTTAGTTATTGGAAGACATTTAAGTATAGTATTTGGAACAACTTTTGGTATGTGTATCTACTTTTTCAACTATAAATTTTATGAAGCCAAAATCCAGATCAGATTGTCTGATGAAAGTTCAGTATTCAAATTGAGATAAGCTCTTAAGGATAAAATACACAAAGGATTTTATTTTATTTACTTTTTATTTATTTTTTTAAGTTTACTTATTTATTTTGAGAGAGAGAGAGAGAGAGTTGGGGAGGGACTGAGAGAGGGAGAGAGAAGCCCAGGCAAGATGTTCACCATCAGTGCAGAGGCCAATGCGGGGCTCGAACCTACAGAACCATGAGATCACGACCTGACCAAAGTCAGAGCTTAACCAGTTGAGCCCCCCAGGTGCCCCAAATATACAAAGGGTTTTAAAGACTTCTTATAAAAAAGAATGTAAAATATCTCACTAATACTATAATTAGTAATTACTCATACCTTAATACTATACATTGATGGTGTGTTCTAATAATATTTTGGATTGATCAAGGTAAAGAAAATATATCTTTAAGTTAATTTCACCTCTTTCATTTTACTTTTTTAACATAGCTGTGGAAGACTTTCAATTACATATGTGGCTCGTGTTATGTTTTTATTGGACAGCAATTTCCTAGACCAGTGGTTCTCACATTTTAATATGCATCAGAATTACCTGGAAGGCATGGTGAACTAATACAGTGTTTTCATTGAGAATGGCAGAAGGAGATGAATAAAGCAGGAAATCTGAAGAAGTGACCTTTCAGATGAGGTCTGAAGGTGAAGGTTTGGGAAAAGGACAGCCACAAAGAGAAGGAATAGTAGAAAGTAGGGTCAGAGGCAAGAGAATGAGCGAAACTTCTGAGAAGTTCCAAGAGGCTCTTGTAGCCAGATCGCAGAGCAGAAAGATGAAAATGTGGTTAAGAAATCGGAAAGGCAGATAGGAACCAAATTGTGCATGGCTCTGTCGGTCTTGGTAAGGAATCTGAACTTTATTCAAAGTGCAAAGGAAACACATGAGAGAATTTCAATCAGTGGAATATGGGATCTGATAACATTTCTTTTTTTTTTATTTTTTTTAATGTTTATTTATTTTTGAGAGACAGAGACAGAGCATGAGCGGGGAAGGGGCAGAGAGAGGGAGACACAGAATCCGAAGCAGGCTCAGGCTCCTAGCTGTCAGCACAGAGCCCGATGCAGGGTTTGAACTCATGAACTGCGAGATCATGACCTGAGCTGAAGTCGGACACTCAACCGACTGAGCCTCCCAGGCGCCTATGTAACATTTCTAAAAGACTACTCAAGCTAACACTTGTAGAACAGATTGAATATGAGCAAAGTAGGTGCGGGCTGAGCACTAAAAACTCTATTGCAACAATAAAGGGGGGGGGTTAAGTAAAATATACTAAAACAACCAAATGGAATTCTAAGCAGCTACTGACAGTAATGATTATGAAAATTGTACAAATGCTGAAAATGTTTAGAATTCAGTATTACCTGACACAAACATGGAATATAAAATTGAGCAGACATTATGCTTCAACTATGTGAAGTTATATATGCATACAAAGACTACATGGGAATTTATCCCACATACATCAAAGAAGAAAAATTAGTAAGAACATGGATGATACTTTTCCTTTCCCAAAGGAATAATTTTACTTAATATTACTTTAGAACAATATAAATTGGGACACTTCTTTCAGTTCATTGAAAGAGTTCTCTTGCCTACCCTCTTAGTAAGGTGAGATATTTTTATCAGCCCAGAAGGTAAAATTGTTGATAATATAATTGTTGATAATATGAGCCACATCTGCATTTGTGTTTAACCCTCCAGAGTGAGTTCCAGTTCGTGTTTTATGACGGAGACACTACTTTTTTCTAGACAAGTCTTTGCATGATACCACAAAGAAGATATTATCCACTTGAAGAATTCCTAATTCTTTTAAAAGTAAATGCATCAGATCTCCAATTGGAAAGCAATGGGGACCATCTGATTTCAAATCTCCTCATATAACCTCACACCAACAAAAACACGTGAAGTATCTTCTAACTAGTTATGATTTGTGTACTTAAATGCTTAATGATTGTTGCATGCTAACTTTATATCCTGCTACCCTACTGAACCACCTAACCACAAAGAGAGCAAAATGTATAAAATGAAAGCACAGGAGGACTGTTTTTTGGAGGTGCATTCCTCTATAACCTGGGAGTAAGAAGAGGCTCTCTAACCATGACTTCAAAAGTCAGATACCAAAAAAAATAAAAGTAAAAAAATTTGACCTCTTAAGAATTAAAATAACTTGCATGGCATAAGCACCAAAAAACAAAGGAAAAACTGGTAGAAAAAAAATTGCAAAACATATAACTTTAAAAGATCAAACATGTAATAATTTTTTAGTTGAGGGGAAAAAGCCCCACCAAACTCCTATAGAAAAATAAGCAAAGATGTGAATATCTAATTCACAAAATGATTGAAAGTAACCTATAGAAAGATGTTCGTGGTCACTCATAACAGCAGAACTGCAAAGGATACCACCTTTCCCATCAAACTGACCAAGCAGAACAAAAATCAAAAGCTTAGCAATGCATTATGTTGGCAGAGCTGGGGAGAAACAGGCACTCATATGCACTTCTGGTAGAAATGGAAAAACGGTACATTCTCTCAATGAGAGAATTTAGCAATATTTAACAAAAGCATATGTGCATTTACCCTTCAACCCAGCAATTCTAAATTTACCCTAAAAATACAGCAATAATACATATTTTCAAGGCTATTTATTGCAGCATTGTTTGTAATTGTACATTGGAAGCTATAATGCCACAACATACTAGAAAAGTATGGTACACATCTTCGACAGAATACTATAGAGCCTTAACAAATGATGGAGGGTATTCGCACTGGTTGCTGTAGGAATCCATGTATCTACGGTGAGGGGTAGGAAGGACCTGTGCCCACCAGCTCTTTTGTCCTTGGAGAAGTTTCCTTAAGATCCCCACCCCTCACTTGTTCTGAGATTAGTAAACAAATATCCTTCCCAATGCCCCAGGAACCTTTTAAACTGCTGCTTCTATGCTGTTCCTAGCAGGTTGTTTGCTATGCTGGCTCTTTAAGGGCAGGGGACTGTTTTCCATCCCACCCCCTCCCCCCAGATTTTCTCCTGCCCACTGAATTTCTAAAGTCCTGATGGTAAGCCTGCTGGTTATAAAAACTTGCAAAGTTAAGCGCCACTGATTTTCAAAGCCAAATGTTATGAAGACTCATCTTCCAATGTGGGTCCCCCATGCCTGGGGTGCCTCGTGTGGGTCTACTCCTCTCCCCTCCTTAGGTTTGTGGGGTTGGTTAATCTCCCTAGGCGTTTAGTTCCTGATCATGTCTCCACCCCTTTCATCCTTTTGATGTGGCCTCCTCTCTGTGATTTTCTGGGTTGGGTGCACTGATGTGGCTGTCGTCTAGGTGCATCCATGGGACGAGGTGAGTGTAGGATCCTCCTACTCCGCCATCTTCCCAGAAATCCTGGAGCAATAAAAAATGAATGAAGACAAACCCTATGAACTGATACGGAGTGATTTCCAAGATGTATTATTCAGTGAACTTACTTCCCTATAGACAGACTTTTAAAACTAAATTAATATTTCAAAGCATATGGTTATTACATGAACTCTCTCCCAAATTTCCTTTGAAAAGCTGATATAGCCATATTGAGTGAGGACCCCCACAAACTCAAAACCCCTTTTAATTATGAGATGCCCATCAAATATCCTTAGGAGACATACAAATGAAGACTTCTAAAGGGTGGTTTGCCTAAACCTAGTGTGAATCAGGGATAGGTTTAAAGATCTGTGTTTTAATAGACCTGCAAGTATTTCTGAAGCCCACTAAAGCTTTCAGAACTATACTTCTAAACTGTAGTGATTATAGTAATACAATTTATTTTAGGATTGTTGGGTTGATTAAACGAGACCTAGTTATTGAAGCTAACTGTAATAATTGCTGTTGAGAGAGCTCATCTGGAAGTACTTTGTCTCTTGTTTTTGATATGGTCCAAAGGGGAATCTTAAACTTCCCCCAAACCAAACAAGCTATTCGTTTTGAAAGACAGTGTAGCCCCTGTGGTAAAGAGTAGGAGCTCTGCTCTGAAGTTACATTTTCAGGGCACCACTCCTTGCTGTGTGACCTTGGGCAAAGTTATTTATTTGTGCAGCGTCTCAATAACTCTGCTCCTACAACAAGGGTGATAATAATTGCATCCACTTCATCAAGAGGTTGAAAGTAATTACAGTGGTAAAGAACTTAAAAACGGTTCTGACACAAAGTAAGCATTCAATACTCTTCCTGTGCTCTGAGTGCCATATTTTAGGTTATCTTCTTTCTTCTCTCTTTTTCTCCCCCCCGCTTGCTTTCTTCTAGATTTTTTTGCCTTTGTATGAGTCTTGCTTTTCTTGGCATCCACACATCTTCTAATGAAGATAAAGACCAGATACAAGTAGAACCCTAAATGTACCCACTTTTTTTTTTTTTTTACTTATTAATGAGTAACTAATTGCAAGGAGTTATACTGATCTGGTTCTATGGTGAAATACATTATCTGAAGAAAGAAAGTATGTGTCAGAAGAACTCAAAGGGAACCATCATAAAACTCAGACATATTCTATCATATCATACCAAAATCCGATATGCGACCTCTCCCCATGGGGACTGCTGGGCCTCAGAAACAGACCTGGACAATCTGTGAAATCTTGTTCTCTTCTAACTCTCTGGTTCTAAATAATACTATAGGTTAACATTACTCACCTCTCATATGTCACCTATAGCTTTTTAATCATCTTCAGACGTTTAAAGTGTTGGCTTATGCATCATCCAAAGGCAGAACTATAATATAAATCCAACAACATCAAATTACACATGACACGTAATAAATGCTCATTGCTAAGTATACATCTTAAAGTTTCTTAAAGTTCTCAAAGTTTCAGAAAGCCCACTAAAGAACATCTTTAAAGTTCTTAAAGTTTCAGAACTATGGCAGGAATTAAAATATCTTCAGAGATAAAACTGTTCAATTTTCAAAATGCGATAGTATGTAAAAGCTTTCATATTGTTAGGAAATATCCACTCTAAATGACATGACCAGACTAAAAGATTTTATTTAAAAACCCATTTTTTTCACTATAAAATAATACACGCTTATTGTAAGATATATGGAAACCATGAGCAAGAATAAAGAAGTATGTATCTATGTGTTCCCTAAATTAGTATCTCAAAGGAAATACAATTTGGCTTCTTCCTTAGAAAGACTATGAGCATTTTTCTGTATTATTATTCTCCATAGACATGAGTTTAATAATGTAATATTGCAAAAGATGGATGCCATCTTTTTTTAAAGTTTGTTTGTTTGTTTGTTTGTTTTGAGAGAGAGAGAGAGAGAGAGAGAGAGAGAGAGAGCACATTCACATGCAAGCAGGGGAGGGGCAGAGAGAACGGGAAAGAGAGAATCCAAAGCAGGCCCTGCACTGTCAGCATAGAGCCCGATACAGAGCTTGAATTCATGAGATCATGATCTGAGCCGTAACCAAGAGTCGGACACTTAACCGACTGAGTCCCCCAGGTGCCCCTGGATACCATCTTTTTAAAGCTAGTATTTATTATATGCTATGAGCTATGTATAGCTATAGTGAAAATTCAGGGGGAGTTATTAAATAACAATTAATTAGAATTCTAGCAGTCAAAAAATAGCTATTTTTACAAATTTGTATGTACTCTTATCTCCCATGTATGTATTAGCAATAGCTTTTAAAAAATCAACTTCCGGGGCGCCTGGGTGGCGCAGTCGGTTAAGCATCCGACTTCAGCCAGGTCACGATCTCGCGGTCCCTGAGTTCGAGCCCCGCGTCGGGCTCTGGGCTGATGGCTCAGAGCCTGGAGCCTGTTTCCGATTCTGTGTCTCCCTCTCTCTCTCTGCCCCTCCCCAGTTCATGCCCTGTCTCTCTCTGTCCCAAAAATAAATAAACGTTAAAAAATCAACTTCCTTGAGGCATAATTTACACACTCCAGAACATGCATATTTTAAGTGTACCGTTAATGTGCATTTCCATGACTTTAGCACATGTATGCATCTGGGTGATGGCCACCATTATTAAGATATAGAACTTTGCCATCACCCCCAAACATTCCCTCATGAGACTCTGCAATAAAACTTATATTCCTACCCCATTCCAAGGCAATCATTAATCTGCTTTCTGTCATTATAGATCAATTTTGCCTTTTCCACAATATCATGCAAACAATATTATACAGTAATTTGTTTGTGTCTGGCTTCTTTGCTCAGCATATTCATCCAGAGACTCATCCATGCTGTTGCATATTCTTCAAACGTGTTTTTACTGCCAAGTTGTGTTTCACTGTATGAATATACAGCACAACATGTTTATCCATGGATTACTTCCCTTGGATACTTTCCTTTCCCATTTTTCGTCTTAACTATGTATCTCAAGGACTTTCCCCATTATCTTAAAGTACTGGATGTTAATCCATTATATGGATGTATCCTAATTCACTTAACTGGACATGTAAGCTCTTTATCATGTTTTAAAGTTATTATAAATACTGTTATAAACATGTTAACAAACTCAAATGTTAATGGAATGTGATTTGGAAATAGGATTCTTGGGCTATTGTCTTTATCTTTCAAAGGTACAGGAATATTTTTGCTCTTTTAAATTCTAAGGTTGCAAATGAGAAGTCTGATGTCGGATTCTTTTTCTAAGCAAACTTATTTTATTATACAGAAAAATTTATATTATTTTAAGTTAATGCTAGGTCAAATAGTCTCTAGGATATGTATATATCCATTCCTCTTTTTAAAAAAGGTTTCCTGGAACTCACTCACCATTTTAAATTTGAAAATTCAAATTTTATTATAGCTTGGAATTTTAAACAATAATCTTTTTAATATTTGTTTCTTCATTTTTTTTCTTTTAAAACTGCATCTAGCTTGCATATTATTTTCATATTCGGTCTCTTCTCTATGCTGTAGCATTTTTTATATTTTTATTCATGGTTTGTATTTCTTTGCATATTTTTCTCTTAGGAGATATGCCCTCTCCTTGAGCTTATCCCCTCTAACAGCCTAAGTTGTTTTGTTTTTTTTTATCTGTGACAATTTTGTAATTTTTCTGTGATATTTTTAAAATTCCAGGTCAAGTTTTATTTTAATTTCCAGAAACTCTTTTCTTCCCTCTAATGCTGTGCTTTAAGGGTTTTCATTTCATATGGATTTGTGTAGGCATGTACATACATATATATACATACATATTTTGCACCTAAAGCCCCTGAGTACTTTAAGGTGGACTATCTTTTGCAATGGCAAACCAGGAGGCAAGCCTGCTTGGCCTTTTCCATTGACATGTATGAGGAGAAGGTTCTCTGTTCTCAAAAGCAAGCTGCGATCAACATATTCCACTTGCCACTGGCCTCATTGGCAACAAGCTGCCAGTCCCAGAGCTGTGTGCAACAACTGGGTGGGAGCAGTCCTGCCCTTCGTCTCCAGATGCCTGTCCCCACCACCCCAGTCCTAGGGTTCTGCATCCAGTTTTATCTGCAGAGGAAAGCATCTTTCCATTCCAAAAACCTTCAATATCCTTCTCCAGCTTTGCAAATACTCACTTACATCCGTATCTTCTTTTTTTAGGACGTAAAATCCTATATATCTGAGACTTCCTCCAGTTATTTACAAATTCTCACAGCTACTTAGCAATTGTGTTCCCCAGCAGAATGTTGAGATCAGGTTAAGAACAACAGAACCCACTGATAAAGTTTCTCAAAAACCATGGATTAAATGTCTGGATTTTAACCCAAGAGCAAAACGAATGCACTGGGTTTTAAACCAGTGAGTGAATGTGATGAAATCTATAATTTAAGAAGAAATATTCTAGTTTTAGTCTGGAGAATATCCTTGGAGCCAGGGAGACTGGTTGTAATGGAGACTCTAAGAGCCTAGCTTAGAGCAGAGATAGAAGGCAAAATGCAAATATATTTGAATGTTGTTTGGGTGCACCATCAGAAAAACTGTGTGATAGATCAGCTGTTAGAACTGAGAGAGAGGAGCAATTGACCGGGCTTCTTATTGGACAGGTGGATGGCTAGGCCTTCACTGAAGCATACAGCCTGCTAGGGTTCTCCGGTTATATTTATTTTGAAGGTGGTTTTTCCTCCCATCTTCTTACACCAAAGCAGCAGCGTATTGATAGGACTAACCTCCTAGAGGAGGACAAACTGCATTCAACTGAATGTGTATTTGAATTTTGATACATATTGCCACATTGTTCTTAAAAGTTGGGTTGTTGGTTTTTATTTTTTATTTTATTTATTTATTTATTTGGTTGATCTGATATATGAAAGAATGATGTCTCACTGTCATTTTGGTTTTCACTTTCATTTCTTTTTGGGGAGTTAGGATGTTTAGAAGACTAGAAGACCTAGATAGATAGATAGGTAGATCAATCTATTAATATTCCTGCTCAGTTTTCTATTGGTTTTCTTTTCCTTATTGATTTTTTTAAATTTTTTAATGTTTATTCATTATTGAGAGACAGAGAGACAGAGCATGAGCACGGGAGGGGCAGAGAGAGAGGGGGAGACACAGAATCCAAAGCAGGCTCTGGGCTCTGAGCTGTTAGCACAGAGCCTGACGCGGGGCTTGAACTCACAAACTGCAAGATCATGACCTGAGCCGAAGTCGGACATTTAACCGACTGAGCCACCCAGGTGCCCCTTCCTTATTGATTTTGAAGTTCCTTACATATTAAGGAGATCAGGACTTTACCTATCCTATGCATCATAAATATTTTTCCCAGTTAAATGTGTGGCTTGTCCTATACAGACAGTTTTATTTCTTATGGAGTCAAATTGGTCAATTTGTTTCTTTTATGACTTCTGAGATCATATAACACTTAGAAAAGCTTTCCATAATTATTTACATGTCATCTTTCCACTTTTTATCCAATATTTTTATAATTGCATCTTCAAGTTTAAATACTTGATTCGTATGCTACTGTTTTGATGAAAGGAGATAAGAATCCACAGATGCTTACTTAAGGCCCCAGCACTATTCACTGGGTAACCCATCATTTCCTCTTCTGCTTTAAAAGTATCTTTTTTAAAACTATAAATTTAATTTCTATGCATATGTATCTCCATTTTTGGATTCTCCAGTCTGTTCCATTAAGCCTATCTATTCTAGTGTTAATGAAAACTGTTTCAATCATTGTGATGTTATAATATGGTTATTTTCTGTTGAGGCTTATCCCATTCATCACTCTTTTGAATTTCTTTAATAAATAAAGAGAATTATCTTTATTCACTTACTCATGCTTTTTTTTTTCTTTCATGCCTAAAACAGAACTTTCTAATCGATTCTAATTTGCATGAAAGAAAATGATTGAGTCTCTGTAACTCTAAGAGCTGTATAGTTGATTCTGTCTGATTTTCCACATATACAAGCATATCATTTGCCAGTGGTAATTTTTGCTTCCAATTTTTATAACTTTTTTCTTTCTCTTGCCTAATTGCATAGGCCAGTAACTCCAGAACAGCATCAACTAATAGCGATGACAGTTTACATTCTTGTTGTGTTTTCCACTTTGCCAACGATGCTTTAGGTGTTTAACAAATAAACATTTTATCAGCTCTCAGCAGAGAAGCTACACACGGCCTCTGACTTTCCAATTCTTCTGGGCTTTCTTTAGTGGCTTCCTTTGTCCAGAACCTTCAACCCTGCAACTGCCCTACCTTTGTTGAAAGGTGAAAAGTTAGATTCTTCTTCTCCTATTGCCTCCAAAGGAAAAATTGGAGCGCAGGGCTGGAATTCAAAAGAGCAACTGCCAGAGCACTGGGCTGGAAGAAGTTCCCTCTTGCTCCAGGACTCAAGCCACAGAAGGAAGAACCCGAGGGTGGGGAGGAGTCGGGGCCACCCCCGCCCCCAGCCCCACGTCGGTGCCACCCGCGGAGATGAAATGTGAGCCCGGGTGGCCCAGGACGCCGCCGGAGCGGCTGCCTCGCCTGCCGCCTGAGCTCCGCGGGCAGAGACAAAGAGACCTCGGCCCCAGCGCAGCCCCGCGCGCCACGGCCGGGTTCCCCTCGAAGACGCTCAGGGCAATGGCCCGGTCCCCGCGCGACCCCCCTCTCGGGAGCGCTGCCCTCTCCCTCTGACCGCGCTCCGGCTCCTCCGCGGCCCGGGCTCTCCCTTCTCCCCGCCCCATCAGCCCTCTCTCCAGTCTGTGCGTCTGTCCGTCTGTCCTGGCGCGCAACCTCCGGCCACCGGCTTGGATGGACGCGCTGAGGCTGCCCGGGGGTCCAGGAATCTTGCTTCCGAAGCTGGTCCTGCTCTTTGTCTACGCAGGTCAGTGGCCTGGGGCGGCGGGAGAGGGGAACGAGACTTGGGACTGAGCTCGGGTCGCCCTCTGGCCACGCGGGTTCGGCGGGAGGCACGGGGACCTTGGTGGGAGAGCCCAGACGGGGTGGTCCCCGCCGGGCAGCCAGGGAAGCCGGCGTGCTGCGACCCTCGGCTCGACCTCCCCCGAGGTTTTGTTTTGTTTTGCTCCTTTTCTTTAACTTTCCCTTTCCCCTTTCCTCCTCCCTTCTCTCTCTGCAAGCAATTTAAAACTCCCAGTCCAATTTAAAAACCCCAAACGCACATTTAGAGGATTTCACTCTCTGGATAGCGTTCCATTGATTCTGTCCACGACTCAGGAATCTGGGGGTTGAGGGCAGAGACTGAAGGGTGGGAGAAAAGCATTTTTTTTTTAAAGTACCCGAGATTCAGAGGTATTTGCTGAAGTTTTAACATGAACTAATGTGGTGACTTTTCCATTTCAAGGTAGTCTATCTCCTCTCCTTGCTACCCCCACATTCTGAGTATTTCGAAATATAAAGCCTTAGACCATCGGGTTTTTTGTTTTGTTTTTTTCACTTTAGAAGATGATTCTCAAGTGTGGTAGTCTGGATAATTGGATGCTTTGAGTTCAAATAGGAGGTTTTCGGGAGGCGTAAATTCACCCAGTCTAATCCTGTTTTCATCGATTTCGTGAAGCACTGTTTATAGGTGAAAGGAATTTCATTTCCCTCCTCCTAATTATTCTTCCTGAGAATTGCTAATAATTGATGGAGCAAAGCGGTTTTCTTGTTTCATGATTGATACGGAACTCAAAATGGCTTTTCACTGGTTATTCATGTATAAAGTTAATTACACATGTGGTTTTGCATTTGCTTCCTATTCACAAAAGAAGCTGAAAGCAAAGTTCTTTGTAAAATGTTTTCATGTCTCTCGCTTCCTAGGAAAAAAAAAAAAAAAAAAAACCACAGGCTTACCTGTGACCTTGCAATAGTAAATTTATGTAGCACTGTGATTTATTTCTTGATACTTAACGAAGATTGCGACTGACATGAAGAGGTTCTTCAACATTATTGAACGTGAACGTCAAGAGAATTGAACTTCTCATTCAACCTTGACAGAAATGACTCCCCAAACTTCTATAGAAATTTCCAATTTATACACTAAAATGTGAATTAGTGGCTGTTTTTAAGTTATTTAAAAGATATTTTATTGCAAGGAAAATTCTGACTTTCAAATGCAAAAATTCATCAAAGTAGGAAAAGAACTTCCTACTTAATGAGGAGAAGCTGCATTCTAATCCGTTTGCGTATTTCTGTACCTTAAAGTGTATTCCAGAATTTGCGAAGCTAAAAGAAACAATTGCGTTATTGGCTTTATAGTAAAATCTTCCCATTCGTTCATTTGAAGCAATGATTCTTTTCACCTCCTCTGTTTATCCAAAAACAAAAGTAAAAATAAGAAAATAGAACAAAACCTCACTCATCTTTACTCAAGCACACCGTTGAACAACAA
Source organism: Herpailurus yagouaroundi (assembly GCF_014898765.1). Lineage (NCBI taxonomy): Eukaryota > Metazoa > Chordata > Mammalia > Carnivora > Felidae > Herpailurus > Herpailurus yagouaroundi. Next base: position 18,317,558 of record NW_024412403.1, read on the forward strand.
CTTACTCTTGTCTATTTTATTCCCTGTGGTAAACTGAAAGCTTCTAATGCACACGCTTTTCCTTCCTTTCGTCCTGTTCCCCCACCCCACCCCCACCCCACCTCCACCCCCACCCCACCCTGTGCTTGGTGAACAATCCCCAGGGTTCAGGAAATCTGCAAAGCCTTCTGGCAACAAGTTTGGTTAGTTTAGAAAGTTTCTCTGCCTTCATTTCTTCTCTTCTTAGGCATACCCCCCTCAAAAGCTACAGAATAACTACAAGCCAATAATACTAAATTAACTTACTATCTTTGATAAGAAATATTTAGCCAGTGTGTTCTTTGGTGTTAACTCCCGAACTCTTTGCTTCAGAAATCCCTTTATGTTTGCCTTATTTATTTACCCAATATTCACTGAGTGAGGCATTTTGAGTGTTATATAGGACGGAGGCCTTGCTCTGAGTTTCATCTGGGAGATAAAGGAGGCCTATTATGATGTATACAAGGCTGTGTCATAGGCGAATTACAGTCATGTGCCAGGACTCTTCACAGGAGGGAACCTCATGGCTGGCTTAGGAGAGTAAGCTCCAGGAAGATGATGTCTGTTTTGTTCAACATGATATTCAGAGACCGGCAAAATACCTGGCCCATAAGAAGAACCCAATAAGTAATTGCTCAGAGAAATTGAACTTAAGGAGGAATTTAGGGACTAGAGAGGGAAGCCTTGGACATAAGGAAATGGAGGAGGATATAATGTGAACAAAGGCAAAAACCGTGAGATATATATTTGTAATGATACAGAATTCGTTTTGGTTGGAACTAAGACATGTGGCTGGAAGTGAGGACTGGGGGATGATGAGGAAACAATGCCGATCTAACAGTTGAGACACCCTGTTAAATAAATTTCCAGCTCTGGGGCGCCTGGGTGGCGCAGTCGGTTAAGCGTCCGACTTCAGCCAGGTCACGATCTCGCGGTTCGCGAGTTCAAGCCCCGCGTCGGGCTATGGGCTGATGGCTCAGAGCCTGGAGCCTGTTTCTGATTCTGTGTCTCCCTCTCTCTCTGCCCCTCCCCCGTTCATGCTCTGTCTCTCTCTGTCCCAAAAATAAATAAACGTTGAAAAAAAAATCTACTTAAATTTCCAGCTTTAATGGGACAAAAACCTATGTAGATGCACGGCCTATAACCTGAATTATTTTCCCCCAAAGCAGATGCACTAAATTCATGCTCCCTTTGACAAGGAGGTAGGGGCGAAGTTTCTGTGCCTAAAGCATCACGTTTTGCTGTTGGAACCACCTTCGGAAAGAGACCCGATGACATTTATGCTGTTATCCAACTCCCACCGCTGGCAACAAAGACAGGATTTGGCCAAGGTTTTACCTTCCCAGCCTCAGCCAGTGACTGCTGTCCCCTCCCTTTCCTTCCTCCCTTATCCTCAGCTGTAGCTTACAAGAGCCATTTCTGAGCATGTGCTTTGCAACCAGATGTCGCTTTTCCTGTGCCACGAATTCCTTGAGGTGGGGGTGAGGGTTGGAGAACCTTCTTCCACATCATGCCTTTGATTCAAGTCACTGAAGAAAGTTTGAACTGGCTACTTTTCAAGACTATTCACTCGAATATTAGAGGTAATATCAATTATCTTCTGAAACAATTGGAATGTTCCATTCCTTACAAGTGAGAAAATGCTCCGGTGCCTTCCAAATCCGATTTTCACAGAATTGCTCTCCACTAAACTGAAGAGAGCAACTAACATAGAAGATTTGACGTGTGGTCAAAACCTCAGTTTGAGAGTGTTGTGATTGTGAATCTGTTTGCCATACTCTTACATCTGCCCTTGTCAGTTGTTTAATTCTGGGAAGTAGACAGGAGTGCTAGAAAATGCCATCAAAATAAGGAACAACTTGTGACACGATCCTGATGTTTGCTGCAGGTATAATCCAGCTCCTTGGCTACAAGATGTTGGTTTCCTGTAACATTGGTTCAAAATATTTTGATAACACCACGTCCTTATAATAGTAGTAACTGGAATACAATAATAGTAATTGAACCTTTGATATTCATGGAGAGTTTAATAAGACGTCACTATCAAGGGCATCATTCCGAAGGCACCCCATGAAGCTACTTACATATGGGTTGTCCTGCTCACACAGAAAAAATGGGGACATCGGCTCTTCCACTTTCCGAATGGCTTTAGAGAACATGCAGCAAAACATCCCGGTTAAGCCTCTTGAGACAACTAACTAATCTAAATGTTTGAATTAACTAAACAGCACTAAAAATGAGGGCTATAGAAGTTCATAGGGAAAAATGAGAAGATAAATAGCCTTAAAAAGTGTGATGCACTCTGCAAAGAGCATACCCTGTCAGTAGGTCATTAGATTGTGCTTCTTGTCTTCAAAATTTAGCAGTGGTTTTCAGTAGAGTTACTGAATCTTACAAAGTAATTATTTCTTCCTCTTCTTTCTTCTTACCTCATCTCAGAAGAAAACATTAAGGTTTATTAATTTATGGGGTAGAAGTAAAATGGAGGGGGAAAAAAGGTGAACGTTTTCACGTGTTCTGCAAAGGCCATGCATTATTGAAAAAGATCAATGAACTTTGCTACTTTGTGATGACATTCATTTGTCAAGAATCATCCTGTCAGGGAGGTGATTTAAAAACAAAATCTAGGGGCGCCTGGGTGGCTCAGTCAGTTCAGCGTCCAACTTCGGCTCAGGTCATGATCTCACATCTTGTGGGTTCAAGCCTCGTGTCGGGCTCTGTGCTGACAGCTCAGAGCCTCGAGCCTGCTTCAGATTCTGTGTCTCCCTCTCTCTTTGCCCCTCCCACCTTGTCCTCTCTCTCTCTCTCTGTCAAAAATAAATACACATTAATATTTTTTTAAATCTAAATTTTTCTTTCTGGATAAATCAATCACCTGGACACACAGACATAATGTAACATCTTGTACTTTTCGGTTATGGTTTGACAGACAAGCAAAAGTGTTACATAATTTAGATAATAGTTGATATTACCTCTAGGGATTGAGTTGGAAAGGACTTCCTTTGTGATTCTTGAACATGTAACTTAAATTACCAGACTATATTTAGTGAGTTTCTAATCATGTACCTCAAACTCACATATCCATGATAATTTATACCAGTGATCGTAATTAAATAATCATCTGAACTTGTTAAACGTAAATCATTTAGGTGGCACGAAGAATTTTTAAAAGCCAGGGCAATTTTTATTCAAATGTGGGGTCTAATTTTCCTTGCCGAAAACATATGGAAGAAAAAAGACAGTGATTTGGCTTTATCAGCTCCAACATGTCCTTTCTACTCAGAAAGCACCTTTTTCCCTTCCCGTAGTGCTGTTTCATAACTTGTTGATTCTTAAATCCAACATTAAATAAATTGTTAATTATTCACAAGATAGTTATCTACGGAAATGCCTTCCTACAACTAACCCATTGTCTTCCAATCCAGATGAATTGACAGGATATGCAGACTCAGTTGTGTTACCATATGTGTGCAAACTGTCATTAAGAGGGTAAAACAAAATGTACAGAAAGAGTAACATATAATGCATTGTCATAAAAATATACATTATCTAAAAAGTATCTCCAGTTGACAGTATACACATCAATAACACATGCCATCAAATGACCTTAATGTGACCCTCAAGTCAAAAGACTTTATCATTTTGAAATTGTTATAAGAATTCTGTTGCAAAATTGAATGGCTGATCTGTTGGATCATTCATTTCTCCTTTCGTTGTCCCGTTCAGCACTTCCAACTACCAGTTATGGTGTTGGATGAAGGAAATTCAAAACAGAATGGTCTTTGCCTCTTCTGGATTTACGTCCAATAGGGAAGGAAGACTAGTTTAGATGCTTATTCATGTTTTAGAATTCTGAGTATGCAAAACGAATATCTAAATGCACCGAAGTGTGGTCGCTGACCGATGGAGACATAAAATAGAATATTTTTCATGAAGCTGTGATTTCAGAACTGTAAAGGACGTGTGTGGTGTTTCTTTTGCAGAGGATTGCCTTGCTCAGTGTGGCAAAGACTGCAGATCTTACTGCTGCGATGGGGCCACGCCCTACTGTTGTTCCTACTACGCCTATATTGGGAATATCCTCTCGTGAGTACTGGTCAAGTTCGGCAATACTGATGCTCTTTCCATTCCTCAGTTACGTGTTCACAAAGTACCAAGGTATAGAGGTAGGGGCAAGAAATTTTAAAGGGGTTATTTTTTTAAGTTTATTTATTTATTTTGAGATGGTGAGCGGAGCGGGGCGGTGGGGGGGAGCCCCAAGCAGGCTCCACACTGTCACATGAAATGCTACGTGTGACCTGAGCTGAGACCACATGAAACACTTGATCACATGAAACACTAGATGTGACCTGATCTGAAATCAAGGGTGGGACGCTCAACTGACTGAGCCACACGGGTGCCCAAAGAGTGGTTATTGACATAAAGCCTTCCCTGGAGATATTAAACACTCATCACTATCTACAGTGTCATATTATCTAACAAAATATGCAAAGTGATATGCAACATAAGCTGCTTTTATTAGAAGAGGGTTAAGAAGTATTCTTTTACGCTTAATTTGTGTTCTATAATAACAATGTTTTTAGTCGACCACATGCATTTACTGATCATTTTTTAACATTGTCAATTATATGGTTTTGTCTGCTTTGTTGAAGGATTTGTAAGTTAGAATTTGTCATTTAATTATGGCTAGTGTATTTTGCCATGTATTTGTCTATCTCATTCAGTAGATGAGAGACATTATGAATAAAAACAGTTAAGATACGAAATGTCATTTTCTACATAATGTATGTTGAACAACTTCAGGAAATAAGCTTAGAGCCCAAGAAAGTCTAAGCATCAGCCCTATACGGTGGTAACCAAGTACAAACACAAGTGAAACAAACACGCATAGACTGTGTTTAACATTCCTCCATAACAAATTGAAAATTTATTTTGGAGATGCCCTGGGCAAAGGGACATGGAGAAGCTGGAACGGCCTTCAGGGTTGTATGTCTGAAGGGTTTGCAATTCTTTGTTCTTCTACATGGATCTTAAAGTCAAGAAATTAGAAAATTAGGAACGTAAGACTTTTCGGAGTCAAAAATCACACGTGGCTTTCAAATAACAGCCAGGATATAGTCTTTTAGACTAGCACCTTAGTTTTTATTTTTCAAGTGAATATCACGATAACTCATTCTCCATTCCCTGAGGACAGAAGAGCTGTCACTTTCTAAAATCACATACACTTTCTAAAATCAAAGTTGGGGCTGATAGTGGAGATCATAACTGTCTGAATAAGGCCAAAAATAATCATACTTCAGGATACTCTTGAAGTCTACCATGGCTCTAAGAATTGTCAGGCTGTAATAAGGATTGATGAATGGAATTTAAACATTCTTGAAATGCAAAATAAACTCTAAATAAAATGTTTGACATTTTCTCCCGGAAGTCTTGCTGAAAAAGGGTTTAAGTCTCCTTCTTACATTAGAGATCAGTCAGAATGATATTTACGGGATTAATCAGCTCAAAATACGCTCAATATAAATATATAAGGATGTTTCACATTTGTATGTCACTTCTCACTCTTGAAGTACTTTAAAATAGGGGCGCCTGGGTGGCTCTGTCAGTTGTGCATCCAACTCAGGTCATGAGTTCAGTTTGTGAGTTCGAGCCCCGTGTCGGGCTTTATGCTGACAGGTCAGAGCCTGGAGCCTGCTTCGGATTCTGTGTCTCCCTCTGTCTCTCTGCCCTCCCCCGTTCACGCTCCGTCTTTCTCTCTCTCTGGGAAATAAACATTAAAAAAAAATTGCAATTTAAAATAATTTAAAATACATAATTACTAAATTCCAATTTCATTTTCCAGTGGATTCCACATGCCAGCTGTTGGTGTTTCAGGGAGAGGTGCAGGTGGGCTCAAAAGGTGGTATAGATTTGAGGAAACAAGCTTCAGAGTGATTCCGTGATTCTCTGGTCCCCTGGCTCCTGGTCCCATCCACTAATATCCATTACTGTGTGCGTTGTGTCCTTATTTGTCACCTCACAGCTAACTGCACCCTGGGGAATAGAGAGAGAAGAAAAAATTACTAAAATCAGAACTTTAAAAATTTAAATTTACAGATGTGCTTTGTATGTTTTATATTGGCATTCAGATTTACATTTTTATGGTATGCGTTGTAACTCTTTAATTTTACCCTTGGTTAAAGTAAAGAGTGGAATTGATCTATTTGTCTGGGTTATTAGGGCCATGGACTGGTTATATTTGAAGAGAAGAATTGTGTTTTGAGTTGGGGGGAGAATAAACACAGATGGCGTTATATTTCAGGCGGTTATAACTGAATTCTGTGTTCAAAATAGAAGCCATTAAGTAAATCCTTTGGTAAACAATTCTCAGGAGAAAAAATAAAGAGAAGCTTTAAAGTGTTTTCCCCCACTGAATAAAGGAGAATACATTTTCAGGATTTCCAGTAATTGTTTAAGATTTGAAAAGAGTTCTTAACTCCACCCAAAGCTTTTTTTTTTTTAAGTTGTGGGGGGAAAGGAGATAGAGACAAAATCATTCCAAGAATGCTTACAAAAGTTCTTTCATGCACATGTTTTCAAATATTGCTATTTTGGAACACATAAACTACCTTCCTCTCTTCCAAGTATCCAGGCACATTCTTGCTAAAATCATCTTAATCATCTTAACGGAAAGTTAAATCTTTGTCCTTATTAGAAAAGTAATAAGGAAGAAAGCTGTAAACACAATGGGATGTAATGTATCCTAAATGGCTAATTTTATAAATTGGTTATAATTTGCTTTCTATTTTTGTATGTTTTCAAAACAGAAGATATCTTGGCTCAGCTTAAAATGAACTAAAAAGAGTGCAGAGTACAATCTGGGTCATTCTAAACCGTTCACAAATCGGTAAGGTAATGTGCAGTCAATACTCATCGCTGAGGCCCCTCTAAAATAATCAGAGAGAGGCGTTTATCCCTAACTCTGTTTCCTTCAACTCCCTTTTCTGTTTTACAAATGAACCACTAAGGTTCATTTGTAAAGAGATCCCAAGAGCTAAATTTACCTTTTCGTTGAAAAGCCTTACATTACTCAGGTCCCTTGTTTTTAGACATTTTACATTCTAAATATGAGTTAATTTTGACAAATAAATTTAGATTCTACATCCCCACATTTTTTTTCTTTTTTCAGTTAGGAATTTTTTAAAGTTTATTTGTTTATTTTCAGAGAGAGGGAGAGAGGGAGAACATGGGTGGGGTGGAAGCAAAGAAAATTCCAAACAAGGTCCACACTGTCAGCACAGAGCCTGACACGGGGCTTGAACTCACAAACTATGAGATCGTGACCTGAGCTGAAATCAAGAGTTGGACGCTTAACTGACTGAGCCACCCAGGCACCCCTTCAGTCAGGAATTTTTAATTTTACATGTGTCTCCTGAAAAATTTTAAAAATTCAACTTTTAAAATGGCATATCTACTTTTTAATTGGAGTATAGTCGGCATATAACATTATGTTAGTTTCAGGTGTGCAACATATTGATTCAATATTTGTACATATTGCAAAATGATCACCACAATAAGTCTATTTTAAATAGCATATTTATTTTTGGTCATTACGGTCACACATACTAAGTTCAATATAGAAAAATAGTCCCATTTTCCAGAATTTAAGAATGTTTTCACAGAAGTCAGCATATACTATGTAATCTGTTATTTACAAATACATATTGAGGGCTCATTAATTACTTTAGCAGTACTGAGCTAGGTTCTGGGATCCAAGGATGAATAAACGATATACCTTGACCTCTAGGATCTCACAATGTCATAAGAGAAGAAAGTGCAGAACATTTAATTCTGATTCAGTGAATTAATCTATCAAGTGTTATTGGAGGGCCAGGAAGAGAGAAAACAGCCAAGTCTTTGTGCATATGTGTCTGGAAAGAAATGTTTAGGGAAAGTCTCATAAACATGAAATTGGATCAGAGTATTGAAAGATATTTATATAAATGGACAGCCAAGAAAGGGAGGTACATTCCAGAGAGAGACTGTCACTTGCAAAGGCAAAGATATAAGAATGGAACTGGTCAGTTTGAGAACCCATGTTATTCAATGTTGCTGTAGAAGGAAGGTTAAACTTTAAATATAACATACGAATAAGTAGGGAAGACAAAAGATAGGTCCTTACGTTCACATACTTTTAGTGGTCATGCTTAACAAAACTGAAACAAAATAATGTATTATTTTTCTTGATTAAGATAGCTGGTTTTATATAGAAATGACATACTCTTAGGTACTACTATGACAAAGGACATGGGTGAGAAGGGTACCAAATGGACATTATCTTATTTATGCCATAAAGAAAGGATTTGGAATAAGCACTTTGAGATGTTGCGCTATTTAGAACAACTTATGACAGGATACGTGACCTTGGAATTATTTCTCCCTTTTTGAGACATTTTGTCATCATGAGGGTAATTACCTGAAGATTAAAAGCCTCACTGTGCTTGAAAATGAGAATTGGGTCAACTCAAGAAGTAAACAATTTCTCATCAAAATGATTCTCAAACATTTCATTTAGCCACTCTTCCCCGTGAAAAATAAATATCTGTGATGAATATAGAAAGGGATATTTCAATTTTTTTGCTGCTGATGAAGTTCAATTGACATGCCTGAGGGAGAGGATCCAGCATAAAGACGTGGTTTGTAGAGTACTCTTTAGCATTGGAAGAATTCAAGGGGATAGAGGGTGCACTTGAGTGGCTAATTACTGTCAGTAATGGAATAAAGTAAAAACTTTACTGGACGTGAAGGGAAACTGCGATGTGAGTAAAAAAAAGTATTGTCTGGTGTCGAATAGGAGCCCAGTAATACCTAGGATGGACTTAGTGAGCCCGATAACAAGATATAAGATTTAATCCTTTTATTCAGAAATAGATATTTGCTTTTCCAGTATGCCTCTGTAAAATATAGCTCTGTCGAGGGATTCCTCAGAGCACCATCTGGCCAACACAAAATCCCCGTGGGGAAAAAAATCAAGAGGAAGAACTAATAATGGAGATCCTGGTGGGATTAAGTTTCTTTTCTCCTCAATGAAATGTGAAAGATGTATTGCCCACAGTTTTGCAAAGACAGCTAATAAATATCACCACTGTGATTTTAGAACCATGTTACGCATGAAAGCAAAACCGAGCTAAAAGATAAAGGTTTCATATTTTCAAATGGCATTTGAAGCGTATGCTCATTTAGTAGCTGAACGTTCTGAATAAAACACGTGGGGCTCTTCAAATACTGACTGGGACATAATGTATTTTGAAAGGCCCTTTGGTATTGGGAACATCATTTAAAGTAATTAAAATAAAATATTCTTAGTACTTAGATATGAGAAAAACAACTCTGAAAGGCACTTACTGAGCAAACCAAAGTTGGTGGGGTGAGGGGGGAGGGTCTTACCTTTAGTATGACACAAAGATAAATAATTAATATAATGTTAAAACAAATATGAATTTGGCTTCAAACGTAGTAACAAATTTTGTTTGATTAAGAATAACGTCAGTGTGTCTCAGAAGATATTTCTATTTTATGGGTTATTTTATAAAGATGTTTATACAATAAACATCTAGAAATCTAAAACTCTTCTCTGTCAAATCTTACATTCTATTTCATCGTAACTGCCTCTGTAAATTAAGCTTCAATGTCAGAAACATAATTTGTGTTTAGAAAGAAATGGGTGAAGTTTCTAGAACATGTTCTCAGGAATTTGTATCTATAAATATGTAGACAGAGATTCTATGTTGTACACCAGGTTCTGGGGGATAGAGCCTTGAACCAAACATGGTTCTTGTCCTTGAATTATTTATAAGCTACTGGGGAGCATAGACCTATAAAGAGATAGTGTAATCTACTGGGGAAAGTGCAAAATGCAGTGGAATTAGGGAAGAGAAGCTTTTAGTCCAGTTTGAGGGTTCTAGGAAAGCTTCTTGAAGGAGAGTAATTCTAAGATTAACCTCGAAAAGAAAAGCAATTGATAAAATGCATCGCTTACTTGGAGTTAAAAGAAAAGATTTAGCAAACTAAGAATACAGAGGAAAGTCTCTTCATCTTATAAATATCTCAAAAAAGAAAAATCTCCAAAAAACAAAAAAACCCTATGTCAAACCCCAGACTTAGTGGTACAATATTATATATAACCTTTCCCTTTAAAGCCATCTGTAAGGCAAGCTGGCATGTAGGGCTTCTATTCAGCATCCTGGTCAGTGTAACTAACAAGACAAGTTAAAAAGAGGTGATAAGAATTGGATAGGGGGGAGCTAAGTTGTTATTTATTAATGCTATGATTGCCTGTACTCTTCAGACTATAAAAATGAATGAGAATTCACCAAGATTGCCGTATATAAGCTCAGCGTACAAAAATTAGTTCATCCCTCTATATCAGCAACATTCAGACAATGTAATATGTATGTGTGTACCCAAACCTCGTTTATAACATCAAAAATGATAAGATACCTAGTCAGAGATCCAGTAATAGTATATGCATGGCATTTATGGAGTAATATAAATATATAAAAATTTTGAGAGAAGAAAGAGCTACAGAAATGAAAAGATCTATCAAATTTTAGATGTGAATGTTGTAAGGATATCAATATTGGCATATGTCAGTTCTTCCTGAACTGTATGTAAATTCAGTGGAATTCTAATCACAACCCACAAGACCATTCTTTTTGTTGTTGATGAGTTTGATAGACTGAGTGTAACGTTTTCATGGGATAGCAAAGGGTGTAAGAAAAAAGATATGAAGAAGAACAAAGTGAGAAGACATGCCTTGGAGACATCAAGATTTATTATAAAGTTATAGTAAATAAATTGTGTGATATTGGTTTACAGGTAAACCAATAGAATATAGAACTTAGAAATTGACTCATATATATATTGGGCTTTGACAGATAACAGATGGCCTTACAGACCAGTGGAGGTGGGTGGGTTATTCAATAAATGGTGCATTAGCTATCCATATGGGTAAACATGAAATTCGCTCACTCCGTCACACCGCACCCAGAAGTCTATTCGTTCCTATTGGATTAATTATATAAATGCATGAAGCAAACATTTATCGCTTTTAAAAAAGGGAGAGAATGACATAATGGTTTCAGGATAGGAAAGAGTTCTCAAATAAAAGGTAAAAACACCAGCACAACTACTAAAACTAAAAACCAATGAACTGTATACTTTTTTTTTTTAATTAAATTTTTTTTTCAACGTTTATTTATTTTTGGGACAGAGAGAGACAGAGCATGAACAGGGGAGGGGCAGAGAGAGAGGAAGACACAGAATCGGAAACAGGCTCCAGGCTCCGAGCCATCAGCCCAGAGCCTGACGCGGGGCTCGAACTCACGGACCGCGAGATCGTGACCTGGCTGAAGTCGGACGCTTAACCGACTGCGCCACCCAGGCGCCCCAACTGTATACTTTTTAAAAAAGATTTTCATCCCCATGACTTCTTTATTTTGTGACAGGCAGTTTGTATCTCTTAATCTTGACCTTTAATCCACATGACCAATGTGCGTGCACAAAAAAAATAAGAGAGCAGAGAAGTGGAAGGGCAATAAGTGTATAGGAGATGCTCTACCCAGTGAGCCAAAGCTGGGAAATGAAATACCATCTCACACCCCTCAGGCTGGCAGTGCTGTTCAGTGTGACATGAGCCGCTGTTCAGTGAGCCGCATGAGCCAAGGTGAACGGAGCTCACATTGCTAGGGAAAGAACGTCACCTGTTATCAGCACTTGGGGAGCAATTAGACCAAGTACAGTAAAGATGAACGTGGGCATACTTTGGAGGTTAGCGATTCCTCTTCCACGTATATTCCCTACAAATTTCCCAAATATGCAACAAGATTTATAATACTGGCAGACGTGTTAAACTAGCAAAACATTGGGAGCAACCTCAATTTCCATCAGAAGAAAATAGATCGACTACATTCATACAATGGAACGGGATACAGAAATTACAGTGGATCCGTGCATGTTGGGGCACCTGGGTGGCTCATTCGGTTAAGCGTCTGACTCTTGGTTTCGGCTCAGGTTACGATCTCATGGTTTTGTGAGTTCAAGCCCTGGGTGGGGCCCTGTGCTGGCAGCACGGAGCCTTCTTGGCATTCCCTGTGTCTCCCTCTCTCTCTCTCTGCCTCTCCCCCGCTCATGCTGTCTCAGTCTCTCTAAAAAATAAATAAATAAGCTTAAAAAAAAATCTGTGCATGTTAATGCATCACTATAATAAATCTCAAAACTGGTAATGCTATGTGAAAAAGAGCTAACAGAAATAGACTGTGCAAAACATACTATTTGTGTGAAGTTAAACACATAAAATAATTCTGTGCATTACTTAGGAAACATGGGCATGTGGTAAGTGTGTAAATATCTGAGGGAGCGAAGGGTATACATGAATTTGAGGATTTCCCAGGACTGAGGGATTTCCTGGAATGCAGAATTTTCAGTGCCACAATGGAGACAGCCCTTGGCAAACTGGGACAAGTTGGTCGCCTAGACACCGTTGAGCAATGAACTCAATTCTGCTACCGTGTGGAGAGAGCCTCAGATCCCAGAGGTCAAGGCCTCCATCGTACAAGACATCCTTCCACTTCAACCATCAGGGGCAAGTCCAGGTGGCCACCTGTGCTTCTGACCAACCAGCTACAGATTGATGAATTTGTTGGAGTGACCCGCAGAACCCAGAGAAACATTTACTTGGTTATAAAAGGATCCAACTCAGGAACAGCAAGATGGAAGAGTGCAAAGGGCAAGGCCTGGGGAGAAGACTCCGAGCTTCTGTGTCCCCCTAGCAATCTGTTGTCCCCAACTCTCTGTGTGTTCACCAACCAGGAAACTCTCCAAACTCTGTCCTTTGGGGGTTTGATGGAAGCTTCATTCCAGAGGCACGATTGGACTCAATCTCCAGCCCCATTCCCCTCCCCAGAGGTGGGTGGGTGGGACTGAAGGTTTTCCATCCCTTATTACCTGGTTGGTTGCCCTGGCCACCAGCCCCCATCCTCAGATGCTTTCCAAAAGTCACCTCGTTAACCTAACAAAAGACACTTTTAGGAAATTTCAAGCATCTGGGGAGCTTTGTGCCAGAAATAGAAGGAGGGCCAAATATAAATTTCTTATTATAAGCCTCAACAGCCCCTCGTTATCATGCAGATTCTGGTTTGGTAGCTGTGGGGTAAGACCCGAAATTCTGCAATTTTCACCACCTCTGATGGGCTGTCGTCACAGCCCAGCCTCCAAGCACACTTGGGCTGAGGAGGCTGCCGTGACTTGACAACGTCCTAACCTATGGAATGAAACGGTAGAAGAGATTAGGACTGGAGGACTGCTGGCAGTCACATTAGTGACTGGGGCTAAAAGAAAGAACAAGCCCACATTTAATTCTGGAGCTTCTGCTTTGGATGATTGGGTGGATGGTGCGCTGGAACTAATAGGAAATATTCAAGAAGGTTCCGAGAGGGGAATTAATTCCATTTTTAATATGTTGAGTGGCGGGCCAGTGGGGGAGCAGCGGTAATAGACTTTATAGCCTATGGGCTCAATTCAGTGGGTCTTCAAATGGTGAAACGGACTAATCTGAACTCCGTGGGAAGCCTAGAGCAGGCACAGATAGATTTGAGAGGACAAAGCCTAGAGGTGCTGGTTGAAAAAGGTGTAGAGAGAGGTGTATGAAAGAGAACAGCAAGCCAACCAGAGAGCCCCGGGGAGATTCGGGAATACACTGTGAGTTCTTCCCTTTCTATATTTAATCAGTCTTTTGAAAAGTGTTCTACATCTATTTCAGCCTCCCTTAGAGTGTTTTCTATCCCTTCGATATTCCTTCGCCTCTGTGTAAATCTATCTGTTCTTCACTAATCAGCCTGACTATACCTCCCGTGGTGGGGACCCTAAATGTCCTTATTTTCTCCTATGTGCTTTTTGTGTTTTATTATCTAAAATATATTAGTTTAAATTAAATTAATTAAATTAAAAATATATTAGTTTATTAATCTTCAGAATGGCCCTCATGACCGAGGTATTGTTATTCCCTGTCTGTACAGATGAGGAAGTTAAGCTCAGAGCTGGGTAATCTCTCTAATTTTATACAGCTACCGTGTAATGAGCTGGCACTTAAAACTGTGTGTGCTCGACGTCTTACTGCCACTCCCCACTGGCTCCGGCAGATCTGAAGATTTCAAAAGGGATGAGTAGACACTACTCATTGCTGTAAGACCTTATGGAGACCTAAACACCGTACTTTGGGGAGAGCGCTTTTTTACCCCTAACATCTGTATTAAATTCCCTCCCTTATGCTGCCATAACATTATCCTTTCTCTACTCTGTTATTATTTATCGCTTAGCTCAGTTTCCAAAATTATCTTTCTGCCCTTCCATACTCTAGACCCTGAGAGGGTAAGAAGCCAGTGTGGCAATTTACCATCAAAGGTAGAGGGTGGAACCAACTGAATGATCCATAATGGGCTGTTGTGTTTTTTTTAAGTTTTTATTTATTTTTGAGAGAGAGGCACAGATTGGGGGAGAGGCAGAGAGAGAGAGAGAGAGAGAGAGGGAGGGAGAGAGAGAGAATCCCAACAAACCCCACGCTGACAGCAAGGAGCCCAACGTGGGGCTTGAACCCACGAAACGCAAGATCATCACCTGAGCCGAAATCAAGAGTTAGATGCTTACCTGACCTAGCCACCCAGGCGCCCCCATAAATGGATTGTTTAAATACAGGCCAGTCCTTCATGTGCTCCCGAAGAACCGGATATATTGTGGGTTCTACACAAATATGTATCACCTGGATAAATACAAAACAAATTCGGAAATGTTATTGATTTCAGAGAATTTCTTTTCCTGCAGTATAAATCAGGTGTCATTAATGGAATGGTCTCTATGTAACCATGCATCAGTTTCTAGTCACACCGTTTAGGATAAATTATAATCAGATGATAGGGATCAGACTTTGAAGACCGATTTGATTATGACGATTTGACCTCTTGTCACATCTCTGGAGTGAGTGTGCTCCTTCCAGGATGCCAGCCCATGATTACTAAGGGAACAGCCTCCTTGCGACTCGAGTCACTTGCATAATTTGGGGAGATAAAATGTTTTGCTGACAAAATTGAGGAGGGAAGAATTAGGCACACACGATGCTTTTTACAGGATTATCCTGGGCGAGTTCTGGTGGGCAGCTACGGGCCAGAACCCATGTCTCCTGCCTACAAAATGTTAGGATGAACACACCCATAGCTGATGAAAATTTCAGAGGGCAGTGATAACCTCATAAAATGAAATAGGATTCCAACCGAAAGGGCCACGGGTGAAAGCCTCGACCATTTAACCCGTAGTAACTCAGAGACAAATGGAATTTGTAGTTTCAGTATTCATTTGTAAGGAAAGAGGAAGAAGAAAGATCTGACACTTAACAAGAATGCTTTTTTTTTTTAATGCCCCTGCACCAATCTGCCCAAAATAGAGCAAAACATGACAAATGACTCCAAACATACTCTGTATGAATTCAGGCTGTTAAAAAAGGTGGGCAGAACTGTATCTCCCTGAGCTGCATTTTGCAAAAAGTAAGTGCCACCTGTGGTTGCAAATAATCACCTACGCAACGTTGATACAACATTCTTTCTCTGCAGACACCAGGAATAATATAAGGTCAACCTCCAAAGTATTATACGTGAAGAAATACTTAAATGTATCAAGTTAGTGGTGAAAACTCCACTTGACAATTGCAATCCTGAGCAATACGTATCCTTACGTTAAGCAAATAGACCTCTTTGCCCTTTGCCAGGTGGAATTCAACAGAAAACAATTCTTTGTGATTTCTCTTATTAACTGATAGAAGTCTTAGTGATAGGAACTTGTAGAAGAAAGATCAAGAATGTTTGGATTCACAAAAAATGCATTTGAGTTTCTCTTGCTCTTATGCTCTGCAAACTTTATTCTCCTAATGTCACCAAGCCTGGGTTTATTAATTTGTAAAGAGGGAACAGTAGTAACAACTTGCCTACCTCTCAGAATTTAGCTAAAGGATATATTTGTTATTAAAAGCATTTAGAAAGGGGTGCCTGGGTGGCTTAGTGGGTTGAGCATCTGACTTCGGCTCAAGTCGTGATCTCATGGTTTGTGAGTTGGATCCTCGCATCAGTCTCTCTACTGTCAGCATAGATCCTGCTTCGGATCCTCTGTCCCCTCTGTCTCTCTGCCACTCCCCTGCTTGCTCTCTCTCTCTCTCTCTCAAAATAAATAAATAAACTTAAAAAAAAAACATTTAGAAGAACTGTGCACATTTTCCTGTCATTAATGAAAACATCGGGCTTTGCAAATCTGGAGTTGAGAAGAGAGAAGCAAAGTGACTTCTCCAAGGTCATTCAGAAATCCATGACTGATCTGCAAAGTGAGTGCCACTTTGGGTGTAAGACCTCTTTGGTCCTCCAGGCCAAAACATAGGCTTCTGTCCTCAGGAAAGCACCCTCAGCCTTGAATGAAATAAACGACCTTTTTAATCAAACGTGATTACCATCTCTTAACCACAAAATCTACTAATTAAACACAGTGTTCTGCTGCCCAGCAATTGCTAAAAGCGTAATACAGCCCAGAAAGTCATGTGCATACAATAGACAAACGCTCCATGTTGCCCTAGGCTGACCTATGAATCAGAGAAGCCAACTCAACACTGGGGTAAGGAAGTCCAAATAAAAATATATAAACCTGATTTATTAAAAAAGCACACAGGTAATAGCAAATATCGGGGAGGCAATGATTTGTTTTACTAAACTATTCCTTATAGGGTTCCAATTAATTCCCCTTTCAAAATTTATTTTATTCACAATTTTTCAGAAATGTGTATTGTACATAAGCCTGGTTCATCTCTGTGGATGACATGTCAGTAATTAATACACAAAAAACGTGTTCTACCTGCTGACCACTTAGGGGCACGTGGGTGGCTCAGTTGGTTGAGTGTCCGGCTTTGGTTCAGGTCATGATCTCTCAGTTCGTGGGTTCGAGCCCGGCATCGGGCTCTGTGCTGACATCTCCGAGCCTGGAGCCTGCTTGAGATTCTGTGTGTGTGTCTATGTGTGTCTCTCTCTCTACCCCTCCCCAGCTTGTTCACTCTCCCTCTCTCTGTCTCTCTCTCTCTCTCTCTCTCAAAAATAGACAGACATTAACTGCTGACCATTTCAACAGTGATCACAGTACTCTATAGATCTGAGTGTGCCTTTGCATGTAAAAGCTTAGAAATGCCCTGATTAGGTTTTTTAAAAAATGTCTTAATCAGCAGTAAGTTAGTGCTTAAAAGACAAAAATTAAAAAGGCAATGACTTGCCTCTGATGATATTGTACATAACCTACATTTGCCACATCGCCAGATTGAAAATATTTTCAGTGGTAACGAGTAAATGCCAGATGCTACGCTGAGTAAAAAGCCATTGATCATGGCAAGGATCAGCTGAGGTCTATCAGTCCTAAAATGAATTCCTGTGTACTCAGTGTGTTGGCTTGAAACAGCCAGCTTATTGCACATGCTATATATTTTGCTTCGCGTTTGTGGTACAATCGTTTCGTCTCACTACCGTTCATGGCAAGGATTGGCTCCAGTTCTGGGGGAGACACAGAAAGGGTGCTCCACTCTCTGCCTCCCGCTGAATGCAGCTATAGAATTGGGGTGGGAGGCAGGAAAAGCCCTTTCAGGTGTATGGAAAGTAAACAGTAGCAAACAGATTGGGGAACAAGACCAAAATTCAAAGTACTGCCTAACTAGCCATGAGTTTACCAGTTGTTTTTCCCCCCTCTGTTTACTCCACTCTGGACTAAACGTAGCCCAAAACACAGAAGTAGCTTACACGGACAGTCAAGTAGATACAGCAGAATCTCTCCAGCTAAGTAACCCAGGACTCCGCGTGCTGGAAGACCGTGAGGGAAAATACCCCGATATTTTTTCTTTGCTCTGCTCTCTTGCGTAGCTCCCAAGTGATCCTTTGGTTGCTGCAACAGGGCCAGGGGTAATGGCAGCAGCAGAACCTGGCAGGAGCCTAACATTCCGAGAAAGGGGAATCTTCCTTTCTGATCAGAGTGATGTTATACCAGGACGATGGGGCAACTCCCCACTGCTTTTCTTGTGTCTTTGTCCTCCTGGGGTCCACCCTGGCTATGAGCCCATTTGTAGAAACGCGCAGAGAGCAAAGTAAATAAAGCCCATTTTTTGACCAGAGAACTGCAAGTGTTGTCCCAGGGAACCAGAAAGTACCGGTGAGATCTTTGTGCTCGCTTTGGCTGCACACGTACTAAAATGGGAACTATACGGAGATTAGCAAGGCCCTGTGTGAGGATGGCATGCAAATTTGTGCAGCGTTTCATTTTTTTTTTTTTTTTAATGCATGGATCCAACCCTAAACGGTATACACAGAACTTGAGAGCTGAACACAGGCTAGGCAACTAGCAACTAGATCCAAACCTGACTGCAAAGGCTCTGGAAATGGAACTCACATTAAAACCACAACCAGCAGTCTGAAGCTTGTGGTCTAAGTTGAAACTGGTTGGTCACCTGCTGAAACAAAAATCTCAGAATTCTCCATACACTTCACACCAAAATCCTCATAGCATAACACTCAAAGTCCAGGATACAATTCAAAAGCACCCAGCATACAAACAAACAATCAAACAAACAAGGAATCTTAACTGGAAAGGCAAGCAGTCATCAAGCAACAGACATGTTGGAATTCTCTGACAGAGCCTCTAAAGCAGCTATGATGAATAGGACCCAAAAAGTAAAGACAAACACTACTTGAAATTCATGAGAAGACTGAAACAGAAAAAAGAAGGAAATAGGAAACCTGAAGAACCAAATGGTAATTTCAGAACAAAAAAAATTCAGGAGATAAGGTTTAAAAGATTCACCGGATGGGCTCGGTAGCAGAGTAAAGCATACGTGAACTTGGGGAGCGAGTAGTAGAAATTACTCAATCTGAGCAACAGAGAGAAAAAATATTGAAGAAGAAGAAAAGAACAGAGTCTCAGGGAAAAGTCTAGCGTTGATGTCACAGAGTCCAAGAAAAGAGTACCACGATGCTTAAAACTTCCCAAGTTTGGTGACAGAAACCACATATTCAAGAAAATTCAACAAACTCCCAAGAGGCGAAACTTAAAGAAATCCATACCAGACACATCCTAATCAAACTACTGAGAAGTAAAGAAAATAAGATCTTGAAAGAAGCTAAAAAACTAAGCAACAAATTACCTCCTGAAGAGCTACGATTTGAAGGAGTCCACATTTGTCATCAGAAACCATGGAGGACAAAGTGTCAACATTTTGTGATGTGATTTATGTGATGAAAGAACAGAAAGATGAGTCCACACTTCTATAACTAGCAAAAATATCCTTCCAGAATAAAAGTGAAATAAAGATATTTTCAGATTTTTTTAAAGTCTATTTACTTATTTTAAGAAAGAGGGGGGGGGGGAGCAGAAAGAGAGGGAGACACAGAATCCGAAGCAGGCTCCAGGCTTTGAGCTGTCAGCACAGAGCCGGACCAGCGGCTCAAATCCATGAACGGTGAGATCATGACCCGAGCTGAAGTTCAACACTTAACCAGCTGAGCCACCCAGGTGCCCCAAGACATTTGCAGGTTTAGAAAAACTAAGAAAATATTTAGCAGTCAGACCTGATCCAAAAGGATTGCTAAAGGAACTTCTTCAGAAAGAAGGCAAATGATGCCGGAAGGAAACTTGCAATATCAGAAAGGAAAGAAGAGTACAAAATTGGCATGTATTTGGGTAAATATAATAGCGTAATTTCCCCCTTTTGAGTCCTTTAAAATATGTTAGACTGCTGGATGCAGAAACATATACATTGTAGGTTTGTGCTTTCAGTGGAGGGAAATGCTATGCATAACACAACCATAGCATAACACGGAGAGATTAAGGGATCTGTAAGACAGTGAGGTTCCGCCTTCCAGCTAAAGTATAAAAGTGATTCTCAGTAATGATGAAAAGTATGTGTTCTGCAATCCTGAGAGCACCCACTAAAAAAAGTAATTAAAAATAATTTAAAAATAAACAAAAAGCAAGAAAAAAAAAAGAACCAAAGCAAAAACCTATAGCATAATACAGTTAAAAGAAGGCAGGAGAAAAGAGGAATTGGAATGAAAAACAAAGAAAACAAACAGAACGTAAATAATACATGATAGACCAAACGTATCAGTAATTACATGGGTGGTCAAAACACATCAGCTAAAGGACAGAGAATGGATTTTTTTTTTTTAACTGACAGAAATTTGTCTTGTCTACCTGATACTTCAACTACGATGATATAGGTAGGTTAAAAGAATGGGAGGAGGGAAAATGGGGAGATGTTGGTCAAGGGGTACAAAGTTTCAGGTATACAAGGTGAATTAAGTCCTGGAGATCTGCTGTGTAACCATGTGACTATAGTTAGCAATACTCCATTGTGTGATTGCTAAAGGCATAGATCTTACATTTTTCTCAACACACACACAAAAGAAAAAGGTACCTGTGAGATGAGGGATATGTTGATTACCTTGATTGTCGTGATTAGTTTACAATATATGAAAATATTGAATAATCAGGTTGTATGCCTTAAATTTATGCAATTTTTAAATTAATTATCTCTTAATACAGCAGGGGAGGGGGGAAATGAGCTATCAAGCCATGAAAAGAAAAAAAAAGTAAAAGGATAGAGAAAATACAGACCGTGCAAACTTGAACCAAAAGAAAGCTAGTGTGGCTACTTGAGTGTAAGACAAAGTCAAGTCCAGAGCAGAAAGTATTACCAGAGATAAAAAGTGATATTGCACAGTGAGAAAAGGGTCCATCGATCAAGAAGACATAACCATCAAAAAGAGAAATTCAAACTGTTGATGTTTGGTTTCTGTAAACAGCAAATAGACTCATTGTTTGTTGCTGAAGCGCATCTTAGGAGAGAGCAGTGTGTGTCTCTTGACGTACATACAGGGTTAGATGAAATTATTTGCATTTTCCCTTTGTTCATCTTTTTTCTTTTTAATTGTGAGTCATGTCAGCGAATTGTAGATAATACCACGGAAGCTTAGATTTACTGTATTCTAATGCTAAACCAACCTAAAACTTGGCAATTCCTGGCATTTTTATGTGTAATCACCTCAACTAGGAAATGAGCTATTTAAGGAGGTGCCCCACACGTGTAGTGCCCCAAAAACCCGTCGCAGTGATGGCAGAGATATTAATTTAATGGTACCAGATGCAGGGGCGCCTGGGTGGCTCAGTCAGTTAAGCATCCGACTGCAGGTCACGATCTCACGGTTCGTGAGTTCAAGCCCCACATCAGGCTCTGTGCTGACAGTTCAGAGCCTGCAGCCTGCTTCAGAGTCTGTGTCTCCCTCTCTCTCGGCTCTTCCCCTGCTCACGTTCTGTGTGTATGTGTGTCTCTCTCTCTCTCTCAAAAATAAATAAACATTAAGGGGGGAAAAAGTACCAGATAGACAGAGAGTGCCCTGCAGGTGACGTGAAAGGAAGATAAAGACACAACAACAGAAAATGAAGAGAATCGATAATTGAATTTTGTGGTAAAAGTGACTACAATAATGAATTTCAACTTAGGCTTATTAAGAGAAATACATTACTTCATGAAACGTAGAAGAGAATTTCAGAAGGGAAAAGAATAGAATATTAAAACCAAGAATCTAATCAGTGGCAGGCTTTCCCAACTATGTTCATACATTTAAAAAAAAAATTCATGAAACTATTTAAAAGAATGATCTTGGCTTTTCTCTTCTAATCTAAATATTTATGAGCAAGGAGAACTCACCAGGAACTGCAAGACCCCAAAATTCATTCCTTTCCTGGTGCAGGAAGAAAGTAGTTCATGAGGGAAAAGAGCTTATCCTGAAATGATTTATCCAAAGCCAGTAAAATCTGTTCTACTTTTCAGATTATGCTATTAGGAAGACTAACCCCCAGGTGTTTCCATTAATCGATCGTATGATTTAAAGACCTGCACAACTTCGTAGGTTTTTTTCCCCCCCGTGCTGCGTCATTTATTTCAAATAACGCTTTTAAGGCTATATTAGCATACAAGAAACAAAAACGTATTTATCCATTTCTTAAATCACACCCAAGCTTTTAAATGCCCTGCAGTTGTAAACACCAGACATTAATTATGTCTGTTCATAGGAAAGTAGAGATTTCCCAGCATTTACATTAGTTTATTTATTTTTAATTTTTTAACATTTATTTGTTTTTGAGACACAGAGGGAGACAGAGCATGAGCAGGGGAGGAGTAGAGAGAGGCACACACAGAATCCAAAGCAGGCTCCAGGCTCTGAGCTGTCCACACAGAGCCCGATGCAGGGCTCCAGCCCACAAACCTGAGCTGAAGTCATGACCTGAGCCGAAGTCAGTCCCCTAACTGACTGAGCCACTCGGGCGCCCCTACATTAGTTTAAATTAGAGGTTCCTAAACTTCAGTATGCATCAGAATCACCTGAGAGTGCTTGTTAAAACTACATTTTCCTAGGACCTAATGTAGAAATTCAGGTTCAGTAGGTCCAAAATGGGAGCCAGAAATCTATATTTTTATTAATCAACAAATAGCCCTTGGGCTACACTAGTCTAAGTTGACTATACCAAAGTACATTTCATTTTGGACTCTACTATCCTGTTTAGTTATCAAATTAAGAAATAGAATCGAATTGTCATATAACGAACCATAACTTCTTTGCCTTTATGCAGACCTAACAAAGACAGTTCAAATAACTATGGTAAGTGTTTCCAGGAGTATTTTTATTGAAAATAAAAGGCTATAAAGATTTACTTAGGTTTGATCAAAGTGATTGAATAGAAGGAATGACCAATGACTTCTTGGTAAGCCCACAGCAGTCATTCTTACAGAGCTTTTACCGTTACCAACAGTAACGGATTGTAAAATGGTGATAATATTAGAATCTGTCCCATGGGTGGCTACGAAGAATAGATTAGTTTGAACTTATGGGCCACTTAGAACAAGAGCTAGTGCTCAATAATTTTTGGCTACTATCTCTTCTTCTCCATCATTATCAGTTATATGCTACATGTTGGGCAAAGCAGGTAATGGCATGAGCGTAACACAGAAACTATGCTGGTTCAAACATTTTTTCCTTGGCAAAGAGAATCAAAAACGTAGGAATATACACCAGGAAAGGCCCAGACCCTTAGCTTAAATGCTGCACATGGGAGACCTTCTCTTGCTCTATTATAAGAAAAATAAAAATGAGTCTTTGCACCTGGGGTTCCCCATCTAGAAAAATGTACCCTCAGCCTTGCTCAGCTCTTGACTTTGGGTAGACTATGCTTCCGTCTGCATTGCCTCAGTGCTGGGGAGCCGGCATTTCCACCTGATGGTTTTTGTGCCTATTTATTTATTTATTTATTTTAAGGTTTATTTATTTCTGAGACAGAGATAGAGCCCGAGTGGGGGAGGGGCAGACACAGAATCCGAAACAGGCTCCAGGCTCCGCGCGGTCAGCACAGAGCCCGACGCAGGGCTTGAACCCACGAACCACAGGATCATAACCTGAGTTGAAGTCGGATGCTCAACCGACTGAGCCACCCAGGCGCCTCTGTGCCTTTTTAATATCCTCTGAGGCAGCCTCCGGCCACAGCGAGCTTCCTGCCTGAGCTGGGCAAGTTATTTCCTGAGCATCCATTATTGTTGCTGGAATACTCAGTCTGAGCTCAGTAGAATCTATGGTAGCCCTAATGAAGCTTTCTTTTTATTGCATGGGCCCCTTCATTGCATCGAAGGGGGTGCATTTTTGTAGAACTTGTAAAGTAGGATATTTTGACTGTTTCTTTTAAGACCACAATCTTTCCACTTCAATTACTTCTCCCTCAGGGGCTTTGGAATGGCTGTACCGTTTTAGGGACCAGCTGGGGGGTAACGGGAATTGTAGGATATATTTTTTCTAAGTTTAGTATATATTTATGTGGTTTATAGTCACTTCCATATATAGCTGTAACTGTTAGCCATTTCTGTATAGGAACGCTTCCCCCAAATGATCAAACAGCCCCATCCATCATGTTAGAGGAAAGACTGCATTATCTTTCTCTTCTCTGTCTAGGAAAAGATATTACGAGTTACTGTTACATGAAAAGGAGCTCCAAGAATTTGCAGCCACAAAATGTAGTAAAACATAAAGGAATTTGTTCTGCTGAGTTGTGTCAGTCAGTTAATCAAATGTATCTTCTGCAAAATAAAGGGTCCTCAAAAGTCTGCAAGAACTCCTTCAGAACTTCTTCAGACTCCAAGAAACGCTGATCTACCTACCACTGGTTTTTGATTAACTGACCTGTCTATACTCTGTAGTCCTATTACTTTTAATTTTTAATTCATGATATTGTAGAACTTTTCATAACCCAGGACTACATACATCAGGTTATAGCAGAAACATCAGTTGCTGTTATATTATTACCATTATTAATTATTATTATTGTTATCAATGCAATTATTGGACCTTGGGATGAGGGGAGGGGGATATATTGAACCAAACCTGTTCGATAATAGGAAGTGACTTCCTAAAGTCGTTTTGTATTTATGTTTTATTTATAAATTTTTATACTGTATTTTTAAAACTACATTTTAAGAAAAATCAAGAAACTTAAAGCACATAGAAATATTATCCTAACTTTTTCTTAAATTGAAAACTAAGCAAGGGTGCCTGGGTGGCTCAGTTGGTTAAGCGTCTGACTTCGGCTCAGGTCATGATCTTGCAGTTCATGAGTTCAAACCCAGCGTCAGGATTTGTGCTGCTCACAGCTTAGAGCCTGGAGCCTGCTTCGGATTCTGTCTCCCTGTCTCTCTGCCTTCCCCCACTCACACTCTGTCTGTCTGCCTGTCTCTCTCTCTCTCTAAAAATAAATAAACATTAAAAAAAAAAGACTAAGCATGGGGCGCCTGGGTGGCTCAGTCGGTTGAGCATCTGACTTCGGCTCAGGTCATGATCTCACAGTTCGTGAGTTTGAGCCCCGCGTCGGGCTCTGTGCTGACAGCTCAGAGCCTGGAGCCTGTTTCAGATTCTGTGTCTCCCTCTCTCTCTGCCCCTCCCCTGCTCATGCTCTGTCTCTGTCTGTCTCAAAAATAAATAAATATTAAAAAAAAAATTAAAAAAAAAAGACTAAGCAGATCATAGTTTTATTCATATCTGTACTGAAATTGCATTTTGTTTTAACAGTTACAAATTCCTCCTGCTTTATTTTGTTTTGGAAATCTCTAATATCTAAAGGTAGCAAGGTCCATCCCATGTCCATCTAAGAAAACACCTAATGTCAGCACTTATTCAAATTATTTTAAAGTATCTGTTTAAGCTTTCATAATTGAAAAGTGAATAAGGTGAACCATCTTTCACTTTGTTAGGAGTACCGAGTTAACCAGGAGGTAGAAACTTCACCATAGAACTGTCTGCATGTGCGATCACTCATTCACTTTGCTATTTGGGAATTAACCTTCTAGTTGCTTCTTTGTAAAAAAAAATTTTAACCTTTGTTTATTATTGAGAGACACAGAGAGAGATAGAGCATGAGCGGGGGAGGGGCAGAGAGAGAGAAGGAGACACAGAATCCCAAGCAGCTCCAGGCTCCGAGCTGGCAGCACAGATCCCGACGCGGGGCTCAAACTCACCGACCGTGAGATCATGACCTGAGCCGAAGTCGGACGCTTAACCGACTGAGCCACCCAGACGCCCCTACCTTCTAGTTGCTTCTTAGTATCTTTCAATAAATAAATGTATATATAATTTCTAAATTATATAAATATTTATTTCAATAAATAAATAAATAAGCTTAACTTGAGAGCGATGTGGGTGGGCCCTAGAGATGTGATATTTGAGCAGAGAAATAAAACCAAATGAGGAAGTCAGCTAGATTAAAGAATACCATTTCACCAGGTGGGAGGCAGATCTGGAGACCCTGAAAGAATGTGATAAATGAGAAAACAGAACTTTAAAAGTAAAGTATGTTGAAATAGTACAAATATCTTGTATTTGTAATAAAATTTATAGTTTTAACATAGAATTGTTTTCCAAATTAGGAATTAAATACAGACCAGAATTCATAGTACAGAAATGTCGTATTAATGTTTTCTGGAACATTTAACCTGTTCTGAAATGGTTTTGCCATTTAGCTAAATTGTTCTTTTGGTGTCATTTTATACTCAAATTATAATTTATGTTATTCTCTAAATATTTAAACCCATCTGTCTATAATAGTAAAAATATATAAATAGATGCTATGTTTTAATTACAAAGTTAACCTTTAAAACCCATTTACATGTTAAGCAAATTTAATAAAATTATCTTTCCTTCTGATCCTGTCATTAATCAATGTAACCTAAGTATCACCAGTATACATCACAATCTATACCCGTCAAAAGTGTCATCAGAGATGGACCCTGACTACAAAGAGCTTATAAATTTAGTTGTGTAAGTCAGACAAGATTTATAAACATTGCATTCTTATGATAAACATTCAGCTAATAAATCCTAAATAAGTTTTGATTTATAAATCCTTTCATTGCCCTTGAGATTCTAGGGACTGATTTATGAGTCAGTATGCTAAAATCTATAATTTGATCAGGCATAAATCTTATTCTGTGACTTCTGTTTTAGCCTGTAATTCATAAATCCTGGTCAGTGTAGGTTTTCAGTTTTCTAAGTGTTCTGCATTTACAGTGGGTCTCAGAAGTACATATTTTAGGGTGTTAATGATTAAAAGTGATAATTTGCATATAATTCGATTAAACAAATACAGCAGCTGAATAGAACTTGCTCTGTATTCTAGGGAGTGAGTTTATAGAAATGAACTCTAAACTCAATGATGATTTCAAAGTATTGCAGCTGGAAGAACAATAAAATATTAAAATTAGAGTCATTGTTGACTGTACCTGCCAGGTTAGGATTGGTGTGCCAGAAACCATTAATTGTCTTCAAGTATCCACTCTCTTTTTCCGTAGTAATGTAATTTTCACAGAGCACAGTATCTGCCCAGGATAAACACTACATTTCCCAGTCCTCCTTGCAGCTGGGTGTAACCTACAGCCAATGGTACATGGGCAGAGGTGATAAGTACAATTTCAGTACATATACTCTGGCTGGAACGCAAAAGTGGTTCAGGTCCAAGTGGGGAAGGAAGGAGTGTAGCCCCCTGTATGATGCTATCTTTTGTTGCCTGGTACACTTATTCCATGACAGATAGATGAGGGAGAAAACAATTTCTAACATCCTAAGACATTAATTAAATCTCTGTTATAGCGCACATTTAATAAATATTAAATTTTATATATTTATGCATTAAATGTGTTATTTTTATATTGTACATTTTATTTAAAAAATTCCGTTTGCCAGGAACTCTGCTAATCACTGTGGAAATACAGGTAAACATGATTCAGTCCTTGCCTTTGTTAAATTTATCCCTAAGTAGTAACTTGTTTCTTAACACTTGAATACACGGAATTGTTTGTAAATTTGTTTTCTGTTTGCTGGCAGAATATAAAAATATAATTAGGGTTTGTATATAAATCCTGTATACCACCCTACTAAATTCACCTAGTACCTCTAGTAATTACTTTGTAGAGTAGTTTGGATTTTCCATGTAAAAAATTATCTGCAAACCGAGTTATACTTCTTCCTTTATGTGTATGCTTTTTTTTTTTCTTACTTCATTGCCCTAGAAATATTGAATAGAAGTTATAATGTCTTTGCCTTGCTCCAGAACTTAGGAAGAAGCAACATCCATTAATGTATGACAGCTGAAATTTTTTTCATTGATCTTCTTTGTCAGATTGAGGAAATTCTCTTCTGTTCCTCATGATTGTGGGTTCAATTTTATCAAATACTTTTTTGCCTTTCCTGAAATGATTGTATGCTTAGCTTTCTTGTAATGGGAATTATATCGATTTTCAAATTTTAAACCACCCTAACATTCCCGGGAGTATCCCTACTTTGTCATGATTTTTTAAAAAATCTTTTTATATGTTTCTGACTTTAATTTGGTAAAGACTTTGTCACAAATTTTTGCATCTATGCTCATGAGGGATATTGGTCTGTAATTTTATTGCCTTGTAAAGTCTTGTTGTGTGCTCAGGATTATACCAACCTCATATAACAGCTGAGCATGTGTTCTTTCCATCTCTATTTGCTGAAAGAATTTTGTGAGATTGATTTATTTCTTCCTTAAAGGCTGGATGGAATTTTATCAGTGAAGCCATCTGAGTCTACAGTTCTATTTGGGGGAATATTTTTTTTTTTTTAACGTTTTATTTTATTTTTTTTGAGACACAGAGAGACAGAGCATGAACGGGGGAGGGTCAGAGAGAGGGAGACACAGAATCTGAAACAGGCTCCACGCTCCGAGCTGTCAGCACAGAGCCCGACACGGGGCTCGAACTCACGGACCGCGAGATCATGACCTGAGTGGAGGTTGGCTGCTCAACCGACTGAGCCACCCAGGCGCCTGGGGGAATATTTTTAATAATGACTTTAATTTTAATTTTTAATATTCATGAGGCTATTTAAATTTTCCACTTCCATTTATATATTTAAAAAAATTTTTTTCACCTGAATCTTCAAATTTAATTTTATTAAGTTCATAATATTCCCTTACTATCCTTTACTATCTGTAGGATTTTTAGTGATAAACCTTCTTTTATTCTAAGTATTGCTAATTTATATTCTTGTTCTCTTTCTTTTTTAAATTGGCCTGTCTTATCTAGGAGGTTTTCAATCTTATTGATATTTTCAAAGAAAAAATTTTTTTTGAGGATGGGTTTGCAAGGGTGATCTTTCAACAAATATTGTTTGAGCAGTCACATCTCCCAGGTCCTGGGATCCACACAGTCCCTGCCCTCGTGGGCTTAGTTCCTGGAAGGAGCCCTGTGGAAAGTCTTGGAGAAACCTGAGGCAGTGGGCAGCTTCCTTTTCTTGGGCAGAGTGGCCAGGGATGTAAAGAACAGTGGCCTGGATCTCAGACATGCCCTCTCGGCTAAAGAGGACTTAAGTCCCCTTGCCCAGATTCCATGTAGCCCTTCATTCCTTGGTTTTTACCTTTGGGCTTTGTTAATGTTCTCTGTTGTTTTCTCACTCACTGATTTCTGGTCTTAGTTATTTCCTCCTATTTATTTTATGTTTGCACTGATCTTCTTTTTCTAGCTTCTTAAGTTGGAAGCTTAGATCACTGATGTTATAACTTCTTTTCTAATATAGCCATTTAAAGGTATTAGCGTCTCTCTAAGCATCATAGAGTTACATCCCACAAATGTTATGATGAACTTTCATGATCATTGACATGAAAGTGTACTCTAATTTCCTTGATGACTTCTTTTTTTGACTCGCCAGTTACTTGGAAGTGTGTTTCTTGAATTCCGGATATTTATAAATGTTCTTACTTAATATCATTTTATTATTGATTTCTAATTTAGTTCTCTTTTCGTTGGAGAACATACTCTGGAATATTTCAAATTTTAAACTCTGTTAAGATTTGTGGGGGCGCCTGGGTGGCTCAGTCGGTTGAGCGTCCGACTTCGGCTCAGGTCATCATCTCACGGTTTGTGAGTTCAAGTCCCTCATCGGGCTCTGTGCTGACAGCTCAGAGCCCGGAGCCTGCTTCGGATTCTGTGTCTCCCTCTCTCTCTGCCTCTCCCCTCCTCATGTTCATGTGCTCTCTCTATCTCTCAACAATAAAGGTTAAATTTTTTTTTTTTAGAAAAGATTTGTGTCTAGTCCAACATGTGGCTTTAGTGAATGGTCCCTGTGCACTTGAAAAGAAGGCTGTATACTACACTTGTTAGGTGCAGTGTTCTATAAATGTCAATTATTCAAGGTTGTTGATAGTCCTGTTCAGGCGATCTGTATTCTTCCTGACTTCTTACATAGTTGTTCTATTAACTGCTGAGAGAAGTTGTTACAAGTCCAACCAAAATTGTGAATTTGTCTGTTCCTCCCTTTAATTCTACTAATTTTTGCCCCGTGAATTTTCAAACTTTTTGTTTCTAAGTGCAAATGCATTTCTGAATATTAAGTCTTCTGTTCAATTTTTATTTTAGCATTATGAAAACATTTATGTATTTATATGTTTTCTTCCCTGTCTTTAAGAGAGTCTTATTCCAAGTTTATTTATTTATTTTTGAGAGAAAGAGAGAGGGACTCCCGCTCCCCCACTGTCAGTGGGGAGCCCATTGCAAGGCTTGAACTCAGGAACCATGAGATCATGACCTGAGCCAAAATCAAGAGTTGGGACACCTAACTTATTGAGCCACCCAGGCGCCCCTTTAAGTAAGTCTTTGAATTCAGAGTACATCTAACTGAATTTTTTTATTTAAAGTAACTTCCAGGCAGACAGCATATAGTGCCTTTTAACCAACCAATTCTGACAATTCCTGCCTTTTCATTGGAGTATTTAATTTGTAATTAATGTAACTTTTGATGTGGCTGGATTAGGTCAACGTGGTTACTATTTGTTTTGTGTTTTTCCCATTTGTTTTGTGTTCCTCTGCCCCTCTTCTCCTGTTATTTTGAGTTCATTGAAATTGCTTTTAAAATTTCATTTTAATTATCCAGGGGCTGTTTTGCTTAGCTCTTTGTATTATTATTTTAGTGGTGATCTACAAAGCACAACAAACGTCCTTGATTTTTCAGTCTGTTGGAAGTTAACAACATAAAATGTAATAACTTTGCAATCTTTTTGGTTTTTTTTAGTGCAATCTTATAGGTTTTTTACACCCTGTAATTTATGTTATAGTTCTCATGTTTATTACACAAGCTATACATGCTAGGATTTTTACCTTAAATGGTCATAAATAGTTTTTAATTAAAATCTGAATTTTTATCTGGAATCCTTTCCCTTGCGCTTGAAGAACTTACTTTAGCTTTTCTTGAACGCAAAGTCTGCTGGAGAATTACCTTTGTTTTTGTTAATCTGAAACTGCCTTTATTTCACCTTTATTCCTAAAAGTTATTTCTGTTCCATGGAGAATGCTGGGTTCACAATTTGTTGTTTTTATTTGACACTCTAAAGATGTCATCCAGCTATATTTTGGCCTCCAGTGTTTCTGCTGAGAGAAGTCATTGGTAACTTGTATTTTTGCCCTGTATATGTTATGTGTCCCTTTTTCTTCTGGAAACTTTTAAGATTTTCTTTATTTTTTGTTTTCATTTGTTTAATAACTGTCACCTTTCCAACTCTTGTGTTCGTTTGTTTGCTTTTTTTCTATTTATACCACATAGAGTTCTCTGAGGTTTTTGAATCTATAAAATTTTGGAAACTTTTGCCCATTCTTTCTTCAAATGTTGGGTTGCCCAATTCTATCATCTTTTTCTAAAACTCCATATGTAGTCGCTCTTTTGATACAGTGCACTAATCACTGAGACTCAGGTTTTTTCCTATCATTTTTTTCCTCTTTGTTCTCCACACTGTATAATTTCAGTGGAGTGATCTTCAGTCACTGACTCTTTTATTTCCAATATGGTTGTCCAGCCTATCCAATGACGTTTTTGTCTCAGATACTGTATTTTTCACTTCCAGAATTTCTGTTTGATTCTTTTCTTATAGTTACTATCTCGCTGTTGAGGTATCCTGTTTATCCATTTATCACAAATATATATTTTTGTATATCCTTAAGCATATTTATAACAGCTAAATTAAATTTTTTGTGCTCTAATTCTGGCGTCTGGGTCATCTCAGTTGCCTTTCCTCTTGATTATGTGTCTAGTAATTTGAGATGTATCCTGGACATTGTGAAAAATTCATGATAGAGATTATATTCTGGTATTTCCCTGCGTATTTGATTGTTTGTTTGTTTCATCAGGCAGTTAACGTGACAGGACTCGAGTCCTAATGTTTGTCACCTCCGCAGTGGGTATCTGCTAAAATCTCGGTTCAATTCTTTTAGCCTTAGGGCTGCTCACGGTTTATGCATGCATAGTTCAGATGCCATCCTGATTTTTTCTCCCAGAATTTATGTGCACAGTTTGATATTCCCCTTCCCCCTTCCCCCAGAGTTTCTCCTTTCCCTGATTTCCTCCCTCATTTTCCATCTGCTTTGACAGTCCTAAATTCTGACCTTTAATTCTTAAAAATGGTACACTGCAAAGATTTCTATCCAAGATTTAGCGAATCTGTTTAATCTGACCAGCGCATGCCCTTTAGCAAAAATCCTGATCAACAGGAAACTCACCAGTTCCTATTCGCTTCTTCCAAGTTTTGACTCTCTTCCAATTTATGCCTGCTTTTCGTTTCACTCCAGTGACTTCAAGGAGATGTGTTTTATACTGACGAATAACTCAGTTGCTACCTGTGGTAGGGTTGTATCCATAAGAGCTACTCCACGTTTACCATTGTACCAGAAGAAAAAACTGCCCACATCCTTGGTTGTCGACTTTGAGAAACTCAGTGTAGTGTCCTAAGCAGAGACACTAAAAGCAGTTAGGGAGAGTCTGAGAAAAGTTCTTTAAGAAATGATTTCCTTAAAACACAGAATAGATGTCTTCCTTAAAGTGGCATTGCATATCAACCTTGTTGTCTCACTTACTTTTATATTAAATCAGAGAGAAGGAGATATGCTACTATGAGCAGAAAAAAAGATGTGAATCCCAGACACAATAAAATGCTACTTATGAATTTATGAATGCATCAAAGCGCTGTTTAAACAGCATAGGCTGAATGCAAATGTCTATCTGAACTTCCTCCTGAAGCCTCACAAAGCAATGACAGTAAAGGAATTAAGAGAAAAAAAAATTCACAAGGACAAAAAGAAGACAGCAGACAACAAAAGTAACATTTTGAAATCTGGGAAATAGTTTAACCACCGGTAGCTGCTTTAGACTGGAGAACGCAGCAATCTGAGTCTGTTGAGGCAGCAAGCCAGAAAGCCAGTCATTTTCGCATAAAACTATGAAAATACTCAGACTGGAGACAACCCGTGCTTGGAACGCAGGTGTGCAAAAAATGGGGCTGAAATCTGGAGTGTGAACTGAACTTTTTTTTTTTTTTGAAGATTTATTTATTTTTGAGAGAGAGAGAGAACACAAGTGGGGGAGGGACGGGGGTGGGGGGTACAGAAGATCTGAAGCGGGCTCTGCCCTGGTAGCAGCAAGCCCAATGCGGGGCTCGAACTCACAAACTGGGAGATCATGACCTGAGCCGAAATTGGATGCTCAACCGACGGAGACACACAGGTGCCTCTGAACTGAACATCCTTAAAAGAGAAACCAGACTT
The DNA here is from genome assembly GCF_014898765.1 of Herpailurus yagouaroundi. Classification (NCBI taxonomy): domain Eukaryota; kingdom Metazoa; phylum Chordata; class Mammalia; order Carnivora; family Felidae; genus Herpailurus; species Herpailurus yagouaroundi. Next base: position 18,350,814 of record NW_024412403.1, read on the forward strand.
CCCATCTTCCCTCTCCACCCTGGCTCCATCAAAACAAAACCTGGGGTCTATTTTTAGAGAGGTTTGATCAGATAGCCTCTGGATTTGGAGACAGCAAGAAGAGTTGAGGTTGGAGGGTGAGTTACTATGCTGAAATCAGAGGGATTATGGGAAAATCTTCCCACTGAAGAGAGATTTGTTCCCTGCATGGCTCTGGAAAGGCCTGCAGCCAGGCATACATACTTGAGGTTGGAGATTGGTGAAGTGCCTTCTGGAAGAAAATGGATCCACTCAAAAGTATAGACTTACAGTAGGATTTTTAACCATAGGGTCCATGAGCACAAAAATTCATTTTTGTTTCCACTAACCTGCAAATTAGCATCTCTGTCATTGTTGAATGTAGGTAACAAACCATCGTAATAATCGCAGTATCCGTCACTTTGTCACCGGTAGGAATCACGGTAATTTTTTTTTTTATTTTTATTTTTTAAACATTTTTTTTTCAACGTTTATTTATTTTTAAGACAGAGAGAGACAGCATGAATGGGGGAGGGGTAGAGAGAGAGGGAGACACAGAATCGGAAGCAGGCTCCAGGCTCTGAGCCATCAGCCCAGAGCCTGACGCGGGGCTCGAACTCACGGACCGCGAGATCGTGACCTGGCTGAAGTCGGACGCTTAACCGACTGCGCCACCCAGGCGCCCCAACGGTAATTTTTTTAATCACATTATCCATCGCGTATATCTTGAAATAATATTTTCATTCATCATTACTTCAGCACTTATTAGATCAAACTCTAAAGCTTATTATATGATGCATTAATAAAAAGCACATATTATTGTTTCACCGATTTATTTTTAAAACTTTGCTATAATTGGTTCCATGCATTTAAATACATTCTGAAATAGGGTCTACAGGCTTCACCAGACCGCATGGCACAAAATAGGTTAAGAACCCCTAAAATGCAGATACAGGCATTTGGAGATTTCCCCCAGCCAAACAAATGATCTCATAGTGAGATGCACAGATCACGAAACTACACTTATGCTTCCCAGTCTAGTTCATTTGGGCCTCACTTTTAAATATGATTTGACAGCTAAGGAAGACCAGACATTAAGGACAGCCTCTACTCTGAAAGGTAGAGCCAGAACAAAACAAAATAGGGAGAAACAAAGAAGGGAGAGGAACAAAGTGATAAAATAAACTCATGAAAAAAGAACATCATGATTAATATCCAGAGAGAACTAAGAGACTCTATTTCATCTGTAAAACAAGACCAGAACAATACACATACAAAGGAGCAAAGAATCCAGAGGACTTCTTGAAAACTCAATGAAGATAGATTTAATAAGGGTGCCTGAGTGGCTCAGTCTGTTGAACATCCGACTCTTGAGTTTGGCTCGTGGTTCATGAGATGGAGCCCCAGGTTTGGGATTCTCTCTCCCCTCTCTTTCTGTCCCTCCCCACTTCCTGCTCGCTTGTGCACTTTTCTCTCTCTCTCCAAATAAATAAACATTAAAAACAAAAAGATTCTCTCTTCTTGTGCCCCTCTAAAATAAAAGATAGCTTCAATAAAATGTTCAACAGATGTGTGGAAAATAACATTAAGGACAACATTACTCTTTTCCTTCTTCCAGGAAGTGGGAAAAAAAGTCAAAAAAATGAAAATGGTATTTTATTTGCTCTGCCTAGTCTCCATTTCCAAATCATTGCCATGGTTAGTGAACACCTTCTGATCTCCACTTCTGCACCCTACCACTCCCCTACAGTGCCCCCACCCACACCTATTCACCTATATAGGGGCAGCTGGTTGAAAATGAGAGGGCAAAAAATGGGTTGGTTTTAGGCAGGGTACCAGTAACTTGCTCTTTCCATGGACCACAGTATCTGATAAATGAAAGTTCATCTCTATCGTGACCGCTACTGTTCTTACCAGATATTTCTAGTTGTCTGCCTACCAGCCTCATGGCGGTAGGCTCCTCCTTCTCCGTAGTTTGAGGTTAAGCATTGCCCTGTGGCTTACTTTGGTCTTACATCTGCTCTTTATGTGTTCTGGGTGGTGAACCATAGGGGGATGCGACGCCACACCGAAGAACAGCATAGAAGAAGCCAGCTTGGACCCTTTGGTATCTGAGCCTTGATCTTATTATGCATAAGTTACCTGGAGCCCAGTGGTTTTAAGTCAAACACTACATACATCAGTACCTGATTCTAGCACCACATGGTCTCTGAGTCCCTGCCTATACCATTCTTTCTATCTGATAAGCTCTCCCTAGGCCTTCTCCTGTACCCTTCACTTAATTAATTAGCACACTTATCCATCACAGTCCTTTCCAATAATTCCCCTAGGAAAGCTTCTCTGAATCCACACATCATGTAAGGTTCCCTGGCTATATGCTCCTACCCTTGTAGTTTTCCTTCACAGCGTTTACAAATTCTTGGCTCTTTCGCATGATTCTTTGAGTGCAGGATCTTTGGCTGGGCCTGGTACACAGTAGGTTCTCCATAAATATCTATTGAATGACGGAACAAGTGCACCTAGCATCAAGAAAGCTGAGAATAAGTCTGGAGGATATAGAAATGATGCGTTGGGGGAATGCAGAAATAAAGATCAAGGCACAGATGCAAAGAGCCAGTCGAAGGGCTGGTGTGGTGGTGCTCAGGTAACATCCAGAAGCAGGTCCATTTCCATTCCAGTGTCTCAGGGCTGCCAGTGTTATAAAAATAGTGACTGGAAATCAAAGGGGAAAAGTTACCACTTTCTTTCTACCTACGTATTGAATTTTAAAAGCAAACCTTCAGGCCCTTTATAATCACATTAGAGTGACTCCTGCCATGCTTTTCTAAAACGAAAGCCTCTGAAGTATGGAGGCCATGGTGTTTAAAATGTACTAAGTAGGGAGACTTACACCATCTGAAAAAAATCCCAAGTTCCTGCCATACCCGATTTTGAAATTCTATAATTTGATATTGCCTTCCTCTGGTAATGTACACTATTTCTTAATTCATAATAGATCATACATATGCCCATTTGTTAAAAGCACAATAAAACAGCTCATAGAAAAGCAGAGCTTAAGACCTGTGTGGCTTTCAACGATATATTACATCTTTCTCTTTCATGCTTCTCTGGAAACTCTGAGTCTTAAGTAGTCTTACGTAAGGAGACATACAAACGCACTGGTGGTCTACTGGAGAGGCAAGTTACAAATATCTCCACGTGAAAGTACCTCAGAGTTCACTCAACTCTTGAGCCTGATAGAGAAATTGAAGCAGCCCTTGGAGGGTGGGATCTGAGAGTGACCATCGACCTACTGTGGCCCTCAGACAACCCTCAGAATGCTGACAGGGCGTATATAATGAATGAAATTAGAGAGTCTTTTACATTTTAAAGGGTGCTGTAACAAAACCCGATTTAAAGCTCATTGACTTTCCTCCATAGCCACAGTAAAGGTCTCATAAGCCTGTCTCTCTCCACCCAAACGAATAGAATGAGCAAAACTCCAACAGTACTGTTCTTTCTTCGTTTAATGTTTTATTTATTTTTGAGAGAGAGAGAGAGAGCGGGAGAGAGGGAGACACAGAATTCAAAGCAGGTCCAGGCTCTGAGCTGTCAGCCCAGAGCCCACCACCGGGTTCGAACTTAGGAACTATGAGATCATGATCTGAGCCAAAGTCGGATGCCTAACCGACTGAGCCACCCAGGTGCCCCAGTATTGTTTTTTTATAATAGCTAAAGTATTCTGCATTCCTCCTTTTATAAATTTCCCCCTCCTGCTCTTTTCCCTCACTCAGCACAACTAGTTTACTCCCTTAAACTAGTTTACTCTTTTATCCAAAAGAGATACTCACTTTGAGCCAGGCTGTGTCTGTGCCACTCTTTCAACAGGAATTACACCTAGCAGCTGCAATGTCCACAGACAAATGCCCAGTGGCTTCTGGGAAACAAAATGAACAAAGAATGAATGAGTGAATGGAAATAATGCAAGTTCTAGGTAGAGTGTATTTCTGTCACAGCCATTCTTTAAAATGGGAGTAGTCCCATTTTCCTTGCAAGCGTAAAGAGTAACATTAATTGTTTAAGAGTTATGCAAGCAGCCATATGGTAACTGTCAAGTTCCTAGCAGGAAGCAGCACACTCAAAGGGGAGATTGGAGAGAGTTTAATAAAAGGATCTTTCATAAAGGTGCAGATGGGGACTGGAGAAACCAACAAAAGATGGTGCAATGTTCTAGGCTATCAACAGCTGAGAGCCTTTCCCAATCTCTAAGACTGAGAGGGACAAGGAAAGAGAGTAGTTACCCAAGTCCAGACAGAGTACCTGTATGAAAAGGACCTCCCACCAGAGCTATGGCTATCCCTAGAAGGCAGCCAACTGACTGGAGGGATAGCCATAGCGTCCTAGGACTCATTCTCCTGTTCCTTTCAACCTTCAATCCCCCATATCCAGTTTGGCCAAACCCAAGCATACGTCGGAAGGCAAGTTGGTGTATTGGCACAGTTGTTATGGGTCAGCCTTCCTGACTATTGAGCAAGACGGAGAGGGCTGGAAAGTGGGTCAGGAGGGGTAAGAAAATATCCAGTATATTAACACACAGTAGAGACGGAATGCATGGCCACCGACTCTGAAGCTGAGTGTGATAAAGTAAGAAAGCAGTGACTCCTATTCATTGATTCACTCATTTAACATTAGCCCTTTATTCAGCCCCCATCCTGTAAAAGAATTCTGCTAGGTCCTGAGCATACAAAGAAATAAAGCATGATTTCTGCCTACAAGGAGTTGTAATGGGACAATCAGACAAGTAAATAAGCAACTGACAACACATCATAGTGATATTAGTGAAATATTGACAACGTATTTTACAAGGTCATTCTTTTGAGATTCGGGTTGACAAATTCCTTACACTGATTTGAGACACATGCCCACAGAGTGCCAGAAATACTGGTGAATAGCGTGACAGGTGTGCTTACAGCTCCATGTACTTAGAATTTGCTACTAAATTTTATATTATTTGAATCAGTCTTAGAGCAAATACATCTGAGTTTTAAATTCTTCAAACCTTCTAGGCCTTTTGCCGTGAAAGAGTAAGTGGCTTTGGCTGGTTATGTTCCATGACCAGTGTTTGCTAACATTCACTTTTGCAATTGGTCCCCTCTCAGAACCAATGCCAAGCATCGCACACAAAATACACACACACACACACACACACACACACACACACACACACACACCCTGCTACCACCACCACCACCACCAATGACAACAGCAACAGCCTAGTTGATGTTTTGTCACGACCAGTTCTGGCACGCGCTGCATGCCGTGTGGCCGAAGTGAGAGGATACTCAACTTCTATACCAGTAAAATTCCTCCATTAACAACACATAACTTGATTACGGCAGAAAACGATCGTGCAGGCTGATTATGAAGGGCTTGAATTCCATAAGCATTTCTCAGCTCCGACGACTTTTATAACACACAAATACAAGCAGATTGACCAACCTAAGCTTCACAGTGTATGTCAAATGATATAGTGTGGGTTTGTTAGTCTCCAATGGAAGATCTGTTCATGTACTCACCATCGTTGTAGAGCTGCTGACCAATACATGTTCGTATTCCTGAAGATATCTGTATCAGTGTTGTGCCATAACTCATCATTGTCACTAGAAAAAATGGGATGGGTGCAGTAACATAAAACTGTCAAGAAAGGAGTCCTCATGGGTATTTACCCAAAGAAAATGAAAACACTAACTCAAAAAGACACATTCACCCCTATGTTTACTGCAGCATTGTTTACAATAGCCAAGATATGGATGCAACCTAAGTGTCCAGAGATAGATGAATGGATAAAGATGTAGTGTGTATATACAATATATGCAATGGAATATTACTCAGCAACAAAAAAGAATGTTGCCATTTGCAACCAAATGGCTGGACCTATGGTATTTTGCTTACTGGAATAAGTCAGACAGAGAAAGGCAATTACCATGTGATTTCAATCATATGTGGACTCTAAAAAAAAAAAACCAAATGAACAAATAAAAAGCAGAAATAGACCCATAAATACAGAGAACAAACTGGTGGTTGCCAGAGGGGCAGTGGTGGGGGGTGGGCAAAATGGATGAAGGGGAGTAGAAGGTTACGGAATGAATGAATCAAAAGGATGAAAGTTACAGCACAGGGAACATAGTGGTTTTGTAACGTCATTGCATGGTGACAGATGGTAGCGACATTGGCAGTGAGTACAACATACAGGATAGAGAAGGTGAATCACTGTGTTGTATACCTGAAACTAATGTAACATTGTGTGTCGATACTATACTTCAAGAAAAAATTAATTTTAATTTTTCTTAACATTTATTCATTTTTGAGAGTGAGAGAGACAGAGTATGAGCAGGGGAGGGGCAGAGAGAGAGAGGGAGATACAGAATCCGAAGCCGGCTCCAGGGCCCGACGCGGGGCTTGAACCCATGAGCCACGAGATCATGACCTGAGCCGAAGTCGGACGCTCAACCGACTGAGCCACCCAGGTGCCCCAAAAAATTAATTTAAAAAAAGGCAAGGAACTTCCAAAGATCTTTTGCTTCCTTATTTTGAAGACCCATTATTACCAAAGGTCTAAGAGCTAACTCCCTCTAAAGGCCTCCTAATATACCTCTGCTCGTCAATCATTCTAGCAAACAGCTTAAGTGCTTAATAACGTAAAATCCAGTAGCACTGAACCACGGTGACCTCTGTCAAAAACAACATTACCTGCAGCTGATAATTTTAAATTAAGTGAAATAGAGACTGGTGGTATTGTCCCTGACGGTTGCAAGCTGTGTCTCCCTGTGCCTTCAGGATCTTGTGTCTTTTTGTGCCACACTGTTGGTCCAGCCAGCCTCTGGGTCTGCAGTAGTGTGCCCTGATTCCCAGCCCGTGCCAACGGCTGCTGCTGGCTCCAGCAAAACCGAGTTCTGTATACATTTGACCCATTTGAAGCAAAGCCGAGAGTGATCATTTGTATTCTAAGATTCAGTTCAAAGTTGTGGTTATCTGTTTTCTTCACGCATTTTATGCTTTACAAATGTAATGCATAACACTCATTAATTCAATATATGAATTACATGTGTGTGCTCCATATGAATACATGACTCAATCTATAAAAGGTCATTTGTATCCAGTTTATCAGAAGCTCATTTATTTCATAAAACTCTTGTACCTTTCTAAAACGATGCAAAAGGAGCATATGTAACAAAATCTGATGTGACAGACACAGAATGGGCTTTGAACTCAGTAAGTAGACTTCTACTCAAATCACACATTTGCCACTTACTCACCAGGTGACTTTAGACAACTTAGTAAACCCCTCTGAGCCTTACTGTCTTTGTATGGTCAGTGGCAATGACAATACACAGCTATTGGATTGTTGTGAGAAATAAGCAAAATAAGTAAAGTATCTTTGTAAAACATAGAGAGGAAGGACTCAGTATTTTAATTTCTTTATGTCCCTTTGTTTGCTATTAATAATGGACTAGGTGTGTGTGAAATAGATACCAAACCAACAAAACTTTATGGTTTAGCCTGCTTGTCTCAGAAAACCTGTGTTGAAAAGGCTCATGAGAGATTTATTTGAATGTGCTTCCTTCTCTTACACACTTTCTTGTCTGACGGCCACAGATACTCAGTAAGCAAGCTCCTCAATAACAAGGCAAATTGATTTCCAATTCGGACATTTCTTCTGATTATATAAATAAAGATACCATCTCAGTAGATTGAACTGAATCTTAGATTTTATTTTCACATTTTTCCCCTTTTTAGGGTCTTTCCAACAAATTTCTAGCAAATGCTATTTACAGGAATTTCTAAAAAGAGACCAAAGGCTTTTAATTGTAAACCTTTTGAGCTAAAAGCAGAAATTCAGTAACTAGCAAAATGATAACATTTTGGCTCAAAATTAATATTTCTATTTCTCTTCTGCCAAAATGGTTTGCTTCTTTTTGATTGATAGTTAACCAGATTTCTACCAGAGCATTTCCAGATTTTTAAGTTTTTCCTTTACCCTTTCTTTATAGAATTGCTAAAGTTTATTTCTTGACATTTCTGTATGATGTTTTCATAAAACAGTCCACTCCTTTGTCTCACTATATTTTGTCTGAGCTTTTTTTTTAAAAAAAAAGGTAGCAATAATGCCTTAATATTCATTACCTCAGACTTTGTAAAATATCGTATTTCTAAAGGCACAACAGGTGAACAGAACCTCTGATCGCTGAGGTGTTACATTATTTGAACAAAATATTCTCCGGGGACCTATGCAAGATTCTGACACCTAAAACCTGAATTTAGCTTTGAATTTGGCAGTGGAGCTCTTAGCAAAATAGCGGTGCTCTGGAGGAGCTGAGCTTTCTTTATGTATGATTCATCTGGCCATATTCATGCAAACTAAAAGAAATGTACAGAGACAGCAACGAAATGGAATCCCAACATAAGCCAGTTATACTTGATGAAAGTGGGAACCATTCAACAACCAAGTAACTGGGGCGCCTGGGTGGCTCAGTTGGTTAAGCATCTGACGTCGGCTCCAGTCATGATCTCATGGTTCGTGGGTTCAAGCCCCGCGTCCGACTCTGCTGACAGCTCAGAGCCTGGATCCTGCTTCAGATTCTGTGTCTCCCTCTCTCTCTGTCCCTACCCCACTCATGCTCTGTTTCTCTCTCTCTCTCTCAAAAATAAAGAAACATAAAAAAATTTTTTTAAAAACCAAATAACTGTCCTTAAAAGTGAAAGATTTCTAAATTCGTGGATAATATAAAGAATTACTATTAGATAGTCTTTTTTGGTTGACTTTCTAACCTTCGAGGTTTATACAGCATTCCTTGAGAAAAGTAACAGTGGTTTGACTTTAATTTGTTATGTAACTTGGGTTATGCTACATAATTAAAATATAATGAGCTTACGGAACTTCATGCCCGAAAAAAAATTAAAAACCGTAATATTTTAGAAGTTGTGCTTGCAGCTTATTGACAGGAAACACTTGTTTTGGTAATATTTTGGCCTGTGGACAAAGACAAGTAGGAAGCTGGCAGTGCTTCTGGCCTTTGCCCTGGCTTTAATTTGCTTCAAATGTCCAAATGCCCTTCTCTATGTTTCCTGGACAGAATAAAGTGAGTTATGTGAGGGCAGCCTTTCCTTGACTTCTGATCATTCATGTCATAAACACAATATTTGCAAGAAAAATAAAGAACAATAGAAGTGTCCAGAGCTTCTTCACTGAAGGAGTCAACTTTCTTTACTGTCTAATTCATTGCAAGCGATTGACTTGAACTCTTGGCTTATGTTGTGCACGGAAAGGAATGCCTTCGCTCAGATTTTTGAGAATTAACAGGGCCACAGTGTTGGGGGGACATGGGATTTGTTCCCTAGATGGGGTTCCTGAATCTTAAAATGCCTCACCTTCCTGTCTCCTTTGATATCTAGAACCCTGAAGTAAGGACAAGAGTTCTGACACCACTTTAAAGATGCAAACAAACAAACAAAACCAAGAGTCACAGAGGTGACGTGTTTCCCATAAGGCTCATACAGTCACTTAGTTAATACAGAGTTGTAGTAGTGGGCTCAAAAAGAAGATGGGAGAAAAAGAAATAGAAATATACAGACGTTAGTCAGGAAGTTCGTCAGGGCTGAGGCCTCTGGAGAATGATTTGATTTGTATTTTATTGTAAACGGCCACTCACTTTCATGTGGAGTCCGGATTGTAAGGGGCAAGAGAGAAAGCAGGGACCCCAGTTCAGAGCCACTTTGGGGAACAAGAGAGAGGAAGATGATTGTGATCCTTCTATAGGCTACGATAAAAAAGAAATTTGTATAAATAAAAAATAAATAAAGAAATATAAATATTTATATATTTATAATTATATTATATACAAATATAATATAATTATAAATATTTAAATTTGTATTTATATATGTATATTATATTTAAATATATGTGTGTAAATTTAAATATATATTTAATTTTATATATTTATATATAAATTTATATAACAATATAAAAATATAATATAATAATATAAATATATATATAAATATATATATAAATATAAGTAAAAAAATAGGGACAAGAATATCTATTCTATTACTAATTCAAGGTTTTTTTTTTCCAGGAGCTTCCTGGTATTTTCGGTCTGGCCTTATCTTATCCACCAGAGTCAGATTTCTAAACTCATTCGATTCTCTCTCTCCTCTATCCGACACCTTCAGTACTTTTTCCTCACCTTACATACGCAACTCCAAACTCTTAGGATGGTCCCAAGGCTCTTTGGAGCCTGGCCTCATCTTTCCAGACTTCCTTTCAGCCAAGCTCTCCACCCCTGTCCCCTAAGCCTGAATTCTCACAAAACTGAATGGTCACGCTTTCATACCTGTTGTTCTTTGTGCCCAGAACACTCTAACTTTCTTCCTGGCTTAGAAAAACATAGTCATCTTCCCAGTGCCAATAACCCAGCTCTTTTCTGGGAAATCAGTTATCCCAGGGATAAAACCACCATTGAATTCATTTCCCTAATAATGTTTTTCACAATTTATGCTCAATAGCTGTGTCTCCATCTCTCCCGATAGACTGTGAGAATCTCAAGGTCAAGAACCTGGTCTTTTTATCTTTTCTCATCATTGTATCCCTCAGTCTATGGTAGGGGCTCATCAGTGCTGATTGAAATAAATTAAGGTCTGTCTCATTATAAAAAAATAATGACAGGTAAAATAAAATATTTTCTCTAGAAAATCAAGATGTGAAAGCAAAAGGTCCATTTTGATCAAAACAAAACTAAATTTTGTGAGCAATCAAACTGTACATAAATTGAGAGTATTCTTCTGATATATAAATAACCTTTAAAAAGTACCATCTGTGCATTTTTCCACGTCAGTGTTTTTTTAAGTTCTTTTTTTCCAAAGAGGGGTGATGTCACAGGTTCCTTTAAGCTTGTGATAAAAACTGTTGGATCATTTCACAAATTCATATGAACACACAACTTTGCAAATAATTTTGGAGGCTTTCAAGCCCACTAAAATCCCCTCATGGGATAGATCAAGACTAGGTGAAAGTATCTTCTGTAAGCTTTTAAAAATATATGGTAAATCTTCTCTATAGTTGGAATATTGCTCACATTGCCAACTGTTACTTTCTCATAATGTGTCAATGTGCTAATAACTAAAGGTGAAATATTATGTTGTAGGCAGCATATAGTTTTGACAAAATATCACATAGAACATTACAACATCAGTATAAAACGATGTGAATTTTCATTCCAGATAGAATTCATTTGCAAATGATCACAGTGTAACCTTTTCAATCCATACCACCACAGATCCTTTCCTGAAGGGCAAAACAGCTAACAAGGAGCTCCAAAAAGAGAGAGACAGAGAGAGAGAGAAACATTTTAAATCCTACCTTAGTCAGCTAAAGAAATTAGTTGAATTCTTCCCAGATGTGAGCAAATATTTTATTCTCTCTCTTCCAGTTTTTTTTTTTTTCTTTGCTTTCAATTCAGAAGCTATGTCACAGATGAGCTATGAGTAGGTATAACAGAATGTATAGCGTGTATCCAGGACTGATTTTGTTGATCATTCTCTTTGGGACGAGATACACTCAAGAGTTCAACAGAGGTAGCAGTTCCATCAAGGATTGTTAAAAAAAAAAATGATGGCAATATTATCACTCGGTCAAAATTAAAACAAATTAACAGAGGCCATTATTAGCTGTTATTGATTGATGTGAATTTGAATGTTCCTTTCGGGTAAGTTAGTCCTGATGGTTCTTATGGGAGTTTATTTGAAGTTGGTGTCCATTCATTGTACCACCTGCTCACAAAATGTAAGAATTAAAAAGCATACCCGAGCATTTCTCGAGGTGAAATGTATTGGCAGAGCTGTATCTATCTAAATAAATTTCTTTAGCATATGTATAAAGTCGTTTCAGTCTGGGCTAGCTAGCATCGGTAAGTTAACTCATGGAGAACCAAGGTCGCTGATTTCATCTCTGAAAAATACCTCTCACCTGGATTACTGCCATTGCCTCCTAGTCCTCTTTCTCAGGTTACCCTCACTCCTGACCGTCTCTTCTCAGCCCAGCAACCGGAGGGATTCCTTCCAAAACCCAATTTTGGATCATGTCACTGCTCTGCTCAGAGCCCTTTAGCAGCACCCTATGTCCATGCAGAGTAAGAGCCAAAGTTCTTAAATGGTCTCCGAGTCCCTCTGGACTTGACCTGCTAACCTCTGACCTCATCTCCCACCATTTTCCCCCTGCGGCACTCTCCCTCAGCTACGTTGACCTCCTTGCTTGACTATCTGAGACCCAAATTACTCTCTGGTGGCTGTGCCATCTGCTTGGAGTGCCCTTTTCCAGGTGTTCGCTTGGCCAACTCTTTCACTGCCTTCAAGTCGTTGTATCTCAACTCACTTGTATCCCTTCCTCTGATCCTCCTTATCCTGCTGACTTATCGTTTTATTCCTTGTGGAATTTAATATCTTCTGACAATATTTATACTTTGTTATGTTTATTGCCTGCTCCTCCACTCCTTCCAAAATGTAATCTCTTCAAGGACAAGTGTCTTAATAATGTATTCCAAATATCTCAAATAGTACTTGGCACATGGTAGGCTCTCAATAAATATTTGTTGAATCAAATGAATGAATTGAGGGGCGCCTGGGTGGTGCAGTCGGTTAAGCGTCCGACTTCGGCCAGGTCGCGATCTCGCGGTCCGCGAGTTCGAGCCCCGCGTCGGGCTCTGGGCTGATGGCTCAGAGCCTGGATCCTGGTTCCGATTCTGTGTTTCCCTCTCTCTATGCCCCTCCCCCGTTCATGCTGTGTCTCTCTCTGTTTCAAAAATAAATAAACGTTAAAAAAAAAAATTAAAAAAACAAACAAACAAAAAACAGATGAATGAATTGATTACTATACAGCCTAAGATTTACATATTAATTCATTCTGAAGATACAACAATGTATAAGAAGACAGGATCCTGTACGAAAACTAACCGATGTTGTCTCTACCATTAGGATCTATATTAAACTGTTTGCCACTGACCACAGACAGCCCTGAATAAAGGAACAGGGATGGTTCTAACCACATCTATTCAATTTTGGGAGAAAAGACATCTGTTGCAAGGATTTCAATGATACTTCAAGAATGTAAATTACTGCCTAATTTTTGAACTCAGAGTGAGACATGATCCTGAGCCCTTTCCCATTCTTAAGGTAATCAGTTGGTATAAAGCTAAATCCTACCATTTGTTGGTATTGTCAGCAGGCTGAACTTTAGGAGGATAATAGTCTGAGAGCCTCATAAAACACGGATGTACAAGGAGTAAAGTAGCATAATTTCTTCTTTTCATAATGAGATTAAAACAATAGCTTCAAAAACTAGCGTCCTAGACAACCATGCTGGGTGTCTAAGTCTGGATCTCAGACGATTGCAGATGTAGGACCAGACACGTCTCAGCATTGCCTTCCCAAATGCTCAGAGAGTGGCACCAACATCTTCAGCAAGCTGTGTGCAGTCAGCATAGGTGCTGTGACACCAAGATTCATGATCTTGTCGGCCAAGACTTCAAGGGCCACGTGAGAGGAACACTGACAATCCTTATCCTCTATCCAGTTGGCTGTGACAGAATACCATACTGGGTAGCTTCAACAATCGACATTTATTTCTTCTAGCTCTAGGAAGTCTAGACTTCTAGGGAAGTCTAAAATCAGTTAGCATGGTTGAGTGCTTGGTCCGGCCCCTGTTTCTGATTTAGAGGCAGCTGCTTTCTTTCTCCACTGGAGGCGGGGGTGGGGTGGGGGGAGAGAGACCAAGCTCATAAGTGGACTAATCCCATCATGGGGGCTCTACCTTCTTGACCCCGTCTAAATGTAATTGTTTCTCAAAGGCCCCACCTTCAAATATATTGCACTGAGATTAGGCCTTCAACATACGAATCTTGAGGGGACACAAATACTCAATTCGTAATAGTCCCCAAGAAATATCTGTGGAAATTTTCCGGGGCTCCTAGAGACTTAATGAAGAATTGTCTGGTCTGTGTCAAGTCCTGGGATTTGCTACGCCTTCTCTACCCACCTTCATCTTACTTTTGCCAACATGTCTGATACCTCATCCACTTGAGTCTTCTTTTAGAGAAAAAAATAAAGAAGGAAATATTTTAATATGAACTGAATATATCTAAATGGGCGACTAAGTTTTCTGCTACATTTTTCTTTCAGTAGCAAGCCATTTCTAGGAAATAATTAGGTTTATCTGACAGTGGTACTTGAAAGATTAGAAGTAATACCATATTAAAACTGCATATAACATGAAAAGTAAAAAAAAATGGATTCTAGAAAGGATCAGCTCAGATAATCCTATACAGGGTGTTCTATTTCTTTCTTATAATTCACTTTATTTGATAGGTACATTATTTTTAGCCTTAATCGTAGTCAATATTATAATTGGTTAGATTATCCTAGTGAATTCTTAAATCCTGGCTAAACATTTCTTTTATTATTCCATAGAATCCCTTCATTACTTGCTGGCTTGTAGAATAATCTTCATATTAAGTTAAGCAAAGAATTTTAAAGCAATATCCTTAAAGTATTTAACACATTCTAGAGGCCAATATAAGTGGCTTTAAGTTTTATGTATATTAAGCCATAATTTACATGGCTACTATTGTCTATTTACACAGACAATTTAAAATGATTGCATTTGGGGAGGCCTCTATCAAAACGAGGGAGCTTATCCAGCAGAAACCATCAGATATTCTATCATTAATATTTTTCAGGTGCAGTTTCCAGAAGAATATATTTTATATTTTCAGCTTTAGTAATAGTTAACTTTCTTATAATAACTGCACACTCAAGATTATTTTTTTCATAATTTAGGACAACCCTAAATGGTTGTCCATCAATAAATGCATTAATATTTATCAAATGAGAAGAAAATACCTTTTAATACGCTTTTAAAATGTTCTAAATATAAGTCTTTCAAGGGGTCCCTGTGAACTATCAGACTGTAACAATGATGTAAATTATACAATAAAAGAAATTATACAGTTATTTAAATAGCATTTCTTAGAAGAATACACGATCAGAGGAAGAATACTCGAATCAGTATTTTTGTTAAAGACTTTGAAAAACAGATTGTATGCCAATAGGCCTGTATATCCTACTGGTAGTGAGAAGTACTTTTAGACTCAGATCCTTACATTGGCTTTGGAACTGGCATAAAATGAAAAGCCTTAGTTACCTTCAATATACCGTCGTCTTCCATTTCATACAACTGCTTCTTTGAAAGAATTCCAGTGACCGGAAAGAACTGTATTAATTGAAAAGAACCAAGTCAAACATAAGGTGAGTGTGGGAACAAACCTCCGAGGGAAAAAATGCCCACATTGAGGAGCCTAAGAAAGTGAAACTTCGTGTGTACATTGTTCTTTAATACATTTTTGAACACTTTTTGTATGAATGCCATTCTAAGGCACTGTTGCTGGGGTGGGGGATGGGGGGCGGACAAAAAGATGTAAACAAACTCTAAAGCTCCTGGAGCTTATATGCAACTATTATTTCAGATTAAGGATAGAGCCATATAAATGGTATAGAAAGAAATGTCTATCAGAGTGGAGGAAAGAAAGAGATACCATTTCTGCATAAAGAGATCAAGGAGGGTTTTAGTGAGGGAACATTTAACATGCAGGGAACGAGGTGTACCAGGGTTAATTGGAAGACGGTGAGTACCCAGGGGGACTGAGCACACTAAAATAAATCTGGAAATGGAATTTGGACATGTTTGTGAAAATGACTTGGAAGGCCAGAAATCCAGAGCACCTGACCACAGCAACCAATATGTTTTTAGATTTTTTCGTGTGCAGGTTGGCACATGGGACACAGAGTACCCACGAGTGAGTTGTGAGTTTGCGTTCAATGGGCCAGTAATAAAAAAGACAAATATCTGTGCTCTCACATTTACCGTGTTGAACTGTAAAAAGACCGCTTTGTCATTTCTCTATCGGCATTATTCATTTAATAGATATTTATTGAAAAAGTGCGACGGGCAAT
Organism: Herpailurus yagouaroundi; assembly: GCF_014898765.1. Classification (NCBI taxonomy): domain Eukaryota; kingdom Metazoa; phylum Chordata; class Mammalia; order Carnivora; family Felidae; genus Herpailurus; species Herpailurus yagouaroundi. The sequence goes on from NW_024412403.1 coordinate 18,366,855, forward strand.
GGTAGGTAGCAGGGGGAATTGGTGTGGCTTCATTTATGGCTGCCTTCTTACCTCAGCTCCACTAATAATCTCTAAGCCACAGTTTCTTCTTCTGTAAAATGGGGATATGCTGCTTCCTCGCAGCTCTTATGCATGTCAAATGAGGTACGGTAAGTCAAAGCCTTATCAAGGCCTGACGTGTGGTTAGGGCTCATTTAATTCTCTCTCCCCTGGCCTTTCCCAGGCTTTGCTCTCCCCCTCCCTCTGCGTCTCTTGTCTTCCCCCACTGCTGGAGCCACTGAAGCCTTCTTTATAGATTTCTCTGCTCTATAAGTCTCAGAATTAAATCCAAACCTAAGCAAGAATAATTTAAGGAGTCCTTACACAATATTTGGGACTCAGCTCCAGTCCTTGTCTTGGTAGTAGCCTAGCTCTGACCTTGAGTGTGTTTCTGTCTTTGGACTTTTGCCCAGTCACCTCTTTACAACTCCGGCCTTTCTAAGACCCGGATGCTATTTTCTCCTGGCCAAACGCCACAGCCTCGCTTTATCCCCTTTTTTATTGGCTCTGTTGCCCTGGACCCCGGTCCGGTGAGTGGAATCTCACTACTTACTGAATGTTGCCGATGTTTAGGGCCTGTCTGTTCTTCGGTGTATTTGCCTGCTTCTGGATTGGGTCCTGGGCTTGTGCCCTTCCAAGATTTTGTTTGTTTTTATGGAACCGAGCCACCCCTCCCCATAGCAGCTTTATTAGAGCACTCACTTGGGTCTTTTGCCATGCCACTGGAATTTCCTTGGACACTGCAACTAAGGAAATACGTGATTGCCCGTGTGCAGAGGCCTGGATGGATGCTGGCATTTGTCCCTCAGTCTACCGGGATCGTCACCAGGCCTGTCCATACCCACACCATTCATAAAGGTACAAAGGGAACCTAAGGCAAGTCCTTACACTCAAGGATTGCAGGACAAAGAAGGAGAAATGACACCAGAGTATGCCTAAGTAGAGTGCAGGGCAAGATACGGTAAGTGTGTCAGAGAAGATCAAGACACTGCGAATTCACAGAAGCGAGGAATCCCATTAGGTAGACGCATTTCTGAGCTGCCAGGTTCAAAGTGACATCTGAGCTGGGATTTCAGGTTGGATATCAACAGACAGATGAAGCTACACAGATGTCAACACACAGCTAGAACATGGAAGCAACATAAAAAGCTACAGGGTACCGAGGAAAGAGTAAGTAGTGGGTGGGAAGGCTGGAGAGAATCTGGTCTGGGCCTAGCTTATGGAAAATCTTAAATGCCTAGCTCGAGAAAAAGCACTTAAAAGGATGAGTATTAGAGATCAGGTGTAGTAGACAGCCACACAGGCTAGGTACTACTCAACCCCAGGAGGTCCCATTTGCATAGTGGGGGCTGGCAAACTTCTGTTTTATTTGGCCAGATAGTCAATATTTGAGGCTTTGCAGACCATGTGGTCTGTGTTGCAACTACTCAAATCTGCCTTTGCAGCCAAAAGAAGGCACAGACAGCATATAAACAAATGAGTATAGATGTGCTCCAATAAAACCTTGTTTATGGACACTGAAATTTGAGTTTCACAGCATATTATTATTTTGATTGGTTTCAACCATTTAAAAATGTAAAAAAAAAAAAAAAGTGGGGGGGGGTGCCTGGGTGGCTCCCTCAGTTGAGCATCCGACTTCAGCTCGGGTCATGATTTCATGGTTTGTGACTTCAAGCTCCGCATCAGGCTCTCTGCTGTCAGTACAGAGCCCCCTTTGGATCCTCTGCCCCCCTCTCACTCTACCCCTTCCCCACTCATGCCCTCTCTTTCAAAATTAATAAACAGTTTTTTAATATAAAAGATGTTTTAAGGGGCGCCTGGGTGGCTCAGTCCGTTAAGCGTCCGACTTCAACTCAGGTCACCATCTCACAGTCTGTGAGTTCGAGCACCGCGTCGGGCTCTGGGCTGACGGCTCGGAGCCTGGAGCCTGCTTCGGATTCTGTGTCTCCCTCTCTCTCTGCCCCTCCCCCGTTCATGCTCTGTCTCTCTCTGTCTCAAAAATAAGTAAACGTTAAGGAAAAAGATGTTTTTAGCTAATAAGCATACAAAATAAGCAGCAGACCAGATTTGGCCCATAGGTTATTGTTTGCTGACCTCAATCTAGACTCCATGTGAATGATACTCCTGGAATTAAGATGCAGGCCATGATTGAAAACCATTGATGGCATTTATTAAAGACAAGCACGATACTGTCAAATCTGAATAAGAAAGAGATTAGTAAGAAGAGAGACAGAGATAAGAGATCATAGTTCAAGCTGTGTGTATCTGCGTTTGTGTGTGCATGCGCGCTATTTTGGACACAGTTTTTAACTGCCATGTAGAAAGTGCCTTCTGATTTGGACCGTGTATTTTTCTATACTCTCTATTCCAAAGTGTCCACACAATGTATGGTCATCAACTTGGAACTGTGACCAGCCCTGTGAATGTCTTTTATCCACGACAGCAGCAGAAGTGTTTCAAGAGAAGAAAAACAATCATTCTCGAGGCTGTAATCTTCGTGGGAGGTGGGAAGGAACCCAAACCCTTGAGTCAAGGCAACAGTACATAGAAGTTGTTAGCAAAAGGAAACAAAGGAGCATTCGCTTGGCAATAGCCCGGTCCTATTTTATCATAACATCACATAAAACATCCTATAAAATTCACTCACTGTGCTTTCTGTCACGCTCCATTTTAAAAGCCAGCACTTGGACATGTGTCAGAAATCTTGGTTCAGTGACCTTCTGCTTCAGAAAGCTTTATCTCATTGTTGATATGCTATCTGCATTCCAGCACGTGGCCGGGGGTATCTATTTGCAGCTGACTTTATTCGATCCATTTCTTTTGTTCGTCACCGTAGAGTTATGTGGGCCAATGACTAGGCAGAAAAATTCCATGACAAAGTTCAACTAGCAGATTTTTGTATGGATTTTTGTGGGTTGGTTACCACAGTACTGACTGGTTCCTGGACTCTAATATTTTAGGCTGTAATCCATCCGTGACCTTTCAATGACCATAAACGTGTTCCTAATGTTCCGTGTGTGTATAATACTGTTACTAGCAGCAAGAAACGTTTTCTGAACTAGAACCCTAGGGGGAGCTTCTGTGGAGGCCCATCTGTTTAATGTAGGAAATACTCGTCTATCAGACATAGATACATGCAAGCAGAATGAGCTTTCTCAGAAAATAAATGGCAGGCTGAGTTAAAAAGAAGGGACAGTTTGTCACTTTAAAACAGGTGCCTTGGACTCTTTCTGTCATGATGCTGTAGATTCCACTGAGTTTTCCAGAGAACCCAAAGCATATTTTAATAGTAGAATTCACACGTTTGAGTACTTTGCATGATGTCTATTTATAAGATTACGCCTGCTATTGATGACATTTTTTGCATACGGAAAAATGATCAATAATCATGATTATCATTATTACCATTAAAATTTTACCATCACGAGCAATCTTGAGGTGACTTACAAAAGAACTACATGTACGTTCAGTACCGTTTGATATCTGACAACAAATATGCTCATTAATTAGCCAAATCTGTAAAAATTGATGTCTTTAAAAGACTTTGATATCGCCTCAAATACACGGTAATGAAATTTTTCAAATAGCTGACAGTTGGCCAGTATTATACTCTGTCCTAACTACACCTCCATCCTTGGAACATAGGGTCGGCTTTGTGGCCTAGTAGCTGATCTAGGTAGACGCTCTCTAGCAACAGAGCATCAGATACCACAAGAGCCGCCAAACTTGTGCTTTGGGTAATCTTTAATGTTTAACATATGTCATAATTTCCTTTGCATTTTCTTCATACTCTGTACATAGAAAATACACCAGGGCTGATACGTAAACAGCTCCTTACTTCGCTGCTTAGGCACCTCAGCCGTTAAGCAAGCAAGACTGGACATGGTACCATTGTTTACGGCTCTAACAATGTTGATGTAGAACAGCGTAATTCGTTACATCTCATCCAGACAGGCTTTCTAGGTTTCATACTGCATTATTTATGTACTTGTATTTGAACAGTCGCCTAAATATGGTAATTCTGCTTGCAGACTTTTGTAGCGGAAACTAAAAAGTCTCGCTAATACAAGCAGGGTAGGTATTATTTTCCCCATTTGGTGGATTTGAAAACTGAGACCCAGAGGTAATGATTGATTTACTCAAGGCAACATGGGTAGTGACTGGTTCAACAAGATCTATGCTCAGTTCTGCTGGGTCCTACTCCTGTGCTCTCTCCATCTTAAGGAAGCCATTCCAAAGCTGGCTGTTGTGCGAAACTTGAGAAGTGCTCACCAATGCCCAGGGTTCCTTTCCTTGAAGGGCCCTTAGAAGACTACACTTCCCAACCAGCCCTCTTATAGTTAAGTGGGACCATGGAACTAGCTGACCATTGGACCATGAGCAGAAGTGATGTATGTCACTTCTGACCTGAGTTATGTAAAAGACTCTGTGGGACCTTTCAACACAATCTCCTTCCTTTTGGGGGCAAGCATGGAGGCCATACGTTGACCGATTGGGGCCATGAGCTACAATGAGCCTGGACTCCTGAGTCACTTCATGGAGGAGAGCCATCATGGTTAGTCACCTGACTTAAACAGACTTTAAGGAAGAAAGAAGCTATCTCAGTTAAGCCACTGAGTTTTGGGCTTGTGAGTCAAGGCAGCACAAGCTCAGCCTATTCTACTAAAACCCATCTAGATCCTTTCTACAGATGCTGTCAACAGATGCTATCACCATTATCTCCCGCTATGATGTTGGGAGGGAGTACAAAAATTATACTTTGGCAATACTGAGAAAATAAAGCAGAAGGTAATATCAGGGTGCCTGGGTGGCTCAGTCGGTTAAGTGTCAGGTCATGATCTCACAGTTCGCGAGTTTGAGCCCTGGGTCGGGCTCTGTGCTGGCAGCGTGGAACCTGGATTCTGTGTCTCCCTTTCTCTCTGCCCCTACCTCACTCACGCTCTCTCTCTCTCTCTCTCTCTCTCTCAAAAATAAACTTTTTTTTTTAAAAAAGAAGGTAATAGGGATTGGTAAAAAATTAGTTGCCACAATTTAAAATCAATGGTCAAGGAAGGACTCATTTAAAAGATAACATTTGACCAATAAGTCAAAACCATGCAGATAAATCTGCAGGAAACACATTCTCAGCAAAAGGGAATCGTCACGTTTCTGACATTTGAGGATTAGAGGCCAGTGTAGCTGGAATACAGTGACTGGGGGAAGACAGTAATGAGAAATGGAGTCAGAGTTAAGGAGAAAGAGGCACATCATGGACAGCTTTGTGGGCTGTTATAAAGACTTTGGCTCTTACTCTGAGGGAAAGCAGAAACCACTGGGAAGTGTAGTGACATAGTTTAATTTATATTTTTAAAAGATTGTTTGCTAAAAGCCTATTTATGACATTAAACAGTTATTTACATTGGATGATGTTGTTGCAATACAACCCTGATTTCAGGATGTGGGGTTTGGATACATGGCTAATTCACACCAAACCGACGCTGGTGGTGTTAACTCACACTGAAAATTATATGGATGACAATCAGACCTCTATCAAGGTTCCCAGTGACACCCTAGACTACAGTGCCCTTATTTGAAACACTTGCCATAAAGCTATCAAAGAAATCCTTGCAAGAGTCCTTATTCTCCTGAACCTCCACTGTAAATCATCAAAAATACTTGCATATAATTTCAAACCAGCGCTTGAAGTGTCCTAGGCAATGACAGAATGAAGACATTAATCTTCCAAACTCTTTGCTTTGTCATTTCCATCTGGATATTCAAAAGACACTTTTTGGCTCAGTGTCTCCCAAAATGGAACCATTCTCCACTCGCACCAGTCTACTACTCCAGAACTTAGGCCCACTGGATTCCTGGTCTTTGTTCAGAAAACCCTTATTACTCTAGTAGCTCGAGTCAGAAACCCCAGAGATTGCTAACCATTTCTAGAAAGTTCTTTGTCCTACACAATTCAACCCTTTCCCCTCACTTTCTCCAGTGCGACCTCGAATCCAGCCCGTGTTCCCTCTCATGCAAATTGTTGGGACAGTCCATGATGGATCACCTAGGTCCCATTCTTTGCACACAGCTACACGAAGTATCTTTCTAAAACACGAATCTGATTGTGTCACTCCCCTCTTTGCAAGGATGAGCTAAACTCTTTGGACTTAAAGATCCCGTACCATCAAGTTCCTGCGTCCATTTTTAGCCACATCTCTTGTCACTTCTAGATTGCAATTTTTACAGCAGCTACACAAGACTGCTTGTTGTTTTCCAAAATCCTAAGCTACTTCACACATCTGTGACTTTGCACGTGCCCTCTGCTGGAATATCGTTTCACCTTGTCTGACTGGCAAATTCCTACCGCTTTCAGCCTCTGCTTATAGGTGATACCAACTGTGAAGCCTTCCCCGACCCCGCCTCCAGGGCCCCTCAGATGTAACTGTATTTCAGTGGTGCCTTAGAACTCATATCTGTTGCCCACACCACACAATACTTTATATGCCAAGCCCCTGAGACAGAGGGAAAGGATATATATAGTAGGTGATTAGTCCACGTTGAATGAATTAATAACTCTAAATCCCATTCTGACTCTATTGCCTGGTGTTAATATAATTAAGGGGATGTCACATCTGTATGCTGACCCGCATCCTGTGCTGCTCAGTGGGTAGAAAAATGGCATTGTGTTACCACATCCTTCTTGAGGGAGAATGTAGTAATTTCTTTAAGTAGTTTGTTGGGTAAGTTGATTAAAAAAAACACTAATTTTGAATTTGTTTTTGCTCGGGTTTCTGGGTTGTTTGTTTTTTTTTTTTTTTTTGGCTTTTTATTGCTTCAGATTGACTTATTTTTGTAATTCTTTGGCTTGCACCTGATGTTATTAAATGATTACCATTCTTCTTAGGGCTGACCTCATTTTCTTGTCCAGCGGACGCTTTGACTATGAAGGGGAAACCTGTTGCGAAAAATCAGCCTCTAGCTTCTTGGTTCCTACGGGGATCTGAATTCTAAAGCTGTGTAAAAATAGACTTGAGTTAAGAGAGCAGCTACTCTAAAAGTAATAATCAACAGTGGGAAAAAAGTAAAGATGCTTGATTTTTTAAGGGACTACATTTTAATGATACCACATTGTTTAGTATTTATATTTTGTTCTTTTTTTTTTTTTTTTTTCTTATTACAGGATAGCGTATGTTCTATTGGGACATTGCTGTTTTTGCCTCATTAACTTGAAAGCCCTCTCTAGTCAGCATAAGGCATGTTTGGATGATGACTGCAATAATCTGCTGTTAGAACTGGCGGCTGAGTCATCTGTTTTTACAGGATGGTAGTGTAAAGAACTCAGTCATACATCTCGTGTCAAAATTGAGTGTGAATTTTAAAGTCAAACGTAAAATGAACCCTTGAGCGTACTCAAGTGAAAATCATGGCAACCCAAGGGCTGAGGGTTTTTGTAGCTACTATTTGATTTTTGACCCAGTTGTATTATTATAGTCCTTGTATTTTCATGCAGCAAGTGGAAAAATCCAAGCTCAGAACTCACTAGCACTGTTATGAAAAGGATGATATTAGAAATGATTTGAGTTTTTCTGTGATCGTCTGTAAACTGTGATCCTTTGCTCATTATGGGCTTATTTTCTTGTACAGTCATCAGTGGTCTAGTGCTTAAATGAGGGGTTAGTGTCATTTTGGTAAGTGGGCACCCACCTAGATCGGGTAGGGAGCCTACAAAGGTCAGTGCGCCTTTTGGGCCTGTTTCTCTTCCCTAAAATGGAAGGATTCCCAGGCTGGGCACCTGGGTCAGGTATCCGAGGTAAGATTCAGAGCATAGAACACACTGATGATAGAAACGTGTGGAGAGCTGCTTCAGACCAAGAATACCAAGCTCATTCTGCTGTTGCACCATGATTTAACTCTAACTACGACCAGAAAACCTTCTTTGGGGAATTTGAGTTTGAAAACATAGCTGCCCGGGGGCATCTGAGTGGTTCAGTCAGTTAAGCAACCGACGGTTGGTTTCCGCTCAGGTCATGATCTCATGGTTTGTGGGTTCAAGCCCCATGTCGGGCTCTGTACTGACAGCACAAAACCTGCTTGGGATTCTCCCTCTCCCTCTTTCTCTGCCCCTCCCCCACGTGCTTTCTCTCTCTCTCTCTCTCTCTCTCTCTGGCTCTCTCTCAATAAATAAATAAACTTTAAAAAGAAAAATGTAGCTACCTGTACAGTTCACCTTCAGGTCTTTTTAAAGCTTATTTTCTCTGTCACCTTCTTAGCATTGGCCCAGGATGCTTTGGGAAATACAGTGCAATGATGGTTGTAGAATTTGTGAATCAAAAAATGCAATGAAACATCATTAATGTATAGTGGAGGGAAAGTCCCTAAACATCAGAAGAATGTCACACAGTTCATCAGCTGTTCCTGTCTAGAGAATACTTAACATAGTACAGATTAATTAGATTAAGGGCATGTTGATGACAAGGTGACTGTTGGCTAGAGGCAAGGGGACATTGAAGGTGGGTGAAGTAAAGGCAGTGGATTAGGAGTCAAGTCTAGTTAGGGTACAGAATGAAGGCTTTGAATTTCTCACAAGCCCCTTTTCTAGATTGGGAAGAGGATCTGAAGCCTCATATCAGCAGAGTGATTGCCTTTGGGGCCTGGATGGTGTTTTGACTGTTAGCACAAGGGGGCTTATTGAGATGGTGGCTAAGATCTACATGTTGATGAGTAGGGGTTTACATGACATATGCATAAAATCATTCATCAAGCAGTATTTTTAATATTTATGTACTTTGCTTATGTAAGTTATACCTACACACACACACACACACACACACACACACACACGCACACGCACACACACACAAAATAAACAAAACAGATGGGATAGAACTGTGCAGGACCTTGATTTTATACTTCTCCCTAGAATAAATAGTTCCTAATGCAGCATTACCGCCATTTCTTCTCTCACATCTCCAAAAAGCATTAAAAACACATTTTTTTTCTAATCTTAACCTAGTTTCTTCAGAATGTACTCTTTGGTACTATGTAGACAATAGCTTCCTTTTATTTTCTTAAACAGCAGTTCACAATTAGCTATGTGAAGCTGTCATTGCCCTCAAACTCAGTCTCAGAACTTTATGATCCTATTGGCTTAATATAACTTAATAGGAATGATAATGACAATAGCTCCTGTTTATTAAGTGCTTATAAAGTTCCAGGGACCTGGTTACATACCTACTTATTTGATTTTCATAACAACCTTAGGAGTTCAATACAATAAATACGTGCATTTTTCTTGCAAAAGAAAAATGAAGTTTAGGGAGGTTGAACAGCCAATACATGGTCACATTGTGAAATATGGCAGAAATTTAGTTTTGTCTGTTATTAAAGCACAATCTTAAGCTTTCTGGAATGTACCACCTCCCAGCAGCCTCCAAATGCTCATGGAGAGGCACATCTTAATTGCAGTTCAGGCTTGTATGGCTTTTTACTTGCTTGGAGATAAAGAATTTTGGAGGAAATGTTAATTCTAAATAATGTACCATACCTTGGCGACCATGAGGCACTGTATGCAAAACAAAGTGTAATTAAGAGCATCAAAGCCATAAATGTTTAGCAAAGAAGGGCTATTGTTTTCTTTCTAATTTCATCTCTGAGCTGTGTTTTAATTCACATTAAATTTCTACTTTACAAAAGTTTTTTTTTCCTTTGAGCATGAACATTTAAAAAATAGTTTATCTGCCAGAAATGCAAAATATTACTCAAATACATCCTAACTTCTTAAACAGGGCACGCCTTCCACCAAATATTAATCTCTTCTTGATCCTTGGACACCATTAAGATGTGCTGCACTCTTCGATCCTAATCAGAATGCCCCAAGGTGATATGAGGCTCTTCTGGGTTTTCTTTACTGGATTTATCCATATTATTTTATTATATTCCAAAATTATAATTATGTCATCATTCTTAACACCTGTCACCTCAGGTAGTTACCAAAAGGTTTTTTTTCCCTTGTAATGAGAACTTGTAAGATCTACTCTGTTAGCAGCTTTCAAATACACCATACAGCATTAATTATAGTTATTTCATTTCCTTTGTGTATGTACTCAGAAGTGGAATTGCTGGATATGAAAGTTCCACTGCTAATTTTTTGATGATCCTCCATACTGTTTTCCACAGTGGCTGCACCAATTTACATTTCCACCAGCAGTGCACCCAGAGAAGTTTCCCTTTCTCCACATCCTCGCCAGCATTTATCTCTGGTCATGTTGATGATGACCATTCTAACAGGCATAAGGTGATATCTCAGAGTGGTTTTGATTTGCATTTCCCTGATGATCAGTCATGTTGAGCACTTTTTCATGTACCTGTTGGCCATCTGAATAACCTCTTTGGGAAAATGCCTATTCAGGTCCTTTGCCCATTTTTAATCGGATTATTTTCTTTTTTGTTATTAAGTTGTATGAAGTCTTCATATATTTTGGATATTAACCTGTTATCAGATGTATGATTTGCAAATATTTTCTCCCATTCTGTAGGCTGCCTTTTCATTTTGTTGATTTTGCAATATGGAGTTCTTATAGCTGTGTTTTATCTCCTTCACTCACTTTTTTTCACAGTTGGCCTTATGCAATTTTATTGAATTTTCTGCTTCACAACTCCTTTGGGCTAACGAGAATGTTAATAGAAAAATAACAGAGCTAAAAATACAAATAGTAGAGCCTTTTAGAATAGTTTGAAAAAAATAGTTTGAAAAATTGGGGGGAGTTGAAACGTTCTTCTATTTAAAAAAAAAAGTTGGGGCGCCTGGGGGCTCAGTCGGTTGAGCGACCGACTTCGGTTCAGGTCATGATCTCACGGTCCGTGAGTTCAAGCCCTGCGTTGGGTTCTGTGCTGAGAGCTCAGAGCCTGGAGCCTGCTTCAGATTCTGTGTCTCCCTCTCTCTCTGACCCTCCCCACTCGTGCTCTGTCTCTCTCTGCCTCAGAAATAAATAAACATTAAAAAAATTTTTAAAAAGTGCACATTTAGGTTTTTTGTCCCACCTCCTTTTTGTATGGATTCGTAGAATTTAGATTTTTCTAAAGGTACTTTTCCTTCTTTGTATCCTATGCTTTCGTTGTTACAGTTACCTGAAATACGTAATATCCAGACAAGTGCTTTATGGTGATTTAAAAAAAATGCTACTTTCTCAGGAGCAAGCTGATGGTTTCTGTCAGCTCCTTATTAGATGCCTTAAATCTCCAAGAGGCCACAGCAATGGATGTTCAAGAGTGGTCTCCAGGCAACGGGATCCCTGGCAGTTACTGCAGAGAGAGGACACAAAAGCGAACAGAAATGAGATGAGACGGTTAGTTTGAAGAAAGGAAGAATTCAGCAGAAATGTAGATGTATTTGAGATATATATAGATCTATATCAGAACTTTCTAGTATCTTGGAGATAGGTGTTGAGAGAAAAATTTTAATCTAGGATTTATTTCTTAAGTTAGATGACATGTTTAATCATTTATTCAGGACTTGTTTAATAGCATTTACATTTTTATCAGTAAAATGTAATGCAGAATACTCTGAAAATATCATTTTGATTCACTTTGATCAAATGCTCAAGTGACTTTTATCCTTTTTAAAGACTAAAATAAGCAGTTTAGGAAGGCGGGACTTACATGTTTCAAAGTGTGTCCCACGGCGAAAGAACAGACTCTAAATTATGTCACTAGTATCCAAAATAAATGAAGTCCCTGAATATTCTCTCCATTATAATAGTATCTCCAAGTGTTTTTAATGGTGATAAAATTGCCCTACTGAAATTAGGATCCACCTACTTTTATTTTCATTGTTCACTTACCTCCAGAATTGAGTATAAAACAGACACCTCTAACTACAGCACATACACTGAGACCATATTTGGGGGAAAAAAACAAACATTTGGGGGAAAAAACTAACATATGTGAATTAAGAATAAAAAGAAAAAAATTTATCACAAAAAATATTTATCTATAAGAGCACAGCACCATCTGTTCCACATGGTATTAAAGATCAGAGAATTTATTTCACCTTATTTTATTTTTTCAGGAGTAGAATTTAGTGACTCATCACTTACGTGTAACACCCAGAGCTCATCCCAACAAATGCCCTCCTTAATACCCATCACCCATTTGGCCCGTCCCACCACCTAACACCCCTCCAGCACCCCTCAGTTTGTTTTCTGTATTTAAGAGTCTCTTACGGTTTGCCCCCCTCTGTTTTTATCTTATTTTTGCTTCCCTTTCCCATGTTAATCTGTTTTATTTCTTAAATTCCACATATAAGTGAAATCATATAATATCTTTCTGTGACTAACTTATTTCCCTTAGCATAAACACTCTAGTTCCATCCACAGTGTTGCAAATGGCAATGGCAAGATTTCATTCTTTTTGATCACCAAGTAATATTTCAGTGTGTGTGTGTGTGTGTGTGTGTGTGTGTGTGTGTATGCCATATATTTTTATCCATGTCAGTCGATGTAAATTTGGGCTCTTTCCATAATTTGGCTATTGTTGATAGTGCTGCTATAAATATTGGGGTACATATGCTCCTTTGAATAAGCATTTAAAAAAAATTTTTAGGGGTGCCTGGGTGGCTCAGTCGGTTAAGCGGTTGACTTCGGCTCAGGTCATGATCTCATGGCCTGTGAGTTCGAGCCCCGCATCAGGCTCCGTGCTGACAGCTTGGAGCACTCTGTCTCTCTCAAAAGTAAATACATATAATGTTTATTTACTTTTGACAGAGAGAGAGAGAGAAAGAGAGAGAGCACGCGCGCATGAGTGGGGGAGGGGCAGAGAGAGAGGGAGACACAGAATCTGAAGCAGGCTCCAGGCTCCGAGCTGTCAGCACGGAGCCCAACGCGGGGCTGGAACTCACAAACCTTGAGATCGTGACCTGAGCTGAAGTTGATGCCCAACCAACTGAGCCACCCAGACGCCCCTTGAATCAGCATTTTTGTACCCTGTACCTAGTAATGCAATTGCTCGGTTACAGGGTAGCTCTATTTTTAATTTTTTGAGGATTTAAACTAAACGTCTTAACATTAAAATTAGCTACAGACCACTGGTGCATTACAACATAAAGGCAAACAATATGGGAGAGAAAATAAATTTGCCATTAAATATATTATGAATGGACCTGGACAGCACTTTAGGGTATACAAGGAATTGGAGCCCTCTCAAAGAAAAGACAGACACTGCCATACCTAATGCTTCTGGGTGCAAAGACCAAGAGAAATTGTAAAGGCCAAAATAATTTAATATTTCCAGTTTGCTGGAGGGTTTTACAGCCTGGAGTAATTAGTGTGCAGGAAAGAAACAGTGACTTTAACTTTCTTTTAAAATGCTCAGATTCATAAATAACATTCGTCTCTTATTGCTCTATAAATGTAACTTACTACTGTCAAACTTGCTGTGCCTTTTCATCTGCTCCCCGACTATCCTCCAAAGCAAGCAATATTCATATCTCCATTTCATCTCTTTTTGCAAGACCAACAACAATAATAGCAGTTATCAAATTTATACACAGCAGATGAATTCTGCCCATGCCGCATTTTGAACTGGGGAGGAAAGTATCTTTGATCTCTTTGCCTTGGTTTTATCTCTGAACATCTCTGTCTTTAGTCCCTTGCCTTCCTGTACAGACTATTCTAAAATTTCAAGGCATACATTACATTGTGGGTGTGTGAACCAGTGCTTTATTTTAAAAATTTAGCTAGATTTTTTAAGATGCAACGAATATCTCTCTATTCATGTGTTTACGGTCATGGGTGGTCAGGTTTTGTTTTTGCTTTATTTTGTTTTGCTTTATTTTTCTACTTGGATAATACGTGTATTCCTTTCTACCCTAACTCATTGAGGTATTATGGCAAGCAAGCCACGATCCTTTTGCTGCATGAATTTCCCATGTTTATTAAAATATCCTTATCCATTGATACTTTTTTTTTAATTTTTTTTAACGTTTATTTATTTTTGAGACAGGGAGAGATAGAGCATGAATGGGGGAGGGTCAGAGAGAGAGGGAGACACAGAATCCGAAACAGGCTCCGGACTCTGAGCTGTCAGCACAGAGCCCGACGTGGGGCTCGAACTCACGGACTGTGAGATCATGACCTGAGCCGACTGATACTTTTAAATGATACGTAACAACTCCCTTAGGATGTGCTCTTCATCTTCAGTGCATTTTGCAGACCATCATTAATTCTCTCGACACTTCAGGGAGGTAGATAAGTGGGCATTACTGGCCAGAATTGTATTTGGTCGAACTGTGGGAATCCATGCATCAAGAAAACAGAATGAAATTGAGACCCATTACCACCACTGTACAGATGAAGGAAATGAGACCAAAAGATTAAGTGGTGAACCAAGGAGGAAAAGGGAGCCTGTGTGAATGGAATGGAAAAGTTTTTTCAGTTCTGCTGCTCAACCCTAGGTCTTTTGTATCTACCTGGTTGCACACCTTTCCCTTGGCTAGGGAAAACAAATGGAACCTGTGTGTGATGCATTCTGTACAAAAACTTCTCTTAAGAATGATAAGATGTAGCAAAGGTAAAGAAAAACATTGCTTAATAATCACACCATGATGTAGGTATCCTAAATTTAGCACTAGAACTGGGGAAGCATCTGTTCAGAGTGGACCTTTACCACCTTAGTGATTGTTTTCTGAGGAAATACATTGATTACTGGGATGTCTTAGAGGAAATGTCTGTCTTTTTCTTTAAATATCTAAACAGTATATTGAACAAGCAGGATGTTTGATAAGCAGAATTCAACTCTAACTCACTACCTTTTCACAGGAAGCTTTTCCCCTGCCGTGGCTGAAAATTTGGTGGATCTGTGACTTTCCTGCTCACTCTTAGTCCTTAAATCTTCTAAGTTCAAAACACTCCTGTTTGGAAATTAAAAAAACATTTTTTTCTAATCTTTATTTTTGAGAGAGAGACAGAGTGTGAGCAGGGGAGGAGCAGAGAGAGAGGGAGACACAGAATCCGAAGCAGGCTCCAGGCTCCGAGCTGTCAGCACAGAGCCTGATGCGGGGCGGCTCGAACTCACAAACCATGATCATGGCCTGAGCCAAAGTCGGACGCTCAACCCACTGAGCCACCCAGGTGCCCCTCCTGTTTGGAAATTTTAAATGCCTAATTTAAGATGCAAACATTTCAAACTTCGGCCCAGGCTTCTCCCCATCTTCTCACTGTGGACAATATTTGGTGGGTCACCTGTGTTTGGAAAGAGAAATGTGGCCAAGTTCTTTTTCCCACCTGTTTCCCACCCAGCAGCTCCCCCCCACCCACCAGTGCATATCCAACCAACCGATGTGAAAGTTGCAGGACAGAAGAGTGAAAAGAAGGGCACAGGAAAGTTCCAGCTCAGTTCCTAATACCTAGCCAGCTTCTTACCCTGTGCTGGGCCCCTCAGACAGCAGTCTTCAGGAGTTGGAGCTTCTCGGGACACCTGGGTGGCTCAGTCGGCTAAGCATCCGATTTGGGCTCAGATCATGATCTCACAGTTCATGAGTTCAAGCCTCATCAGGTTCTGTGCTGACAGCTTGGAGCCTGGAGCCTGCTTCGGATTCTGTGTCTCCCTCTCTCGCTGCCCCTCCCCCACTCATTCTCTCATTCTCTCTCTCTCTCTCTTTCTATCTATCTCAAAAATAAATAAACGTTATTTTTTTTAAGGAGCTAGAGCTTCTCCTCAGCCGTCCTAACCTCAATGTAATGATATTAGGCGGTGGGGCCTTTGGGAGGTGACTGGGTTTAGATGAGCTCATGAGGGTGAAGCCCCATGGTGAGATTAGTGCCCTTCTAAGACGAGGAAGGGACACTAGAGCTTTCTCTCCCTGCCATGGGAGGATTCATTGGGAAGGAAGACAGGAACAAGATAGGAGGAGGGCCCTCGCCCAAAACCAAACCTGCCAGCACCTGGATATTCAACGTCCTAGAGTCCAGAAAGGTCTGTCGAGAAAATAAATGCCTGTGGTTTAAGTCGCATAGTCTGTGGTACGTTTATCAAAGCCTGAGTTGACTAAGACACTGCTCTGTACTTGCTGGGGTGCAAACTCCCCACACCCAGCCCTTTCCCCCTCCCTCTCTGCACTGCCACAGACCCCCTTTCTGCCAAAAAGTACTGCATCTTGTTCCTTTTTCCTCCCTTTCCAGTTTCTCTCCCTATTCCTCAAGACCATGGCTCTTCTCCAGCCAGTCTGATCCACTCACTGATACTTTGGCATCCCATGTGCATTCAGACCCAGCATCTTTTCACCAATATAGCCTCTTGCTTGGCTGTCCAACCTCATTTCCGGCCTCTCACTCACAAATGCCCTTGGATTCTGCTCTATGGGCTTTTTTCAGTGTCCCAAATGCACTGTATTTCTGCCTCATGTGTCTTTTTCTTGCCTTGTTGTATTAGTTACTTGTGGATGCTATAACAAATTACCAAAAACTGTTGCTTCACAGAGAAAAACAGAAATTTGTTGTCATATTTCTGGGGGCAGAAATCCAAAATCAAGGTGTATGAAGGACCGTGCTTCCTCTGATGGCTGTAAAGGAGAATTCTTCCTTGCCGCTTCCAGTTTCTCATGGCTGTCGACATTCCTTGGGCTCATGTTCAAACTTCTGCCTCCATGGTCACATTGCCTTCTCTTCTTCGGTCTGCCAAATCTCCCCTATGTGTCTCTTATAAGGATACTTGTCATTGGATTTAGAATCCATTTAGGTAATCCAGGGTCATCTTGTGATCTCAAAATCCTTCATTTAATTACATCTGCAAAGACTCTTTCCAAATAAGGTAACGTTCACAGGCTCTGGGAATTGGGACATGGACATGATCTTTTGGGGACCACCATTCCAACCACTATACTTGCCCATTACTTCCCTCGTCTCTTTTGCAACCTTCCGAGTAGCATCTCTGTCTCCATTTTTGCCTCCGCTCGATATTCTCTGCCGTCTTCCTGAAACACAACTCTATTCCTGCTACCAACCCTTCTGCTTTATAGTTTCCCCTTTACCATGGCTTTCAAAGCCCTTCATGATCTCATCCCAGTTTAGCTCACCAAACTCGTGTGCAACCACTAGTCAGATATCTTCCTGCCATCAAAACTGTATACAGTGCTTGCTGTACTGAACTTTTCTGTTTTGAAATATGCCCTGTTCTCTCTCTTGCTTTTCCACAGGTTGTTTCTTCTTCCTGAGTACTTTCTTTTCATCCTGGGCTAACTCACCTTTCAAACCTCATTTTAATTACCACTTCCTTGAAATTTCATACTGTCTTTTTGTTTAGTTGTCTTTCTTTCCTGGTAGAGAGGCCACTCGGACACCTTCTATGTCACTGTTGTGTCCACAGCTTCTAGACGTATACCTGAATAGGTACTTCATCCATAGATGATGAATACATGAAGAGATATATCCATCACACTTTTTCAAGAACTTATCAAATGTAAAAGATGGAAATCTTGTACAGCTGATGACGAATTTAGCTGCTCAAATTTCAAACCAAATGAAAATATGACACAGGTGAAATAAAGAAAGTAAACGTGAGATTCAATGCAGACTTTCTAATTCAATGGAGAGCATAAAATCAATATTTACACCTGGGTCTCCCTAAAAAAACCCTGTTTTGCTTGGCTTTCAGTGTAGAAAAGAATATGTATTTCTTATGTTTTAAAACACAACATTCAGGCACCTTGATCCTAAATTGATTGATCCCCCAAAAAGCAATTATTAGTTTCACATTGTCATAATGTTGTTGTCAGGGACAGTATGTATGACTCCTTCTCAGGTTGGTCATGTAACATGAGCCACACTTCACTGAGTCCATGGCATTTTAATAACTTGAACTTAAAGTAGTAAAAGACCAAATTATATTTGTTAGCCTCATGTGGTGCAAGAACTTCCCTTAGGGAATGATATGAGAAGCAAACTATCCTCTAGTAGCAAAAGGGAAAAAAGAGGTCAAGATTTATGGAATGGGGCTGAAAGGCTTAATGGCTACTTTTCTTTGTAGGCATGCTTCTCACAGCACTCCTGCTAGCTGATTTGCTTTTAAAAAGTGACCTTGTCTGTCTTATAGATTAAAATCCAAATTCTTGTTAATGGTTTATTTTATGTTCTGTGACTTGAGTGATAGGAGATTGATAAAACAGTCTTTGAAATCACAAAATGGTGAATTGATTGGCATAATCCCAAACTGTTTGCATGAAATCAGTTATTGGTGCTGTTGCCTAAAACTTTTTATGATTTGTATTTCCTAATGAGGGTACATTGGTGAGAAAGGATCATTTTTAAATTAAATCTGAGCAGATGTGTGAATATTTTAAGGACCATTCAAAATTATTAAGACTGCTGACTTTGACTTTAAGTTAAGAAGAAAAAATAGAAAGCTTTGGTGCCGATGCAACTTAGTTACATAAGCTGAGTATTCTTTAGTAACCTCTGTACATCATCAAAAGCAAATAATTAATATGTCACTGTCCAATCAATACCTGTCGTTACCAGCAGATAGTTTTGAGTTTGTCATCTCACTGAACCTTAGCAGTCCAAAAACGGGAGAAATCTGAGTAACGGTTATAAATGACTATAGGAAATTAAGGGTCACCTTCCCATTAAGATTCATTCACATCTGGTAGGAAACTGATCTCCCTTGCTAAATGTGGGTTGATCATAAATAGAATGGGACATTGAAACAATGGGATTGAATCAGTATGGCAATTTCTAGATTGCCGGGCTAAATTTTCTCCTCATTTGGGAAACAGCAATCTGCCTATTTTCATAGTCCAACATCTCTTTTAATGGCTATACATGTAAAGGTTGCAAGCATTGTTTAATTTATGTACCACTTTATTAATGTTTTACTAATTTTGTATATAAACAATCAAATACTTTTCTCTATTGAATATTAATTTTGTAACTTCTTTCCACACTTTAAGTGCATTTAGTAGATTTGAGAATCTGAAATAGGACTGAAAAGAAAATAATAGCATTCATAACAGCACTCCATCCATTTAATTTCTGTAAATGAAAATGTGTTGACTTAAACTACTGTCTCGGTTTTGTTGAGAAATTGCTGCTAAAATCACCTTTTTTCCTCAGTTCCACATCACTGAATCCACCTGACTTTTCCCCTGGGCTCCATCCTTCACCTCCTGAACCAATTTCAACTGAGGCAGAAAGTCCTTAAGCAGCTTTAAACCCTCTTTGTTACACTTAGTCATTGATTACCAACTTTGACTCATATTAGCACCACCAGCGTAACATTAAAAATATAACCCCTAGCTGGATCTCATCCCCAGGGATTCTGATTTAATTGATTTGGGTTAGGGCTTGGGCATCAGTATTTTTGTGATATAATTTAAATCTAATGCAAATCCAGAGTTGACTGCAGCCTTCATTCCAAGACAAAATGAGACTGGCTTTCATATTCTATACCAAGTCAGGTGCCCTGTGGGGCCTATTCAGCTCTACAATTCTGGGAGCCTAATAACCTGGGTCCTTGGAAGTTTCATCTCTCTTGGAAGGTAGTCTTTCCAGGGCCCACCCATGGGCTTCATTTTGTTGCCTGAGTTGGAACTCCTTACAATGTCTCTTTCTTTCATCAAGATTCTTGCCCCCAAAACAGAATTTCAGAGAGGTCAAGTCACAGAGCTCATTGATAATGGAGACAGGATTCAAAAACTGGTATGCTGATTTCATATCCTGTGCTCTGACTCACACCAGTGCATTAATCAGGATAATTTTGCAGAAACTGATAAACCCTGAAATCTCAATGGCTTGGCCCAACACCATTTTATTTCTTGATCACATCAGCAGCTCACCTGCGTGGCTGTCTCAAGCCATGCCTCGGTGACTCAGCCTCCTCCCATATTGTGAGCTTACCATCCCAGAATCCTTTGCTTTCAGTCACATAGACAGGCTAGGGTGGAAGAGGTGAAGAAGAAACACCAAATCTTAACTAACCTTGACAGGAAGTGATGCATCGTTCCCTTTAAGATTCTGTCGGGAAGAATTATTCACACAGTCCCTCCCCTCCAAACTGCAGGAGAAGATGAGAAATGGAGAGGAGCACGTGGCTGTTACTATTCCTGCAGCAACTGCCTGCCTTAGGTGCCTCTGCGGAACGAAAGATTATTATTTCCTTAATCTCCTGTGGCTGTGTTGCTCTTTATTGCATCTGCTTCTTTCTGTCCAATCAGCATTAATTTGTCAGAAGAATTGTTAAAGAAGAATCTTTAATCTACAGTAATGACTTACACTGTAATTTGCTATTCTGCCTGTCCACACAGGCAATAGAAGTTACCTGAGTAAGTATAGGTATTCTGCCAGGCTGCACAGTTTACATTGGCTAGTTTTCTTCTTGCTGGTAGAATTGTTATTTCTCAGGCCACTCCTCCTGCCTTTAGTTTTTCCTAATAGATGGGATAGGATGAAGTTTGCCTGACTTCTGAGACATGCAAAAAGATGGTTCACTCAGATGGTTCAAACCAGGCATAATTCCTTCCCTGTAGGTGGCATGGCTCAAGGAATGAGTAGCCCCTTGGCCTATTGGAATGTCAAAGAATACAGTGAAATGTTCAATCACATTGTAATAGTTACTCTTAAAAATGCGCAGAATCCACTTGATTTTTGAATCTTTTATTCTCTTTATTAAAAAATAGCATGTAAGATATCTTCTATTCTGTTGTGTCATGGTATAACCATTTTTTGTCAAGATCCTTAAGATAAAACTACATCCAAAGTAGGAATAATTAATTGAGCTGATTAGATAATATGAATGAGTACATGCAGTTATAATTACTTATGTAAGATATGTAATACTACCTTGATAATTAATTACATCTCCACAGACTTGAGATTGTTGTTTGTATTAACTATAAATGAGATAAGAAATACTGAAAAGAGATAGTCTCTTTCCACCTCAGAATTGGAGGTGATGTTGGGAAAGAGATTTGTGTGAATGAATATAGCTTGAATTACAATTAGCCAACATTCATAAAATTCTGTTCTTGTTGGAGTGTAATTAATTATCACACTGAAATTTAACCCTCTTCTAATCTTTTCTCAATGTTCATTAGGCTGAGATTTCCACCTCTGGTTTGCTTTCCTTTTTTTGACCTGCAGCCGCTGTGTGATTAAAGTGGAATTTCTGCTAACTGGTTGTGGTGGTAGGGAGCTGGAGGGGACCTCTGGCATCATCTGATCCAGTTAGATTCTAACTGTACAAAGACCTGGATCAGAAGATCAGATTTCATGAAGCAATCTAAGAAAAACTCAAAGATTATTATTTTTAATATACATTTTACAGAGGTTTAAAGACAGTTGTTTCAAAGAAGGATGGTTAAGAGCTCGTTGATTATACAAATAAAGCAAACCTTCTACCCCTGCATGCTCGTTATGTTCAAAATTTAAGTAATACAATATTACGGAGCAGATAGGCCTTTTATAAACATATTCATCTTTGGAAAACACACTTGATTAAAGACAGACCAGGAAAATTTATCTCCTGCGCTTGGTATGGCACCTTCTGGGCTGGACCCTTCCCTTCTTCCCTGTGACAGGTCTCTTCTTTGGGAGAGAGAAGATTTCTGGTGAACTAAATCCCACTGAAGTGTCACACATTTACAGGGTAGTGTTGCACAGTGAAATAAGGTGCCTCCAGATTCAATGACTTCTAAGTCCTGGGAATGTCCAACAGCTTTGGATGACTGGTGGATAACACAGAATTATGATAATCCTTTCAGAGTTTGAACTTGATGACTTTAAGGCACTGCTAATTCTACTTTCTATGCTGTTCTTGAACTCCCTCCTGTCTGCCTTCCTCCATATCCCACTACTGTGGTCAGGTTCAGTCTCTTGACATCTTTTTCCCAGATAATTACAAAGATCTTGTAAAAGGACTGCCCGGACACAGCCTGGTACCCATCAACTCCACTCCACTCCATATTACTCTTTGACTGGCCTGTGCTTACAGCTTTTCACTTGCTTTCCATAAATTACAATAAAAAAACAAGATCTCGGCAGTGTCAATGAAGATCCTCCCAATCTGCTCCCTAAATCGTGGCTTACTCTTCAAGAGATTTGCCTCTTTCCTCGTCCAGCAGCCCTTGACTTTTCATAATCCCTTTAACATATCATGATACACTACATTCCTATGGCATTTATATGTTGTTCTTTTGATCTTGAGTGTGCTTCTGCTCTAATCTCCTCAATTCCCTTTGATTCAGTCCTAATCTTCTTTTAGTAATCAGAAGGGGTTTACCTCCTTCAGGAATCCATCCTCAAACACCCCCCAACCACTTAGACACTGCACCCTCTTTCACTCACACTCTCACACGTACCCAATCTCTACCCACACATGCTAGCACATACACTAACACATTTGGAATCGGCACTGGCTGCTCTCATAGAACCTGGACTAGGCTTCCCCATTTGCACCTAATGCCATGCATGACTACACGCATGTGTGTCTGTGTCTTCGTCAGTCTTTGTGTTTCTTGAACCTTCAACATCGTGTCTAAGCTAGAAGAGATACTAAGAAGTGTTTGATATTGCATAATTCATGATTCTCTCCAACCTTGAGATTAAATTATTTTTTTTTAAATAAAGTCAGCTAGAATAGATGGCCACTAGAAATCCTCATAGTTCTACACGTGCAAACCTGCCTGACGCTACCGTTTTGACTTTGTGGCACCTTTAATATATTTGGATGAAGGACAGACAAAACCAGGATTTGAGGGCATTTGTCTTTTTCATTCTCTATCATTGTAGCCCATACTCATAAATTCAAACTTGGACCTGGAATCCTAATCATGTCAACTACACAAAGTTATAGTGTGTGTGATAGTCTGTGTCATTGTATGCCAAAACTTTTCCTTTCTTCCTGAATTGACCATCTCTATTTCCCCCACGTCTTTCCTCATTGGTTATATATCGCAGGTCTGGGAACAAGCATCCGAGCCAAGCTGGGCCAATTGTGATATTCCTGGCTGTGGGCAAGTGGGTTGATCTAGAGGTAGGTCCCCAACTCCAGCTAGGCCAATCTCATTCCTTCACTGGAAGTGTAACTACTGGAATGACACATCGTTGAAATCAGTTTTTCTCTCATGGCTAATTGTAAGCCATAAAGCTCAGAAATTGTTTGAAGCTGTGTAGAGGCAGCCACCTACGGTGAAAAAGAATGATGTTGATGCTATGGTAAGGATGTATTGATCGTGAATGACTTTAAGAGTCATTAAAATGAGCCTGAGGCTAGATCCTACAAAGAAGCCAAAGTGTAACACTTCCGATCAACCACATCAGGCTGGCACAGCTGAGGTTGTGAGCAAGACGTTCAGAGAGGTGTGATCCAACAGCAGCTCTTGGGTCTGGGCAGTCCCAGGCTCGTGAGAGTTGTTGGCCGATCCTAAATGTCAGAACTGAGCAAATCACTGACAAGCCTAAAACACAAGATGGCCCCAGCAGACAGTGATCAATTGCAGGCTTGTCTCAGCTGAGGATGGGGACTTGCTAAGGTCCAGGAAGAAGATCACAGTTGTTAGGGTGGGAAGGCCAATGTATAATGCATAGTCTAGCCATTGGTAAAACCACATGAGGAAACACCAGGTTAGGCAGCACATGGGCTCGCTACCAACGACCCATTACAATATCAAGGTCTGTTACCAACTTCAGCAGTTAATTTGGAAAGGTTTACAACCTCCAACATCCACCCAAGTCCTATGGGAACCTTATTAAATTTTTAGAAGTCTACGCCTGGAGGGCAGCTGTTATTCTGCCAGGTCCATAACTGTGTGAGCCTCTCTCCATGCTGGAGTCAATGAAAAGGAAAACAGATTACTCTGAGGGCTCTGAATTTTCATATTCAGATTCACTCTCTTACATCTTAGATGCTCTCAGGACTTAAATCTCAACAAAATACATTTTCAGTAGAAATCCCCATGGTCACTGTTAAGAAACTGGTTTGTGATTTTTTTCCCCACTCAAAATATGACTTTAAAAAGTACAGAAAGAAAAAGATAGTCCTGCCTAAAGTAATTATCATAAGCAAGTTAAGGTAATTAGCTCAGTATGAAGTTGTAGCAAAGGTTACTTCAAAACGGTGAACTGTGCCAATGCATTATAAATGAGAGTATTATATCTACAAGCAATTGGAAATTTTTTAGGTTTGAAAGACAAACTTATGTGGATGTAGGGAAAACCTATGTATCCATTTAAATCTAGCTTATGATTGCATATCTCATATAGTCTTCATTTCAACACATTTTTATGAACTGCATTTCATGCAGCAAGGGGCCATGACCCCGAAGACATTCTGCACTCTGGCCTCTTGCTTACTCTCCAATTCAATCAGTCATCAGGTCTTAGAGCTTCAATTTCCCACACATTCCAGGAATCCTTTCTCCTCTCCTTCTCTGCTTTCCTTCGAGACTGTTCATCTTTATATGCCTAGTGCTTATTAGTAGAGTGAAGGGACTCCGTAAACTTTTGCTGAATGGATGAGACAATGAGAGCAGGCAGTCCACTGGAATATAACCAGCTCTGTAGCGGGGATTAGGACCACTGAGCTCTATTCTTTACCATGAAACTGGCTAGAAGATCTTTATCTTCACCTCTCACAGATTTGGTTTTCTCACTTGCAAAACAAGCGGGTCCGTTTCTATTTCACAACGGTACCCTGCAGATCAAAAACTTTTATATGCTACTAAGAAGTATTAAGAAATCATTGCTGCTGTCTTTAGTCTATGACATTTATACTGTTTAAAAAACAACAGTTCTCTTTTGCTGAGTCTGATCAAATCCTTTAATTATTTTCTTGTCTTCATCTTATATGCCTACAGATAGGGTCTAAAATTCTTGAAGGCAGGCACCATATATCATTCAAATTTTTTTTGTATCATTCAGATTTTATCTCAGCACCCAGAAGAGTGGCTACCACACATTAGATGCTCAGAACCGATTTCATGAATGAAATAATGAATGTTGCTATCTAGCGGCGGCCATTTAGAATTGCAGGCATAATGCTAGAACTAAATCAAACACCTCAAGGGCATGACTGGAAAATAAGCTGATTTAATTGTGGATCAATACCACTTTTTGAGATATTGCTGTTTTATAAACAATGAAATGAAACATTTTCTGCATTTGCAAGAAAAAGGTTCTAGGACCTTCTGTAACTATGAATTGTTGCATTTAGACATTGACTGACAGTACATTATGTTGTGCTATCCCAAGTCTATATTGGCAGCTAATCGGATAAATGATATTTGGAATCCACACACTGTATAGAACATATCATGGAATATAGTTTAGGGAATCTTCAATCAGATTGCTGTTTTCCTAAATGAAAGTCAAATTTATAAATAACCGTTATTATCAATATTACTATTATTTTATTATATGCATTTGATCTTCATTGAACTTACTTCATAAATCTAATATAGGTATGGGGAACTCGTTCAGAAAATTTGGTCAGTGGAGATAACTGAAAAGCAACCAATCCTCAAAGGGTATCTTCTGGTTTGAATTATTCTTGCTTTCTTCATCGGTCAAATCATTTACCATTGAACTCCAGTGATAAAATGTTATTGTGTAGATCACCCTACCAGTCACAACACATTCAAGATCATTTGTCATTCTCATTTTGTATTCTCTTTGACATCGAGGCATTGTAGTGATTTCTTGAAGGTCTCTCACTGAATCATTAAAATTTAGCTGTATATAAGATGCAAGATGAATGATCCCAATTTAATAGAAGTTGGATGTAGTCTCTCATGCTTTCTTGGTTTTGACATGCTTTTTTGGAACTTTTTCACGGGGATGTCAGAGTACCTGTATGCTACTTAAAACTGCTCTTCCATATTGAAGTTTTCTTTTTCTTTATACTGTATGCTAATCTTGGCAAAGGATCTGTATTATGTAAGCTTGGGTCAAGGATTGTGTCACACACACAAAAAACACACACACACACAAAGTGAAATAACAAAGGTTTTAATAATTTTTTAAGGCATTTCTTTCTCTCTCATGAAATCCAGAGATAAGCAATTCAAGGCTGATACAGCATCTCCTTCAAACCTCCATCCCGAGGAGGGCTGTCTTCATTTCAGAAAGCAGGACAGATGGAGGGTAGGATGGAGGGACAAAAAACCCATTCAAGCAATTTTTTAAGGAGGTTTCTTGAGAGATGTCACAAAATATTTTACTTACAACTTACTTTTCCAGAACTTTATCACATAAAAAAAGACCAGCTTTAAGAATCAGGGAGGTAAGCAATAGTATTTATTTCAGGTAGGCATGAGTTAACCGGCAAGAGTTCTTTTATTAAGGGAAACATACAGAACAAATACTGAAGTAGACAACTCTCTACTACAGGATTGAGTCAGGAGATTAGGTAGATTTATTCATGTAGGGAAACATTGTGCTCACTTTGGCAGCACATATACAGAGAAACATTAGTTTCTAATTTTGTTTTTAATTTTTTAGGGCTTATTTTATTTTTGCGAGGGCGTGGGGGGGGGGGAGAGACAGACCACAAGTGGGAGAGGGGCTTATTTTATTTTTGCGAGGGCGTGGGCGGGGGGGGGTGGGGAGAGACAGACCACAAGTGGGAGAGGGGCGGAGAGAGAGGGAGACACAGAATCCGAAGCAGGCTCCAGGCTCTGAGCTGTCAGCACAGAGCCCAGTGTGGGGCTCGAACTCACAAACTGTGAGATCGTGACCTGAGCCAAAGTTGGACACTTAACTGCCTGAGCCGCCCAGACGCCCCTAGGTTCTAATTTGACTATGATGATAACAGAGAAGTTACCGGTAAACCACCTCTCCCAAAAGGATAATTTGAATGAAGTTAGTAAAGAAGATTAGCATGATAAAAGGCAAAATAAATTATCTTGAGCATATCTGAATTTTACAGGATTTTTTTTGCAAGTAACATAGACTTATTGGGAGAATCTTATGGATTGATGTTTCTACCCTCCTAAAATAAGCATTTTACATATGGGGTTATAACAATATTTGGTCATGCTTTAACCATTTGAAATTATAGTAGTCTTACTTGATTTATATATTCTGCATATATTTATATATTTATATCAGATATAAATATATCTGTATATATTTATTTATATATTTATATCAGATATATATATCTGATTTATATATTCTGATTGATTTATATATAAGAGAATATATAAATTCTTTATTATATTATAGGTGTACGTGTAGCTGGCTAGAGAGAGACAGATATAAACATAGATATATGTAGTTCCGGGGTCCTCTTGTAATTAATGGAAGTTACAGAACTAAATATTTTTAATATTGAAAACCATACTCCATTGGGTTTGTTTTTCTTTCTAAACATTCTGTAATAACTTATCAAAGCAAGAAAATGCATCATTTTTAAATTAAGCAGTTCAGAATTTTACTAAATCCTATACCTTATCGATTGTCAATACATTTAGAATAAAATATTGGTTTTAAAGACTTCTGGACATGAAAATATTATACCACAATATTTTAATGCATTGGATAAAAGAACAGTTATTGAGCAAATGGAATCATAGATTGAGGAAAAAATTTTGCCAAGCTTTATTCTGTCCACATGTGCATTTTACTTTCAGCACTACAGTTGGGATATTTTTTTCTTTGCTTTAATTCATTGCATATGGATCACCATAAACAAATAGGATTATTTAGTAGTCCCTTCTTTAATAAAGAGGGCCTCTGTTTCACTTATAAATTTTCATTGTAATAGGAGATGAGGCCATTTTAAGTTTATTCTTTTGAAATCGTGGTCATTTTTTCCCCAGAAAAGTCCCTCTTCTAAAAATTGTCTCTCCCTTATTTTTCATGTACTTCTTAAAAACTCTTTCGTCCATATGCAAAGTTTCTCCTAATGGAAACATTCTGTAGCTCTGCCTGTATCTTGTATGGGCATCGAATATTTCTGTGGCCCTTTTTATTATCTTATTTTATGGAGACTGGTGTTATTAGATTATTGCTTAGAATATTCATTTGTCCTTTGTATTATGCTGTTTTATAAAATGCATTTGTAAGTTGGTTATGTCAGAGAAGAAGAGAAATATCACAGTGGTATTTTTTCATATCTACTATTTACCGCAGACATTATTTAATTGTAAAACCATGTCAAGATATCTGTATTAAGTTGCTAGATAACAGTGCTGACCCTAAAAGTGTGTCGTAAGTATTACTGTGCCAATGGCAACATTATGAGAATCTTTTTTACTTATGAAAAGCTATTTATGGAATGAAATATATTATCCCTGAGCCTTGTTATAGACCACAGATTTATAGTATCATTAGAGCCACTACAAATACATTTAATATCTTAATTATAAAGTCTCATTTTGGTACAGATTTTCAATCTATAATTTCATTCAAAAGTTTTTCATTATCAGCAGGTGGTCAGTATCTACCCATGGAGTTAAACAATACACACTAATAGGCATTTGCAAATATTTTGGAGAACAGAGAAGGAAGCATGTGGGGTGTCTTTCCTCCTGACAGGAATCACTTCTCCTATCAACGGAGTGTCCTACAGTTCAGCTCAATTCTGACACTAAGTCCCTGAGTTGGCGTCAGACTCCACAGGTTTAAGGACTCAGTCCCACAAGACTGTCCTCATTTCAGATGCCAGTCACCAGTATCACGTTCCCGGGTTACCCACACTTCCATCTAACATGGCTGTAAAGTCAGGGATTCCCACAGCCTCCTCCTTCGGGGTTGAATCAATGCTAGAATTCACAGGACTCAGGAAAACACTTTACTTGGAATTACCAGCTTACCATAAAGGATACAATACAGGACAGCAAATGAAAGAGCTGCATAGTGCAAGGTCTGGGGGGAGGTGGGGCGTGGAGCTTCCAGAACTTCAAGCACTTTTTAGATACTCCCCCTTCTACAGCATTATCTTGTGCTCACCAACCCAGAAGCTCTCTGAACCCGTCACGTAGGGGTTTTTTTGGAGGTCTCCCTGTGCATGCATGATTAAATCACTGGTCATTGGTGATTAACTAATTTGCAGCCCCAGGCCTCTTTCTCCGAGGTCAGAAGTAGAGCTGAAAGTTCCAACCCATTAATAGTGCTTAGGACTTTTTCTAGAGATCAGCCCTCTTCTTATAGCTGTCTAGGGGCCTCCAGCTACCAGTGATCTCATTAGCAAACAAAAGACACTTTTATCACTCTGTAGATTCTAAGGGTTTGAAGAGCTGTATGCCAGGACCCTGGGACCAGACCAAATGTTTATTATTTTTTTTTTTTATTATACCACAAAGCAGGAGTAATTTTTGTATTGAAGTAGCAACAGAAATGAACTACGGTAAATATCAGTAGGGGTAATCAAAAAGTATATTCAAACTTGGCAACTCTCATGAGTTTCTAATTAATAGAATTAAAAGATCTTCCAAATACCATAGACTGTTAGATCTTCAGTACAAATTGCCCGGCCTATGCAACCACTTGCTTTGTTACAATATCATTAGTGGCATAACGTTTTAGAAAAAGTCATCTAGGAAAAACCAACGTTAATTTATTCGCAAGTGAATTAAATCAGACATCAGTATACTTTTTCTGTAACAGGTGAGAGTAACTATTTTAGACTTTACAGACCATGTGGTCTCACAACTATTCAACTTTGACATTAGAGCACCAAACCAGTCAGACAACATGTAAACAGATGGGTTGGGCTTTGTTCCAGTAAAACTTTTATTTGCTAAAACAACTAGGCATGGCCTTAGTTTGCCTACTGTGGGACTAGGCTGAGTAAAACAGCATTCACTATAATAAATGATTAAAATGAACAATTAAAAAAATAATTTGCTTTAACAAACTTGGATTTTTGCCTATTGATTGTTGTATATAACCAAGAAAACTGAATGTTTTTGTTTAGTACTAAGCTTACAGAATTATTCAATACCATGAGAAGATAATTATTTCTGAAATTTTTTTTAGAATTCATGAAAGGTTTTGCAGTAGTCTCCTGAAAACAGAAAATTGTCTTTGCATACATATTTATCCAAATTGTGCTTTAAAAAATTTTTTTTAATGTTTATTTAGTTTTGAGAGAAAGAGAGAGAGAGAGCATGAGCAGTTTAGGGGCAGAGAGAGAATGAGATACAGCATCTGAAGCAGGCTCCAGGCCCTGAACTGTCAGCACAGAGCCCGATATGGGGCTCGAACCCACGAACATGAGATCATGACCCGAGCTGAAGTCGGACGCCCAACCAACTGAGCCACCCAGTGGTCCCTCAAATTGTGCTTTATAATCCAGAAATCAGAAGTTAAAATTTAAAAAATTAATAGCATCAAAATTTTTAAAATATTAAAAATTAACAGCATTTTCTTTTCTCAAGAAAACTGCCCTTTCAGGTTTAATTTAATAATAAAGAAGTGCCAGTAAGAAATACTTCCATTACATTACAGATGGCCAACAGACACATGAAGAGATGCTCAGTGTCACTAATCATTCACTAATCAGCCATGTGAGTTATCATCACCTTACACCTGTCAGAACTGCCATTGCCAAAAAGAGAAGAAATAGAAGTGTTGGCGAGAATGTAGAGGCAAAGGAACCCTTGTGCACTGTTAGTGTGGCCACTGTAAGAAAATAGTATGAAATTCTTTAAAATATATATAATTTTTATATTGATACATATTGTATATAATAAATATTACCTATTTGATGGGGCGCCTGGGTGGCGCAGTCGGTTAAGCGTCCGACTTCAGCCAGGTCACGATCTCGCGGTCCATGAGTTCGAGCCCCGCGTCGGGCTCTGGGCTGATGGCTCAGAGCCTGGAGCCTGTTTCCAATTCTGTGTCTCCCTCTCTCTCTGCCCCTCCCCCGTTCATGCTCTGTCTCTCTCTGTCCCAAAAATAATAAACGTTAAAAAAAATAATAATAAAAAAAATAAATAAATATTACCTATTTGATATATTAATGTATATATGTACATACATATACATACAATGAAATATTACTCAGCCACAAGAAAAGGTAAAACCTTGTCATTTGCAACAACACGGATGGACCTCGAGAATATTCTGCTAAGCGAAGTAAGTCAGACTGAGAAAGACAAATACCGTATGATCTTACTCATATGTGGACTCTAAAAAAAAACAAAACAAATGAACCTCAGGCCAAAAAAAGCAGAATCAGACCTATGACTACAGAGAACAATCTGATGGTTGCCAGAGGGGAGGGGGATGAAGAGTGGACAAAGTAAATGAAGGGGAGGGGAGACACAGGCTTCCAGTTATGGAATGGATAGGGGGATGAAAGGCACAACATAGGGAATATAGTCAGTAGCCCTGCAATAACGTGGTATGGCGACAGGTTGCAGCTACTCTTGAGTGTAGCAAAACCACAGAGTTAGCTAATCATTACGTTGACCACTTGAAACTAATGGCACATTGTAGGTCAATTGCGTTTCAATTAAACAAAGAAATACTTTCATTACAGGGAAAGAATTTTATAGGTGATATTTCCATCACAGTTAAATAAATGTGAGATAGCTTCATTCATTGATTTATTAAAGATTTTTTGAGCACCTCTAATATGCACAGGAAAAGGTTTGGAATCATATATGTATGTCAATGACACACGATTTTTGCCCCGCCAGCCTAAATTAACAGCTATATGTTTAAAGATATTTATCACATTTCGTCTCTTCTAAAAAGGTGTTTCTATATTTCGCTTTAAAAAAATCACTTTATAATTTTAAACAATTACCTTTTTGGGCAGTATTTTATTTCTCAAAGCCCCATTGCCTGACTGGACCTACTTTTTCCTATTCTTCCCTCTAAGCACAACTTGAAAACCCTAGATGTTATTTATAAAACAAACAAGAAAAGTTTGAAAGGTGAAGAGAAGGTGCTAGAGCAGCTAGGATTCCCATGCCTAAAGAACACAAGAGTGAATTCCTTGTGTTTTCTCTTGACTCATTTATCCCAGACTTGGAGGTAACCGGCAACCCAGAAACACCAGTGGACATATACAATAAAAGCCCCAACAAAAGCCTAATCTTTCCAGCCGCGGCACCAGTAAAGAGGCAGCCTCGCAAGACAGAAATCTTTTAGACAATAACAATTTGACTACAAAACCACAAAGGAAACAAATACAGCCCCATCCTAACATCTACCAGTAAAGGTCAAATGGGAGCCCAAACCCAACAGAAGAGCTACAAAATACATGGCGCAAAACTGATGAAAATGAAGGGAGAAACAGACAAATATTCAGTATAGTTGGAGCCTTCAACATCCTCCCTCATCAATTAGTAGAATAACTAGACAGAAAATCAACTAGGATACAGAAGAACTGAACATCATCAACCAGCTGAATCTAATCATTTACCAAACACCCTATTCAACAACAGAAAAATAAACCCCAGAAATAGTCCCAAATAAGCATGGCCAACTATTTTTTTTTAATGTTTATTTATTTTTGAGAGAGACAGAGCATGAGTCAGGGGAGGGACAGAGAGAGAGAGGGAGACACAGAATCCGAAGCAGGCTCCAGGCTCTGAGCTGTCAGCACAGAGCTTGACACGGGGCTCGAACCCACAAACTGTGAGATCATGACCTGAGCCAAAACTGGACGCTTAACTGGCTGAGCCACCCAGACGCCCCAGGGCCAACTAATTTTTTAGAAAGGTACAAAAACAATGCAATGGGGGAAGGATAGTGTTTTCAATCAATGGTACTGGAGCAGTTGGATGGATATCCATGGGCAAAAAAATTACCCTCAACCTCAACCTGGCACCTTATCCAAAAATTAAACCAAAATGGACTATAGGTTTAAATGTCAAACATAAATCTAATAAATCTTTTAGAAAGAAACATAGGAGAAGTCTTCAGAACCTTGGGCTTGGTGAAGAATTCATAGGCACGACACCAAAAGCTTAATCCATTAAAGAAAAAATTGAAAAACTGGACTTTATTAAAAGTAATTTTTTTTCTCCGCAAAAGACCGTTAAGAGGATGGAAAGACAAAATACAGACTGAGAAAATATTTGCAAAGTATATATCTGATAAAAGACTTCTATCTAGAATTTATGAAGAATTCTTAAAAGTTCAATAGTAAAAACACAAACAATCCAACTAGAACATGAATAAAAGACATGAAGAGATATTTCACTGAAAAATAAATCCACAAATAGGGGGCCCCCCGCGGGGCTCACTCAGTTGAGTGTCCGACTTCAGCTCAAGTCATGATCTCACGATTTGTGAGTTCAAGCCCCATATCAGACTCGCTGCTGTTAGGCTGTCAGCCCAGAGCTCGCTTCAGATCCTTTGTCCCCATCTTTCTGCCCCTCCCCTGCTTGCACTCTTCCAAAAATAAATAAATATTAAAAAAAAAAAAAGATAATACACAGATGGTAACTAAGCCCACAAAAAGATGTTTATATCCCTGCCCTCAGCCATTAGGGAATGTAAGTTAAGATCACAATGAGATACCACTACACGCCTATTAAAAAAAAACTAAAATACAAAATAATGACAATACCAAATGCTGGCAGGGATGTAGAGAAACTGGATGTCTCATACTCTGGTGGTAGGAATGTAAAATAGTACAGCCCTTCAGGAAAATACTTTGGCTGTATCTTTTAAAATTGAACATATACTTTTCAAATAACCCAGCAATCCCACTTTGGGGCATTTATCCCAGAAACATGAATACTTATGCCCACACAAAAACCTGTACATGATTGTCCATGGCAGTTTTATTTGCAAAAGCCAAAACTGGAAATAACCAAAATGCCCAACAATAGGTCCTGGATAACCAAACTGTGTTATATCCATACCATGAAATACTACTTAATGATAAAAAGGAATGCATTGGTGTGCACAAAAGCTAGGATGGGCTCCAAGGGTATTATGCTCAGTAAAAAAAAGTCCATCTCAAAAGGTGATATACTACGTGACTCCATTTGCATAACACTCTTGAAATGACAAAATTGTAAAAATGGAGAACAGATTAGTGATTTGAGCAGTTATTAACGGTGGGGAGGAGGGAGATGGGTCTAACTATAAAGAAACAGCACGGGGAAAATATTTGTGGGCAAAATATTTGCTTGCCTTAGTGACTGCATGATCTTTGCCTGTGTTAAAATGACACAGAACTATGCACACACTTCATCCTAATGTCACCTTCCTGATTTTGATGTTGTACTGTAGCCACCGGGCGGAAGAGACACAAGGATCTCTCCGTACTATTTTTACAACTTTCTAGGAATCTATAACTATTTCAAAATAAAAGCTTAAAAAGGAAAGTATGTACACTTGGCAGTCCATTCTTTCAAAAAAGAAGTACATTCCCTACACTTTTTTTCAAGGTTTTCATGATGCCCAATTTCTCACACGAATAGCTTCTCTCTTTCCGACAGTTGACGAAACCAAATTATTTATGTGCCAGAAGGTTACTGCTTGTTTATTGTTTCTCTTAATTAATAATGGAGGAAATAATGCTATAAATGTTTTACTTGCCATGTCTTTAATAACTAATTTACAGTTGCTAATGGGTGTCAAAAGATCAAGGACACCAAAATCATGATTTAATCAGAAACCTCATTTAACACATTAGTTGCACCCTCAGTATTGACCTCGCAGGCACTTTTGCTGGAGCTGCTGACAAGAAAACAAAATGTGACTCATTTTCTACTTTCCTCTGTTTAAAAAATGAATTAATGAATATAAATATGTACCAACTTGATATCTTAACAGCTTCCATAACACTTATTTCGGAAACTCTATGCCTGAATAATTGGGCCATTGATTACTTCTGAAGCATAAATTAAGCCCACCAAATCAATCTTATTTGGACTTCAAAATTACAATAAAAAGGTTTCCAGATGACTTTTGGTTTACCTATTTCAAATTATTTCCTTTGATAAATCTTTCTTTTTTGAAAAGACTTATGTATTAAATTGTTACACTCTGTCATTCTTTAAGTACTAATAACAGCACATCCAAATACATCTCACATTCTGCTTTCATAATTTACTAACAAAGTTAAGATGCATGTAGGAATATTTTATTTTACTTTTTTATGCTTATTTATTTATTTTGAGAGAGGGAGAGAGTGTGTGTACATGAGCAGGGGAGGGGCAAAGAGAGAGGAGAGAGAATCCCAAGCAGGCTCCATGTTGCAAATGTGGAGCCCCGTGCGGGGCTCAATCCCACAAACCACGAGATCATGACCTGAGCTGAAATCAAGTGTCAGAAGCTTAACCGACTGAGCAGCACAGGTGCCTCAACATGTAGGAATATTTTAAAGAAGTCTATTGGAGTCTATTGGAATTATTAGTGGCATTCTGTTTTTTAAGAGCGGGAAAAGTCATAAAAAGGAAATCTCTTCTGAAAAGAACAAATACGTGTTCACAATTCCTGATCTGCAGTTCTGAAATCCTCCAAACAAAACAATGACAAATATATGTATCTCCTCACCTTTACTGGGGCGCCTGGGTGACTCAGTTGGTTAAGCGTCTGACTCCTGATTTTGGCTCAGAGCATGAGCTCACGGTGCGTCAGGCTCTGCGCTAACATCTCAGAGTCTGCATGGGTTTCTCTTTCCCTCTCTCTCAGCCTCTCTCTCTCTCTCTCTCTCTCTATCTCTCTGTGTCTCTCATAATCAATTAATAAACTTAAAAAAATATTCTCACCTTTACTGCAGAAATGTAAATGTGGGGGTGCCTGGGTGGCTCAGTCAGCTAAGCATCTGACTTCACTCAGGTCATGATCTCACAGTTTGTGGGTTCAAGGCCCACATCAGGTTCTGTGCTGACAACTCACAGCCTGGAGCCTGCTTCAGATTCTGTGTCTCCCTCTCTCTCTGCCCCTCCCCTGCTGGTGCTCTCTCTCTCTCTCTCTCTTCTGAAATAAATAAAATAAAAACATAAAAAAATTTTTTTAAGGAAATGTAAATGTGTATGTGCTCGGGATGCTGGCCCTGGAAGAAGTACCCTACAATATATGGTGTATGTACTATATTCCCTTTACAAAATCTTAAAATTTCTGATTTAAGAGAAATATCTGGCCTCAAGGGTTTGGGACGAGAATCACAGACCTGTCTTAGAAAAGTCTAGGACAGATTATAGGATAGAAACAAAGTATAGGATAAAAAAGGATAGAGGGATGCCTGCGTGACTCAGGGAGTTAAGCATCGCCCACTCTTGATTTTGGCTCAGGTCATGATCTCACAGTTGTGCGATCAAGCCCTCCACACCCAGTGTTGAGCCTTCTTAAGATTCTCTCTCTTACTCTTCCTCTGTCCCTCCCGATTATCATGCCCACACTCTCTCTCTCAAAAACTAATGAAATAACTAACTAAATAAATAAAAGTATAGGATAGATATTTATATGGCATGAAAATATGCCAGATATATATCTGGCAAATGAGTCCAGGAGTACAGATATTTCGTGATATGAAATCTGAGAAAAGAGTCAGATAATTACCAGGCTGACCTCCATTTAATTAGTAAGAAAACTAGGTGGGTGGGGGGCATTCAGCAACTTGCCCAAGGTTACTCAGCTACAGCTGGAACCCCGGGCAGTCTGGCTTTAGAAATCATTCTTTTGAAGCACAAAAATTATGTTACTGAAGACTAATTTTGAATGGTTCCACTGTCGCAGCAGAGTGGGATGCAGTCTCTAAGTTAAAAGCACAAGGATTTGTGGAAGTTCATGCCCTTATAGGCAAAACTCTAGGCTCCAAGAAAGTGTCAGGCTGCCTCATACATAACATTGGAGGATCCTGTTCATTGGGCACCATGAACAGCCCCAAAGAAAAAACTATGGGTGCTCTTACACCATGGATTTCATCTGTCCAATGGTAGCCTTCCACACTGAACTTTCAAGCAGCTAATCAGTGCTTCTTTTTTAAAGAGCAGAAAATTCAGGATCACCAGACATTTAAGGAAAATGCCAAACATGAAACAGATCAAAATAATCCATAAAAAGGAACCTAAACAGGACGGAAGAAATACAAAGTGTAGAAGAGAACATTTCAAAAAATTATACATCATTGTACACCATTCTTATAAGAGGAGCCAATAGATAATACATGAAAATAAAGGGGCGCCTGGGTGCTCAAGTTGGTTGGGCATCTATTTGTACCTTCAGAGATTAGAAGAAACTATATCCATGAAAGGAAAACAAGACATGATACAATAAGGGGGTGGGTGCAATGGACGATAAGATAGAGCATCCAGAAATTAAAAATATGACACCTGAAAATTCAATGAAACTTTGGAAGGTAAAGTCAATGAAGTTCCCCAGAAAGTAGTTCAAGAAAACAGAGATCAGAAAACTTAAAGAAGTTATCCTGGAAGCTATTTCAGAAAAAGCTTCCAGAAAGAGAAACACATAAAATGGTGGAACGGAAATCATCCATTTATGGAACAATTTTAAGAACTGAAGAATGAGTCTCCAGACATGAAAAATCCTAAGGGACTGGAAAAATAATTTATAAAAAAAATCCAAGCACATTATGCAACTTCAGAATACTAGTGAAAAGAAAATGCTAACAACTTCTGATAACTGTTTGAAAATTTTCTTAAGAATTTGGGGGTGGGGGCTAATAGCAACACGCATATGGAAAGATGGGAACTCATGGAAATTCCATAAACAAAGTAAGTGTAAGAGAGATGAAAGTTACCAATGTACCTTGCTTGACTCAGCAGTAAGCAATGTCATGGTAAATGTCAATACTGATGACTGATTTAACCATGGATAAAGTTTGTCTGTGGGGTCGAAATTCCCAAATACTTCTAAGAGGAGCCAATAGATAATCCATAAAAATAAAGGGGCGCCTAGGTGGCTCAAGTCCGTTGAGCGTCTGACTATTGATTTCGGCCCAGGTCATGAAATCACAGTTCGTGGGTTCAAGCCCCTCATCTGGCTCTGTACTGACATGTTGGAGCCTGCTTGGGATTCTCTCTCTCTCTCTCTCTCTCTCTCTCTCTCTCTGCCCCTCCCCCACTTGTGCATGCTCTCTCTCTCCTTTCTCTCAAATGAATAAACATTTAAAAAAAATAAAGGAATGTAACTGTATTAATGAGAAATAAGATGAAAGGTACTAAAACAATGTTTGAAAGAGTTGAAATGGTTACTTCTGGGGAGTTACCCAAATTAGAAAGTGAAATTTTTCTTTATTGTCCCATGTCTATACATCGTTTTTTGTTTAAAGTCTATTTATTTATTTTGAGAGAGACAGAGACAGTGCAGAGAGAGAGAGAGAGAGAGAGAGAGAGAGAGAGAGAATCCCAATTAGGTTCCATGCTCTCGGTGCAGAGCCCTACGTAAGCCTCGAACTCAGGAAATTGTGAGATTATGACCTGAGCCAAAATGACAATCCGGACGCTTAACTGAGCCACCCAGGCACCGATCCCATATGTTTAAAATAAATCTTTAGATATACATTCAAAATTTTGAAATATAAAAATATAATTTTCTCCTTGCAATCATCTGTCAGTACTGGTATTCTGCGAATATTTGCCTTTTCACTTGTAGCATTAAGTTAACCATGTACCATGAACATTTCACCCCAACCCATGTGGACCTCTTCACCTTTTTAAGTCACTATATAGGATTCATTCTCTGGTGTATTACATTTTTTTTCTTTTTGTAATTTTCTTGATATGGATATTAAGGTGCTTCTGATATTTTGTTATTAGCAACAACACATTGAGAAATACCCTTGTTACATTATTTGTGTACACACATGCTGTATTTCCTCAGAAATCATTGCTAGAAATGATGCTGCCTGTTGAAAATTTACCTTTTCACAAAGATTT
The DNA here is from genome assembly GCF_014898765.1 of Herpailurus yagouaroundi. NCBI lineage: Eukaryota > Metazoa > Chordata > Mammalia > Carnivora > Felidae > Herpailurus > Herpailurus yagouaroundi. The sequence goes on from NW_024412403.1 coordinate 18,405,673, forward strand.
CCCCATTACTTTCCAAAATGTGGACAAATGTAGACTCTGACAAATCATACTCTGTGCACATAATGATAATGGTGATTTTTTCATGCGGTATTTTTCCCTTCTATGATTTTGTTGTGAGAGATAAAAGCCTTCCAGAGAAAAACATAACGTTAAAGAACAAAGGTGTCGCTTGCATTGTTTCCAAATTTAATGAGAATATTGTTTGTCGTAACTGTTTTCTGAATAATTTTTTAAAACTGTTTGGTTTGGGGGCACCTGGGTGGCTCAGTCAGTTGAGCGTCCAACTTCAGCTCAGGTCATGATCTCACAGTTCGTGGGTTCGAGCCCCGCATTGGGCTCTGGGCTGACAGCTCAGAGCCTGAAGCCTGCTTTGGATTCTGTGTCTCCCTCTCTCTCTCTGCCCCTCCCCAGCTCATGCTCTCTTTCGCTCTGTCTCAAAAATAAATAAATAAACTTAAAAAGAAAAGTTTGGTTTGGTTTTCTCTGTTTTGTTAAGAAAAAAAAATCCCAGTTCTACTTTGTGAAGTGTTTTAATAAAGATAAACGTTAAATTTTCTTTAATATTTTGGTATTTATCAAATTGTTTTCAGTAAATGTGTACTCAGACAATAGGTAAATCCTTTGCTGCTTAAGTACACAGCAGAATGTTTTTTTAATTATTGTTTTCGAGAGCATATCTGGATAATTGTGTTTCGTATAAATATATGGATTTTTAAAACCAGAATCTGAATGATAGTTTCACTGTACTGAAAGAGGATTCCCTGACGGCTTATAACGTTTTCCTATCTATTGAAATACACAAGACTACTCACTTGACTGATTCAAGAAATTATCTTTTTTTTTTTTTTTTAACATTATCCTTAAGAAGATTTGTAAAGGAGCATTAGTCACATAGTCATGGAGCTGTATTTGAAAGACTTTTGAGCTTTTTCAACAAATGTACTTTTGTTTTTCTTTTTTAGGGGCACCGCAATTGCTGGCATCGTGTTTGGAATTGTATTCATCATGGGGGTCATTGCGGGGATTGCCATATGTATCTGCATGTGCATGAAAAACAACCGTGGGACCCGGGTGGGCGTCATCAGGACCACCCACATCAATGCCATCTCCTCCTATCCTGGTAAGCACAATCGCTTACTCCTTCTGAAGGAAGAGTCAGATTTGTTAGTTATGCTCTATGCCTTGGAGAGAGGAAACATTGAAGAGGTCACCACAATCATCTCCAAGAAGGTAGGGCATTTCTAAATTAACGTAGATTGAAGCTCTAACTTTCACTGGAGATTAATTAGGTCCAAGTAACAAAATCTACCTCACATCTGAAGGTATTCGTATTTTTTTTTTCAACGTTTATTTATTTTTGGGACAGAGAGAGACAGAGCATGAACGGGGGAGGGGCAGAGAGAGAGGGAGACACAGAATCGGAAACAGGCTCCAGGCTCTGAGCCATCAGCCCAGAGCCCGACACGGGGCTCGAACTCACGGACTGCGAGATCGTGACCTGGCTGAAGTCGGACGCTTAACCGACTGCGCCACCCAGGCGCCCCTGAAGGTATTCGTATTTTTAATGCCTGTCTCATTGACTGCAATTCCCAATCAGCCGGAGTTAAGAGAAATAGACAATTCACGCCCACTGTGTCTACCAGGCAGAGTTCTGACAAATAATTCTAGAGAAAGTGTAAGTGACATGTCTTAACAAACTGGCATCTGACCTAGTAGGTATGTATGTCTTAAGGAAAAGTATTAACTAAAGTTTTTACGTGTCCTCTTTATGCAAGGAAAACCCTCTTAACATAATAGCAAACTTCTCAACAAAGAAAATTCTCAGCAAAGGTAATACATTAATAATTTGACAGGTATTTGACGAGAATCTGCTAGAAGTTCTACATATAAACATATTGAATACATATGACTCTATAACCAAAGACTCCATTTTACATTAGGTGATTACACAGTAGAGTTTTCTAAGTCAGTCTATATATGTACATTTTGACATATAAAAAGGAGTCAAGTTTTAAATGTAATACATTCTTAAAAAGATAATTTCCCATCCACTGTATGTTCTTTCTCAGCTCCTTTATTTATTTTTATTTTTTTAATGTTTGTTTTATTATTTTTGAGACAGAGAGAGACAAAGCATGAGCAGGGGAGGGGCAGAGAGAGAGGGAGACACAGAATCTGAAGCAGGCTCCAGGCTCTGAGCTTTCAGAACAAAGCCCGACGCAGGGCTCGAACCCATGGAGTGTGAGATCATGACCTGAGCTGAAGTCGGACGCTTAACCAACTGAGCCACCAAGGTGCCCTCTCAGCTCCTTCAGAAAAGAGGGTACCTCGGGGTACCCTCTCCAGAGGAACAGTCAAAGCCAGAGGTTCCTCATTTTAGCCAAAGTAAATGGCAAATTCCTGACTGGGGGCTAGAAGGCAATGCATGAACTGGCTCCTCTTTTTCTTTGTCTGATGTCATTTTGTTCTCTACTCCATCTTGCCACTCTGGCTCCAGTCACACTCTTCCTTGAACACAGAAACATGCTCCGTGTACTCTGTGAACACAACAGGGCACACTCCCATCTTAGGGCTTTGCCTAGAACATGGACTCCCGCACTCAATTCAACTCTTTGTTCAAAAATCACCTCCTGACTGAGGGCTGCTCTGCCCACTCTATTTAAGAGTGTATTGTGTCCTTCCCCATTGTGTCCTTGTTCTACCCAGGTTTTTTTTCCCCAGAGTACTTTTAATCTTCTAAGATACCATATAGTTTATCTCATTGTTATATTTACTGTTTATTGTCCATCCCCTCCTTCTAGAATATTAGCTCCACAAAGAAGAAATCATTGTCTATTCTGTTCACCACTCAATCCCAAGTATAATACCGGGACTGGCACATAATGGCCATTTAAACAGATGTAGTTGAACAAGAGAGGAACACCACTCATGACAAGATCTGATGTAGTTATATACAAAAACCTAGAGAATTTACTTTAAATTCCACCCTGGAATATGTAGCTTTTACTCACACAAAAGCAATTCACAATGTGGATTCTTTCCAACTTAGTAAAAATTTTGTTGGGATTAGTGTAATGATGTTAGAACTCGAGGAAAGGGGAGAAAAGGGGGGGGTTGTTTTTTATTCTTCACATCTCCCTGTTTTTACCTGGTCAGCCCATAACTCAAGAGAACAGAGAGCAGTCAGAGAGAGACATTAACTAGAAAGAAGACAAGGAGAAGCCCTCTGTAGATAATATTCCAGATACACTTAAAAAAAAAAATTCTTAATGTTTATTTACCTTTGAGAGAGAGAGAGAGAGAGAGAGAGAGAGAAAGTGGGGTAGGGTCAGAGAGAGAGGGAGACATAGGATCCAAAGCAGGCTCCAGGCTCCGATCTCTCAGCACAGAGCCCGACGTGGGGCTCAAACTCAGGAACTGGGAGATCATGACCTGAGCCAAAGTTGGACACTCAAGCAAACTGAGCGGCGCAGGAGCCCCCAGATACACTTTTGCTTGACCAAAAAAAGCTTAAATTAAACATTAAACATTTAAAAACATTAAAAAATATTTTGGGGGGCACCTGGGTGGCTCAGTCGGTTAAGCATCCGACTTCGGCTCAGGTCATGATCTCGTGGTCTGTGAGTTCAAGCCCCGCATCAGGCTCCGTGCTGACAGCTCGGAGCCTGGAGCCTGTTTCAGATTCTGTGTCTCCTTCTCTCCCTGCCCCTTCCCCACTTGTGCTCTCTCTCTATCAAAAATAAATAAATATAAAAAAATTTTTTTTAATATTTTTTATAAAAGTAGAATGTAAAATACAACATATTTGAATGTGAGGGCTTATGTTTTCTCGGGTTTGAAGTTTCTATTTCATGCATGGATACATGTTTTTGAATGGCATCATATATTCTGGCAGATCACGACAGCATGTTGCATTTTCAGTAAATGCATTGTTCTGGGAACCGAATACCGTGAGAAACATAATAAACCTTATGGTGGAAGCATTTTTACTGCAAAAAGGCTAGGTCTTCACAGACATAATGTGCTTGATCACTTCTCATTTCCTTCACAAAGTAACTAATTAAGCTTTTACTTAAGAGATAGGAAAACACACAGAGTAGTATTGAATGCTTTTCAAAATCTTTCATCTGTAGACATATTACATATTTTTCCTCACAGTAATTAAATAACCTTGTGATAAATGAGGCAACCACCCAATTTATTGTATAGTCCTACAGCCTGCGGGCCACATGCATGAGTAGAAAATAATTTGGCCAAGGTCATCTTATTCCTTGCTGAAAGGGCTCAGTGAGGACACCTGCAGTGAACGCTATTTCTGTGCACTAGAGAGATTACTGAGAAAAGGTAGTCTGCCCCCCCTGATACTTTGTTGGACAATGACCTTCCAAAATAGTTTTTGTTCCTGCCATGTTGGGTAGAGTGACCAGTGTCCAGTTTAATTACAATTATTTGTCAAGTCTTATAACTTCCACTACTTTCCAGAACTTCATTGTGAGCAAAGGAAAGTGATCGTGCTAACCCTGTTTTTAAAAATAGGTTTGGATGATACACACTTGAAAGAAAAGAATACAGAAAGACCACAACAGAAGGCTTTGCAAAGATATAAAAATCAACAAAAGGAAAGCAAGGAATTTCAATGCTATCAAGAAATCTGAGATCTGAAGTATATTGTTGAGTCCCCTGCTGATTGCCTAATAGATGATAGATAGATAGACAGATAGACAGACTGATTTGGGTAAACAGTGGAAAAGGAGGGGGAAGTTCTTGCAAACAGAAAAATGACAAAGGATACATGTAGAAAGGGGTTGTGGAATTGGAAAAAATCATCATTTTTAAAACCATCATGAGAAAAGTTTAGGGGTGCTTGTGTGGCTCAGTAGATTAGGCAGCCAACTCTTGGTTTCGGCTCAGGTCATAGTCTCATGGTTCGTGGGTTTGAGTCCCACATTGGCTCTGCAATGACAGTGTGGAGCCTGCTTGGGATTCTCTCTCTTCCCCTCTGTCTCTGCCCCTCCATGCTCCTCTCTCCCTCTCTCAAAATAAACAAATAAACCTAAAAAAAAAAAAAGTTTGGGACAAGAGTCATTAATGATGCTGAATCTGGGGGAAGAGGCTGCAGGGGGGCAGGACATTTGCAAGTATCTACTCCCAAGTTTGCTGCTAGTTATAAGGGGAAAGATAGAAACCAGACAGTAGAGAAATCAAACAACATCTTGACCAGCCAGTAAAGTCACCAAAAAAGGACAGATGGACATCTTGCACCTTTGGGTATTAGTTACTCTGAAGATGACACAATTGTATATGTGTAGGATTCTGGTTGAAAGTTTACAGCTTGAATCTAAGCATGAAGAAAAAAAAAATCTGACAAAGCCAAGTTGAGAAGCATTCTATAAAATAACTGACTTATGGTCTTTAAAATCTCCTGGAAATATTTCATTAAGAAATCAAAACTCTAGGGTGCCTGGCAGGTTTAGTTGATTAAATTTCAGCTCAGGTCATGATCTCATGGTTTGTGAGTTCAAGCCCTGCATCAAGCTCTGCACTGACAGTGCAAAGCCTGCTTGGGATACTTTCTCTCCCTCTCTCTGCCCTTCCCCTGCTCATGCTCTCTCTTTCTCAAAATAAATAAACAAAGCTTTTAAAGAATTTTAAAAAACTCAAAACTCTAGGGGCACCTGAGTGACTTAGCTGTTTAAGCGGCCAACTCTTGATTTCAGCTCAGGTCATGATCTCACAGTTCATGAGATGAAGGCTTGTGTCCGGTCCTGTGCTGAGTGGAACCTGCTCTCTCCCCTCTCCCTTTGTCCCTCCCATGCCATCTCTCTCTTTTAAAGTAATTAAACATTCAAAAAAAGAAATCAAAAATCTATTTGCATCATTTAATTCACAAATGAGGGTAACCTTATTAGTATTTGCACTGAACACACAGACTTTCATATACTTATCAAAGGATTTGGTGATAGGAGGATAGTATCTTCTGATTGTGCCTATATTCTTACAGAAATTAGAAACAAGTCTTGTTCAGGGGCGCCTGGGTGGCGCAGTCGGTTAAGCGTCCGACTTCAGCCAGGTCACAATCTCGCGGTCCGTGAGTTCGAGCCCCGCGTCAGGCTCTGGGCTGATGGCTCGGAGCCTGGAGCCTGTTTCCGATTCTGTGTCTCCCTCTCTCTCTGCCCCTCCCCCGTTCATGCTCTGTCTCTCTCTGTCCCAAAAATAAATAAACGTTGAAAAGAAAAAAAAAAAAAAAAGAAACAAGTCTTGTTCTGAAAGTGGGTTGAGGAGATGTTTATAGTTAAGGAATCTCAGAGGGGCAGGGAAATACCTAAAGAAATACATAATTTCCAAGCAATGCCAAGGGTTTCCACACTTAAGAATATAGTCATTCCTTGAAAGTGAAATCAGTTGTTATAATTGTTCATTTTTCTCTAGCCACTTTAAGCTCCTAGGTACCAGTCTGGGAGAGCCAAAATGTTGAATTTAATCAAGATTGGAGATTTATCAGGCAATGGGGAGAAAAAGAGATAAGAAAGTTGATAAATGCACAGAAATACTTTTACTGATGGATGATAAATCTAAGCTTAATAAAGAAAGATAGGAAGACAGGAAAGAGGTGACATCAGTTTAAATTAACTTTTTTAAATGTCATCAGTGAAACTGGAAATCTAGGTGAAGTTCAAGATATGTTGGCATGCGCATTCTAGAAAGGTAAAGAGTCGCGGTCAGATTTACATACGTACCATTCCGTTATTGGTTACAGCAAGGGTGAGAAAAAGATTTTTGCAGGCAAAAAAGTTCAAGTGTTAAAAATACTGTTTAACACTTCATGAAGTGGACAGTCTTCATGCAGAAAGCTGCAAAATAGGTGGAAGGAAGGGAGCTTTTAGAGGATAAAAAAATAAAGAACAAAGAAGAGAAAAATAGGAAATATCTGATTGGCTGCCGCATAAACCTTGTTTGGAGTGAGAAGGAACAGGAAGTAAGTATAGAGCCCAGAGTTGGCTTGGGGTTTGGGGATTAGCTGACTGGATCTACTAAGTTCCAGGTCAAGTGGAGCTTCGTAGGGACATGACGGTTATCTAAGCTTTGGTTTGCTGCCATAGCACCCTGGGCAGAAGTAAGCTCCATCTTGGGGCTAGAAATTACTTCAACACATGAATGTTGAAATCATCAACAATGCTAATAGAAGTCATGATGTGGAGAAAGATAATGGGCCGGATGCTAAATCTTCAATGGATGAGAGTCTAGAGCAGAGCAGACCACAGATATTGATAACGAGGAGGAGTAGAAAGTAGTATAATCTTACAGTGTGTGCTACAAAAGAGCCCAGGTTTTTAAAGAGGGCACATAAGCCACGGTTTGAAAAATGGCTATGAGAATCCCAGAAGACACCCAGTGCACCTGCTGACCCTATAGGACGTAGGATACGGGAGAAAAAGAAGACCTCTGATTTAATACTGCTGTAGAGGAAGCTGCCCTCTCAGGACAAATCTGACTTGAATGAAAACAGAAAGTGAATGTTCACTTCCTGAGATAATTATCTCCTGTATTCTTCCTTCTTCTCAAAAGCTCAAAAACCCCTCTATTTTTCTCGCTCTCAGCAGATCTCATTTCTCTGGAAAACAGGCACAATTAGAAGAAGACTTCCTCATATTCTGAGCTAGAGTAAAGTGTAAAGGGATGAAAAGGTGAGGATACAAAGGGCTTTTCTGACGACAGACTTTGTGGTCTACTGAGTACAGTGAAAGGGGGTGGGGAAAGTTTAGACAATTAATTAAATTCATGCGCAAAGCCTTCCAGAGTTAGAGGTCTACAATGAAGGATGCTCTAGTAGCTTGTCTAGTAGCTTGTTTCTCTGGTGACAGAGAAATGTAAAACATGACTGGACTAGGTCTTGATGTCATCTGAGGGGAAGGGGAATGACAGCTTCTAATAATATCATCTTTTTGGGAAGCACATCTTAGGCCACTATTGAGAAAAAGTGGGCAGGACTGGGTCTGTGTGGTGGGGATGGAAGCAGTAGAGAGGTCCTGCTGGGAGCTCTGTGGGCTTCTGCTGTGAGTACGGTTCAGGCAAATTGTGAGTAGTGGGATTTGGGAGGCGATGGAGGAGAAGATTTTCTCCTAGCAATAATATTAGGAGTTATCTTTAAAAATAAGTTGTGAGCTGGAGCCCTGGGTGGCTCAGTCAGTTAGGCAGCCAACTTCAGCTCAGGTCACGATCTTGTGATTCATGAGTTTGAGCCCTGCATTGGCCTTTGTGATAACAGCTCAGAGCCTGGAGCCTGATTCAGATTCTGTCTCTCTCTCTCTATCTGCTCTCCTTCTCTCTCTCTCTCTCTCTCTCTCTCTCAAAAATAAATAAGCATTTTTAAAAAATTAAAAATAAGTTGTGAGCGAACGCTAAAGTATATTAAAAGATAAATTGAGGCATATTAAAATGTTTAAGAGTTTATCTGAGCAAAAATTGATTTGAATCAGACAGCACCAACCAGAAGTTGTTAGGAGTACCCTGCCTTATATAGAGAAAGTGTGGAAGTGAAGAAATGCTCGGCTACAGCTTAAATCCTAGTTGGCTCTTTGTGATTGGTTGCCTTAGTGTTTTGATTTTGTAACTTTGAAGCATTTACAGGCTTACATCTTGGTTTGCTTACCGTGACAGTGGAGTCACCTCAGTGTAATGGGCTCCTTGTTTAATTAATATTACAGGTGGTAATCATATTGCAATATATAAACATGTCAAATCAACATTTTGTACATCTCAAACTTACATGATGCTATATGTCAATTTATCTAGTAAGAAAATCTTTTTTGAAACATGTTAAAAAAAAGTCAAGAGATTCACCTGGCCTACCAGATATTAAAACCATTTAAAATCCATAATAACTAAATGGGATATTAGTACAAAAATATATGCCTTGTTCATTGGAATAGAACAAATAGATTAAAATTTCACAAACAAAAGGAGAGACAACAAAGCAATGTGAAAAATGAGGATTAAGAAGGCACGTAGAGGGGCACCTGGGTGGCTCAGTCAGTTAAGCGGCCGACTTCAGCTCAGGTCACGATCTCGCAGTCCGGGAGTTCGAGCCCCGCGTCAGGCTCTGGGCTGATGGCCCAGAGCCTGGAGCCTGTTTCCGATTCTGTGTCTCCCTCTCTCTCTGCCCCTCCCCCGTTCATGCTCTGTCTCTCTCTGTCTCAAAATAAATAAATAAACATTAAAAAAATTAAAAAAAAAAAGAAGGCACGTAGATAATTTGGCTTAGCCAAAAATTTTAAATTTAGAAAAAATAAACTTTGATGCAAATATACACCAAATAAAATAATACATAAATTTAAATGGAAAACCTCAGAAATAGTTTGGTTACGTATCAGATATCTGAAAGAGGAGATAAATGTCTAAGTTTAGAAACAACACAGAAGAGATAAAAAAAGATGAAGCATATATTTTAAGTACAAGTTTTCAACTGTGGTATGTCAAGTAAAAAAATATAAGTAATCATTTTGACAGTTATTTTTAGAAAAATACCTAGAAAAGATACACACTTCTGTATATTTGTTCATATCATATTATGCTAAATATATCTTGATTCGAATTAAGATCCCACTTTTTAAATTACCAACCTAAAACAAACTAAAAATCACCCAATATAAACTACAAACAGCAAACAAGTTGTAGAACAATGTGAAATCTAGCTACTACCAAAGAAATGTAAAATAAAGAGCTGTCGTTTTTACCATTAAATTACCAAAGTGTTAAGTGATAGCCAGTTAGTTGATTCTTGGAATTTTATTTTAACAAACTAAATCAAAATAATAATACCAAAAAAACCTATGTGTAGAAAGAAAGTCATCACTCCATTATTTATAATAATAAAAAATTGTTAATTTCAAAATAACTGAAGAGTCAGAATAATATGCAGACATTAACAATAAAGTTTATGAAGAATATGTAGTAGAATGAAAAAGACCATGTTATAATACAAAGTAAAAAAAGCATATACCCATTTTACATGACTACAAGGATATAAAAACCATAAATGACTAGAAGAGATTATATAAAGATAGTTGTTAAATCGTGGCGACAAAATTATGGATGATTTTCCTGCTTCCAAATTTTTTTAAATAATGTTGTATATGTTTTGGTAACACTGTGTATCTTCCCCTTTACGTTTGCTTTAGAGATGTTGGCCTGAGTGGATGAAAAGCATTATGTTTCTTCTATGAATTACATAATGTCTGTAAATTTTATAATATTGTAGAAAACTATAATGACATTAAGGATAAACAGCATAGGTGCACCTGGGTGGCTCAGTTGGTTAAGCATCTGACTTTAACTGAGGTCATGATCTCGTGATCAGTGAGTCCAGCACTGCATCGGGCTCCATGTTGGCAATGTGGAGCCTGCTTGGATCTCTCACTCTCTTCTCTCTCTCTGCCCCTCCCCTGCTTCTCCCCATGGTTTCTCTTTCTCTCAAAATAAAATAGATAAATTTAAATTTTAAAAAAGGATAAATGGCATATTTTCCCTACTTAAATCATAGAATTGGAATATTGATTATGAAAGAATTTCAAAGGCACCATCCCTCCAGCTGCATCCATACATCTTTGAAAGATGATTTGACCTTTAAGAACAAAGCCTCTTAGAGTTAGTCAGGAATTTTCGAGAATTGATACCTTAAAAAGTTTACTTCCTAGTGAAACCTTATTATCGCAAGAAGGAAAGATTATCACAGTCCACAGTTATACAAGTCTTATTTCAAAATATTTTCCAGTAGCTGGTGCTATAAAAGATGTGCCATGTTTATTTCATGATGGATAGTCCTCAAAATATTGCTCTTCTGCATTATGTTATCACTTTAGCAAAATTCAAAGGCTGTATGAGTAGAAAGCTATATTGCTCTAATCATATCTTAAATTTTCATGTTCAACATGCAGCTGTATAAACCATAGGGAATCTCACTGAAATGTCCTCTAGCCGTTTTAATGCAGATGGCAAAACATAAACACTTTGTTACATAAATAGACACTGTCACGGCTTCATGACAGAGAATGATGCAGAGTCAATCTGTAGAATCATTCTACGTGTGCTCCTCAAGTGGGAGGCAGGGAAACCTTCCGTATAAAAACAGCTTAGAACCACATGCTTATAAGAAACGGTTCAATGGGTATCCAGCTGTAACTTCCTGTTTTACATGGAGCCTGCATTTCTTGGCTTGGACGAAGTATATTATAAATCTCTTTGTCTCATTCTTCCTAGATATAATGAAGCAAAGGAGTGGGTGTAATACAGCGGGAGTGTGTGCTTTGAGTCCACAGGAGTTGTTCCATTTTGTTATAGAAAACAAAGCTTGTGATAGCCCGGACTCCAAATGTTTAATTAAAGCAGGCTTAGAGAAGCTGTATACAGCTGCGTCCTCTGCCATGAGGCCTTGGCCTGTAGAGCCCACTAGACACTGGCAAAGCCTTTGCTCAGTAGAGCAGTCCTCAGAGGACATCCTGCCCAGTTCTGTGTCTCCATTTTCCTCTTTCCTCAGGTGACTCAATCCTGTGTCCTCACATCCCTGAGTACAGGCAGATCAGTAAGTGGTTCAAGTCATCAAGCTCTTGGTAAAGCAAGCCAAGTTAAAGGGATCTAGAAGAAACATTGTTCGTGTTGCATACAGGGTGAAGCCCTATGTTTGTGCACGCATATTAATCAGAACACTATCGTAATCTTATTGGTAAGAGCACAATTTAGAAGACTTTTTTTAAAGATTTTATTTCTAAGTAATCTCTGCACCCAACATGGTGCTCGAATCCACCACCTGAAGATCAAAAGTCACATGCTCCACCAACTGAGCCAGCCAGGTGACCCTGGAAGATATTTTAGAAATAAGTTTATTGAAATGTTGCTTGTTCTTTTCTTCCATTGTAACGTTTAAAGGGCTTGGCCATTTTTTGCATCATTATGACAGTAGTCCTGTGATTTAGGCTACATTCATAGTAAGCAATTAAGGCACGTCAATTTCCAATTAGAATCATGATCGTGATGATAATTCAACTACTGCCAAATCATCAGAGGGGTTGCTCAGATGTTGCAGAATGATTGGTTCTTGAAGACATAGAGTACATAAAGGGTGCTTCTCTTCCAACCCTCGACACGGGATTGGCACACTACAAAATAGACATCCATACAGAGTCGTGATAAAGTGTATTAAATATGATTTAAAACACACTGACATATATTAACAATAAAAAATTAAGAAAATTTTTCATTCCTATTCACAAACGTGCTTGCCTAAAGGGAGAAAAACCCTCACTTTTTTTCTTATTCCTATAATGGTTCCATGACCTTCTGAGTTGCAGGAGCTCAATAAAGGGTGCCCAATACCTGGACACCTTCTTTCACTCTCCATCTTTTTCTTCACCTACCCAGTCATCAAGTAAGCACTCAGCTGCTCAAGATCTCTTCTGATTTTTTCACTCAATGCCATGACTCCCTTACACTCTTTCACATATGCTATTACATCATTTCTCCTTTCCTTCTGCCCACTTCAATCCATACGGCTGAGACAATCACCTTCCCAAAGCATATTTACCAGCATATTAATATATATATCTGTTGTGCCTGGGTGGCTCCATCAGTTGAGCGTCCAACTTCGGCTCAGTTCATGATCTCACGGTTTGTGAGTTCGAGCCCCACGTCAGGTTCTATGCTGACAGCTCAGAGCCTGGAGCCTGCTTCGGATTCTGTGTCTCCCTCCCTCTCTCTGCCCCTCCCCCACTTGTGCTCTGTCTCTCTCTGTCTCTCAAAAATAAATAAATGTAAAAAAAATTTTAAATATCTATCTATCTATATTTATCTATCTATATATCTATATCTATCTATCTATCTATATCTATATCTATATATATATCTGGTAAATGCACATCACACACTCCTTATGTGATATTCAGAGCCCTCCATGATGATGCTACAATCAGATTCCTCAACACTTTTTCCCATTTCCACCCTCTACGTACTTTTTGCTTTCAACAAAAGTGTTCTTCTGCTTCTGTGCTTTTGCTCAGTCTTGATTTAGCCCCTAGTCTTTAATTTATCTGCCCTTTCACATATTTCCAAGAAACTTCCCTAAGCAGCCAATTCTAAACATTTTGGCCAATGGCGCCATTTTTTATAGCACCTACCCTTTCATATACATGCATCTTCAACCAAATAAAACTAAGATTTTTTTCAGACAAAAATTATGTCACCTCCCAAAGTGCTCAGTCCAGTGGCTGAAACATAGTAGACACTTAAGTATTTGCTAAATGTCTGACGCCCTTTACCTTTTCTTTTTCAGTGGCACCACCACCCTATAGTTATGACCATGAGATGGAATACTGTGCCGACTTGCCGCCTCCCTACTCTCCGACCCCACAGGCTTCCGCGCAGCGTTCTCCACCCCCTCCTTATCCTGGAAATTCAAGAAAACAGTCCTTTTCCCAGAACAGAATATGTGCCAATCAGAGATCTTGCTTGGAATAAAAGGCTTGCTCTAAGGAATACATTTTTGGGTGAAACAATATGTCGAGTGGAATGTCCAGGCTAAGAAACACTGAGTTTTTATCCTTCTCTGAGCTGACCCCATCTGACGTACTGTTCGATTTGATGGTATCATATTTGAAGAGATGTACCGGTCAATGTAAGCACATTCAGAGAAGAGTAACAAGACAGACAAAACATCTGAAAATCATGTTGCTTAAGGAAATTGCAATACTGATCCTGGAAAAGAGAAGAATTAGGAAAGACAGGAGGACAGCCTGGACTACCTAAGGAGACAACTATATTCTGCGTTGCTTTAAAAGTTGGAACAAGAATTATTCATTCTTTCCTTCATCAATAAATACTATTCAAGTGCCTAAGAGCTCACTCTGTGTCTTCCACTGTTTGTGAAGCACTGGATGGAAGCTACAGGAACTTTGGTTTCTGGATGAGAACAAGGAACTTTGGTTTCAGTATAAGAAAGAGGAGTTGGAGCTTCCTTATTCACTAGATTGTTTTTTGAAGTTCTCTATTACCAAGACTTCAAACAGAATCTGTCTATCTGATAGAGACATGCTCTAGAAAGGACAGCTAAATCAAATGGTAGATGGATCCACTGGGCCCCAAACATTCTGTTCATGTTTTAGGTAAGTGTGAAGTAAGTCTCTATGCCTCCAAGAATTAAAACAACTGGAAGAGTTGAATCTTCTCTATTTAGTTTGACAGCTAAAACAAGATCAAAGGGACTCAACAGCTGCTTAAAGCCAAGTGCTAGCTACTGCTATCTAAAAATCATGTGACTTTAAGTAGTGTTTTATTATGACAAACGTTCCCCCCCCGCGGGGGGGGGGCCCGTATTGAGTTCCACAAGCAACAAATACTTCTCTTCAGATTAAGAGATTAGAAGCCAAATATTCCCATGGGATTTTACATCAAGGAGTAGACTCGTAGAACTTGACAAAAAAGATATACAACAATTTACAGAAAGAAGAGAGGAAAATAGAATTTGGATTCTGTTCTGTGGAATTCCATTCATATGTAGCTTAGTCAAATTTGTTTCCCTTTTCTTTTGCAATACTTTAAAAACCTACTCCCTTGAAAAAGTTATACAGTTAATAGAAAGGTTATGATAGTGACACCAAATGGTTGCCTTTTGCCAAAATCCAAATGTTACGAAGTGCCTACCTTCAACTATAAAAGTTTTTACTAAATAATTCTAATGTGCCATATTTTGCTGCAAGTAACCTTAGCATTTATATTTTTATGTGGGTCCTTTCATGTTTTTAAAATTTACATTGACAAAATATTGGGGGAGAGTGATGTCACCAAGATGGTGACCTACATCATTGCTGAATTTGCCCCCCCTCACAAGAAGAACAAGTAACAACTATCCAAAACAAGACACCACTGAGAGAATCCTAGAACACAGGAGTGAGGCTGAAGCACCCCCCTGAACTTCAGAGACCAAGACAGACTATAGTAGAGGGGTAAGAGAAGTGACTACATGTTGACTGCATTGCCCCTCCCTCAGGACAGTGCAGCACCACGGGAAGAGATGTCTCCTGAGCCTCCAGTTCCTCCAGTGGAAAAGAGAACCCAGAGGAGGACAACTAACTGCCCTTTCCCCGCCCCAGGATGGTGGATCACTCTGTGGCAACCCCTACTCTGATCTCATACCACTGGAATTGCAGGGCTCAGCCACTGTAAATATAACTGTGACAGAGAATGAGGAGGAGCTTGCAACAAACAGCCCATGGATGTTGGCAGACCAAGTTCATACTGGCGGTGCCCAAATAGTAATCTCAGCCAGGGGCTTTGCTCATCTGTAGAGCCAAGTTGGGACACACTCTGATCAGGGAACCCAGAGGGGTGCAGATCTGCCTTATTCACATCCTCAAACAAGAAGTTCGCCAGCCCTACAGCCCAGTTTTCTCACACCCAGGAAGGGTACTGAGTCACAGCCCCACCAACTGTGGAGATTGCCTTCAGCCCCATCTGACCAGAAGGGCTAGAGACAATTCCTGGAAGCTGCGTGACCGAGTGACACTTGAGCTGAAAGAAGAGCAGACAGAGGTGATAGTTTGCAGAGCCAATGGCCTCATTTGGCCAGGGAACTTGTGGTGTGGGTCTGCTTGAGTTAAGGCAACAAAGAGCTTTACTGGTTTTAGAGCTGCTCCTCTTCTTGCATCCAGGCAGGGAATCTAATTCATAGCCTTGCTTATTGCTGAAGACAGCCTGCAGCCTATCTGAGCAGGGAACTTAACCAGAGCGCACAGGAAGCTGCATAGCCCATCTAACAGCCCTACATACCGTGGGACTCGAAGAGAGTGCAGCCCTTGGCTTCCTCCATCTGCACAGCATCACCTGACAAGGGAATTCAGTGGACACTCAGGCCTGATTTGTGCCCCAAACAATGATTTGTATGGGTCCTGAGCCCTGGCTGCTGCCCTGCCAGAGCAGAGAAGCAGGTAAGATAGCTCCATCTACTACTGAATATAGACCCAGTCCCAAACATCTAGTAAGTCTGAGCAGAGAATAAGACAACTGAGGACCCCATCCTATAGCTTCATATGGATAGGGAACCAAGCCAGCAATCATATCCAAGTATTTTCAGCCAGTGGTAAACACACTCCATCCCTCTCTTCAGTGTCTGAATAGATGCCTTGCCCAAAGAAGTCCATAATAGCAGGTCCCACCTGCCCAAAGGCATTCCAACAGACACACCCACCTAAAATGAGCTGACTACTGAAGAGCTATCTCTGCCAAAACAAACCTGTAAAGTCTGGAAAAGGAGGTTAATTACTCAAATGCTCAGAGCTGCCTGGGTGGCTCAGTCAGCTAAGTGTCTGACTTCAGCTCAAGTCATGGTCTCACAGTTTGCGGGCTCAAGCCTCATGTCAGGCTCTGTGCTGATAGCAAAGCGCCTAGAACCTGCTTCAGATTCTGTGTCTCCCTTTCTCTCTGCCCCTCTCCAACTCTCTCTCTCTCTCTCTCTCTCAAAAATAAGTAAACATTAAAAAAATTTTTTTAATTACTCAAATGCTCAGATACCTATGCAAGAAATTAAGGCTCATGAAAAATCAGGTAAATACGTCACCACCAAAGGAAACAAATTAAGCCCCAGTGACTGACCCTAATGAAATGGAAATCTATAAACTATCAGACAAAAAATTCAGAATAATACTCCTAAGGAAGTTTAGTGAATGGCGTGAAAGCAGAGACAGACAACTAAACAAAATTAGGAAAACAATGCCGGAACAAAAAGAGTTTGACAAAGAAATAGCAACCAGCAAAAAATAAAAACAAAAACAGAAATCCTGCAGTTAAAAGATACAATAACTGAACTGAAGAATTCAATAGAGAGTTTCAAAAGTAGACCTAAACATGCAGAGAAACAAATCAGCAACCTGAAGGATAGGGCATTGGAAATTACCCAGTCAAAGGAGAAAAAAGAAATTAAAACGGCAAAGAAAACCCTATGGAAATTAAAGGATAATGAAAACCAACAATATTTGCATCATAAGAATTCCAAAGGAATAAAAGGAGAAAGGGACAGAGAGTCTACTTAGAGCAAAAATGGTTGAAAACTTACTGAACTTGGGGAGATAAATGGATATCTAGATCCATGAGGCCCAAAGGATCCCAAATAGGTTGAACCTAAGGGTATAGGGCTACTCTAAGAGACATTATAATTGTATTGCCAAAAATAAAAGGCAAACAACAACAACATTTAATAGCACCAGGAGAAAAGAGAACTTACATACAAGGAACCCCCCATATGACTATTGGTAAATTTCTCAACAGAAACTCTTCAGGCCAGGAGAAAATGGGGTGACATACAAAATACTAAAAGAAAATAACTGTCAACAAAAATTCTATACCCAGAAAAGCTGTCCTTCAAAAATGAAGGAGGGATAAAGATTGTCCTGAACAAACAAAAGCTGAGGGGGGTTCATTACAACCAGACCTATCTTGCAAGAAATGCTAAAGGGAGTTCTTTAACTCCCCTTATAATTAACACAAAAATAAAAACACAAAAAGGTAGCATGAATCTCACTGACAATGGCAAATATATAGTCACAATTGGATTATGCAATATGGTAATAGTGATACACCATTCACAACTCTAGTTTAAAAATATTTTTTAAGAATGTAGCAAAAATAACCATAAATACAATAACCTGTTGTTATTTGCACCATATTAAAAAACCATAAATTGTAACAACAATAATCTAAAATGTGAGAGGCAGAGGGGAGCCTAGGAGGCTCAGTTGGTTAAGCATCTCACTTTGGCTCAGGTTATGATCTCACGGCTGGTGAGTTCGAGCCCTGCATTGGGCTCTGTGCTGGCCGCTTGAAGCCTGGAGCCTGCTTCAGATTCTGTGTCTCCCTCTCTCTCTGCCCCTCCCTTGCTCGTGCTGTCTCTCTCAAAAATAAATAAACATTAAAATGTGAGGGGCCGAAATAAAAATGTAAAGTATAAAAATTCTATTTAAGTTATTAATAGGTTTAATATAGGTTTAAAATAGTGTTATAAGTTAAGATATATTATGCATGCCTCATGGTAACCACAAGGGAAAATCTTGTAGTAATAACACAAGAGAACACAATAAATAAGTCAAACTATATTGATACAAAAAAAAAATCAAAAACACACACAAAAAAGACAGCAAGATAGGAAACAAGGAACAATGGATCTACAAAAGAATGAGAAAAAAATTAGCAAAATGGCAATAGTAAGCCCTTACCTATAAATAATTACAATAAATGTAAATGGATTATATTCTTCAATCAAAAGAATGGCAGAGCGGATAAAAAAATTCAACAATATCAGCCTTAAAAAAGACTCACTTTAACCTTAAATAAAAGAAAAAAAAGGCAAGTATAGCTACACTTATATCAGACAAAATAAACTTTAAAAATAATAAAAAAGAGTCAAAGAAGGTTATTATGTGATGATAAAGGAAATCAATACATCAAGAAGATACACAATTGTAAATATTTAGGTGCCCAAGAAAAGAGCACTTTAATACATAAAGCAAAAACTAACAGAGTTAAAAGGAAAAATAAACAGTAATCCAATAATAGTTGGAAACTTTAATACCCCACTCTCAACAATGGATAGATCATCCAGACAGAGAATCAATAAGGAAACAGTGGATTTGAACAACACTATAGAACAAATAGACCTAGCAGATGTACACAGAACATTCTGTCCAACAGCAGAATACACAATCTTCTCAAGAGCACCTAGAACATTTTCTAGGACAGACCATATGTTAGGCCACAAAACAGGCCAGCAAATTCAAGAAGACTGAACTCATACCAGTAGTGTGAAACTAGGAATCAGTAATAAGAGGAAAACTGGAAAATTCACAAACACATAGAAATTAACATTTTCCTGAGCAACCAGTGGGTCAAAGAAGAAATTAGAGGAGAAATAAAAGTTTATTGAGACAAATGAAAATGGAAACACAACACACCAGAACTTAATGGGATGCAGCAAAAGCAGTTCTAAGAGAGAAGTTCATAACAATAAATGCCTACATGAGAAGTAAGAAAGTTCTCAAACAACCTAACTGTATGCCGTAAGGAATTAGAAAAAGAAGAACAAATTGACCCCAAGGTTTGCAGAAGAAAGGAAATAAGATCAGCACAGAAATAGAGAATAGAAAAACAATAGAAAAGATAAACCAACTAAGAGTTCTTCTTTGAAAAGATAGAATTGACCAAATCCTAGCCAGACCAACCAAGGAAATAAGAGAAAAAAATTAAACAAATCAACAAAATTACAAATAGAAAAAGAAACATTACAGCTATTACCATAGAAATTCAAAGGAACAGAAGAGACTGTTAGAACATAAATTAGTGCAGCCACTATGGGAAATAATATGGAGGAATCATTAAAAAATTAAAAATAGAACTACCATATGATCCTGCAATTCTGCTCCTAAGAACATAACCAAAGATACTGAAAACACTACCTCAAAAAAGATATCTTGTACCCTCATATGAGTTCATAACAGCATTATTTACTATAGCCGAGACATGTAAACAGTCTAAGTATCCATCAATAGATGAATGGATAAGGAAGGTATGGGGTGTAGGGTGGTATGTGTGTGTGTGTGTGTGTGTGTGTGTGTGTGTGCACAATGGAATGTCATTCAGCCATTAAAAAATGAAGAAATCCTACTATTTGGGACAACAACAATGGACCTTAAAAGTAATATGCTAAGTGAAATAAGACAAAAGTAATCCTGTATGATCTCACTTATATGTGGAATCTTAAAACAGTAACAACTCATAGATAAAGAGCTCAGACTTGTGGTTTCCAAAGGTGGGAGGTGGGAGGAGGGGGGATAAGAGGAAGGTGGTCAAAAGCTATAAATTTTCAGTTTAAGATAAATAAGCACTAGGGATGTAATGTACAACATAATGACTAGAGCTAACACTGCTGTATGGTATATAGGAAAGGTGTTAAGAGAGTAAATTCCAAGAGTTGTCATCGTAAGAAGACAATTTTTTCTTTTATTCTTCTTTACTTTCCTTTTATCATATCTATATGAGAAGACGGATGTTAGTTAAACCTATTGTGGTAATCATTTTACAATATATGTAAATGAAACCTTCATGCTGTGTGCCTTAAACTTACACAGTGATGCATGTGAGTTATTTCTCAATAAAACTGAACAACAAAACTGTGTATCACTTCTATTCATTGAAAGAACACTGTGATAATCATAACTTTCTAGTAGCTGGTTAGAAAGATCTTTATTACAAGTCTGCTTAAACACTGCACTGCATGCCTAAAAGAACACTGGGAGCAGATGATCAAATGTTTGTGTCATTTGGCAATTAAATCTAAAAAGTTTAATCCAACGTCACTATCATAATTTGGTGAAATCCCAAAATGACACTAAGAATTTTGCTGAATAAAATAATCAAAAGAAATGCCTTAAGGTTTAAAATTACAGTTCCGGTCCTCGTAGTTAGGAAACTTAGTAGTTAATATATGTAGCATATTTTTCTTTCAAATACATTGATCTGACTGAAATGCACTCTGTCAGTGAGATCTAAAAGCTGGATTTGTTTTGAATGTACTTGCTTGAGTCTTAGGCACTGACGATTTTCTGGCTTATAAGACACAAAGCATTCAAGAGCTCCAGACTATTCTAGTGACTGAGATTTTAGCACAGTTTTAACAGTACATGTGCTTTCTCTCTCTCCTGTAAGTGTGATCACATCCAATTACACTGCAGCTATGTGACTCAGTGCTGGGGTCTCTGTGACGTTCACAGTGTTGGTTGCAAATGAACCGTAAATTCCTTAGGAAAAATGGAGAGGAAAGGAGCGGCGGAAATTGAATTCTCATCATCTTCGCCATCAATAAACATTTACTGCGTACCTCCTATGTTCTGCAAACATTACCCCCATAGGAGCCATTTCAGTCCACACCATATCTCTTCTTTGAGTTGTTTTATGGCTACCCTTAAGGCTCAGCACAGGCCCAAAGACCTACAACTGATGACTGTTTTTACTATTTGTAGTTAGTGTCACAAGAGCATAAAGGTGAACGTTACCAGTATAGACTTTTGGGGCTCACTGATATTTTCATAGATGATACATCTGAAAGGAAAACAGCATATAATGTGAAAGCTTTGAATTACGGTTGTTCAAAAACCAATGTGTGTGCTGTGGCCAATGTCTACAATATGCAATAAAGTGAAATGACTCATTATACCAAGGGTTATATTTTAATTGCCTTGTGTCCGTTTTGTTTCACCCTCCATTTCTGCTGATTTAGCCTCATTCTTTTGTACAGAAACACAGGGCTGAAGCCGGATAGACTTTATTTTGAATCCCGACTCCTGCCTGTATTATTTGAGAGAGGCCACTTCATCTCTATGAAATTTAACTTTCTGCTCTGGAAAATGTAAATAATATAACGAGGTTCATCAGGTTTTGTGAAAATTGGATGAATACATGCAAAATTCTAAGTATAGTGCCTGGCAAATAGAAAATGTTCTCTAAATATTAACCAAAAATAAGTTAACAAAAGAATAACGTAAGGACAGCAGCCTCTGGAATCGTGCTGTCCAACACATTAGCCACCAGCTACATATGGTTATTTAAATTTAAATAAATCAAATTTATGGGGCGCCTGGGTGGCGCAGTCGGTTAAGCGTCTGACTTCAGCCAGGTCACGATCTCGCGGTCCGTGAGTTCGAGCCCCGCGTCAGGCTCTGGGCTGATGGCTCGGAGCCTGGAGCCTGTTTCCGATTCTGTGTCTCCCTCTCTCTCTGCTCCTCCCCCGTTCATGCTCTGTCTCTCTCTGTCCCAAAAATAAATAAAAACGTGGAAAAAAAAATTTAAATAAATCAAATTTAAATTAGATGAAAAATTATTATTATTTTTTTTTTTGGAAAATTCACGTCTTCAGTCTCACTAACACATTTCAAATGCTGTATAGCCTCAAGTGACCAGTGGCTACCATACAGGGCAGTGCTGCTCTAGAAAAATCTAGGCAAAGTGCAGTGAGGTAGCAGGAAGGAGGTTATGAAGAAGGATACAGTCATCTCGTCCAGGAGAAACTGAGCTTTGCCAGCTAATGGTGACATCCTCCACAAATATGCACAAAGAGGCCTTTGCTGTGGAAGTGAGGCTGGGGTCTGCAAGAAGCCCACTCGGTCTCTCCTCAGGGCCAGAAGCAGGGGAGGTATTGCAAGAGCTGAAGGGCTGCATCTAGAAGAGGGACTCTGGCCCAGGAGCTGGTGAGACAGAACCAGAGGCCCTTCTCAAAGTCTACTCAGTTCTGCTGAACTGCCCTGCTCCACTGTGGAAGCCATTATAGGAGCATCCAGGGCCAAACGTATCTTCCTAAGGTGAGGCACTGAGGTGTGCGCTTCCATTATCTCATAATCTTGTTCCCACCACCAAATGAAAGCCGCGCTTACCATTCTTCCATTCTATTCCCAATCCGTCCCTGCTTAGCCAAACCCATTTTGCCAACTTTTGGCCGTAAGTGAGGTCAAGTCCAGGATGCATCAGACTATGTTGAGTCTGTCAAAATAGTGGAGAGCTGGGTGCTATTGCTTTATTTTTAACTTGATTAAAACACCCTAACACCACAATGCCAAAGTCATATGGTCACATAATCGCTTTCCAGATCCTCAATCTGAATGTGGTTGAAATGCGGTTTTAATTAAAGGGCCAAGTTGCAAGGGAGAGAGCTGAACTTGTAAGTCCAGTGCTTTTCTGGTATGACCCCACTGTGTGGTATAACTCATTTCAAACTGAGTCAGGACCTCCAGAAACGAAAGCAACATAACTGGATTCAAAAAGATCTCCAGATGATTCTGATTTCCACCCTAATCCCCACCACACCCCTTGCCACTTACAATGGTTAAGGCAGAAGAAGGAATGAAGGCTTCAGAGTGAGAGACCGTGTTTTCTCTCACCTCCGTCGCCTTCTAGCTATGTGTTCTGAGCCGAGTAACTTGGTCTCCACAACCTCGGTTTTACCCAAAACATGGGAACACCACCACCCTTGCCAGGTTGTTGCCATGATTATAAACAGTATACAGAAAACAACTGTCATAAAGATTCTCTCTGGGTTGGTGAGTCCGACAGATACAAATATATATGCCAATTCTCTTTCCAATGCTTGTTCTCCCACTTCTGAGCTTTACCACTTCTGTGAGCAGATATAATAGTTATCCATTGCTGCGTAACAAACTACCTGAGAATTTAGCACCTTGAAACAACGTTAACAATCTCAGTTTCTGTAGGCCTGGAACCTGGGTATGGCTTAGTGGGGTCCTCTGACTCAGGGACTCCCACGGGTCACCTCCACGTGCACCTGACGAGGGCCTGCCTCCAAGTTCTTTCCTGTGCCTGGAGGACTCTGTTGACAGGCTTCTATTCCTGGCGGGCTTTTGGACTAAGGGTCCGATTTACTCACTGGCTGTTGGCCAGGGACCACCTGCAACTTGAAATATGTCTGCTTGCTTCCCCAGCACGAACAAGCAACGAGAGCCATAAGGCGAAAGAACACGTTAGCAAAACATAGTGCCAACGAGAGGGGAGTCACAGAGTTAAACGCTAATCTTGGAACTGACATCCCATCACTTTTGCCACGTTCAGTTCCTTCGAATAAGATCACCAGGTCAAGTCTGCACAAAAGAGAAGGAGAATACACAAGGGCACAAATACCAGGAGGTGAGAGCACTGGCTATCTTAGTAGTCAGCCTACCACAGGAGGGATATTTTTTCTCATCCTCTGTGGATCCATCATGTGGAGTTTAGGCAATCTTTCCTAACAGGACTGTACCAGCTCCACAGGTGAAAGAATCACAGGGCCAAGCTTGGCTGTGATCAAATTGCTTTTAGTGAACTGACGGGGGCAGAAAGGAGCTGCGACGATCCCAGAGGCATGCTGACTGGGTGAGTGTTGCATTCCTAAGGAACACTGAACCGAGATCCACAACGTTTGTGTCTCTCGTGAACTTCATCTATGAGCTGCGATACAGCACATCGAATTTTGGCAGGGGAACAAAGTAAACCATGTACCACATACCTTATGGACAAGTCTTAACGTGGCCCCGGTTCTAACCTTTGTTTTAACTTCGTGCCAAGATATTTAATCTCCATTAAGAAGAGAATTCCCAGACGAGTTTCCAGATGAGTGTTCAGTGGACCAAGCTGCTACTTAACCTAATCTGGAATACCTTCACTAAACATGGGAAACAAATCTAAGGAAATGTTTGCAACCGCAGGAACGTGTGCTGGGGACTTTGCCTTCTCTGGATGCATTAAGAAATAAATGGTTTTAAAATGTCCAGCTAGACCCTTCGATTTTAACCTGTTTCAGCTCTGCTTTCCCTTTTCCTACCCAGCTTTGAGCAGCTTTCGAGTGTGTGCAGCCCGCCTCCTATTAGTGCGAAGGGGAGGCAGGGGGATCCCTTTCTGAATCACATTTGGTCGTAGGCAATAAGTGAATAAGAGATCTCATATTGTCTCCATGGTCTGAAGGATGGATAGAACCAAGTGATCTGATTTTCCCATTTCTGTATCTCATTGTGAGTTAATGTCTCCATTATCACACAACTTGCGCCTTATTTTCCTGGTTGACTGGAAAGAATGTGAAGGCAGTTCAGAAGAATTAAGTCGTTAAAGTCCAATCCTTTCTGCTTTGTCTATGAAAATGCATTTGGAGACCACTCCCTGGGTCTCTCACCACTCCCTGAACACATAAGACAAACTTGCTTCTTCCTCTTCTTTTTTTTTAATGTTTACTTATTTTTGAGAGACAGAGAGTTTGAGCACGAACAGGGGAGGGGCAGAGAGAGAGAGAGAGAGAGAGAGAGAGAGAGAGAGAGAGAATCTGAAGCAGGCTTCAGGCTCTGAGCTGTCAGCACAGAGCCTGACGTGGGGCTCGAACTTACAAGCCGTGAGATCATGACCTGAGCCCAAGTCAGACTCCTAACAGACTGAGCCAACCAGGCACCCCTAAACTTGCTTCTTCAAAAGGCTTCTCACTTCTGTGGACCCCCTGCTCATCTTCCCACATGTAGCAAAAGGGCTTATACTCTGGGAGGTGTGATGATTTCTCCCGTCAAAATTCACAGATTCCCACTTCTGCCCCTGCTTCTACCTAGTTTGTACTCTCCTTGTATCCCTCGTTACAGATTTGTTAAATGTCTGTTTTTAAGAATTAGAAGAGGGGCGCCTGGGTGGCTCAGTAGGTTAAGCTTCTGACTTCGGCTCAGGTCATGATCTCACAGTCCGTGGGTTTGAGCCCCATGTCAGGCTCTGTGCTGACAGCTCAGAGCCTGGAGCCTGCTTCGGATCCTGTGTCTCCCTCTCCCTCCCTGCCTCTCCCCACTCATTATCTGTCTCTCTCAAAAATAAAAAAAACACTAAAAATTTTTTTAAAAAAAGAAATAGAAGAAGAGAGTTTACAGTGAGTAGCATATTCTCAGTGGGGTCCGTAATCCAAGATAAGGGTCAGAGAACTGGCACAAAGGCTATAGTCTCAGTTTTTAATTGATGGTATACATCGATCCAGATGTAGCTGGATTGTGTCATTAAGTACGGTATTAACACATGTCACTCAAGTAAATGAACATGCTCCTCTTGACTGACTCACTTAGTGGGAACGAGACAACACACCAGTTTGGGAGCTGTGCTCTTATAATTCTTCAGATTAAATCTGGGCTCATCTTTTACATAAAAAGAATACCAACCAAATATCAGAAAATAATTGTCTCATAAATCACATTTCCCATAGAACAGATTACAATGTAATTTAGACTTCACAAGCAGTGTCCAAAGGATTTGCTAAAGGCATTTTTACTAAAATAAGATTTCATCGTTTTCCCATTACCATTTCCTCAGGGTATGTTAAAAAAAAAAAAAGAAAGAAAAGAAAAGAAAAGAAAAAAGAAAAGAAAGAAAAGAAAAAACACTGAATATTCAGAAATGAAGCAAAAAAAAAAGGAGAAAGAAAAAGAAAACTGGTGGAAATAGGTTATAAAATGGCTGCCATCCTTTGTGCTGTTATCATTTGATATGTATAGAGAGCATTAGTGCGTTTATCCAAGTTCTGAAAAAGCAGTTATACGATTGTAAAAAGATTCTCAATGAAAGGATCCTTAGAAATGTATTACCTTACATCATAATAATTTTTTTGGTGCCAGGCACTGTTCTAAACATTTTACATTTAATTACATTGAATCTGCCGATCTCATCGTATAGGTATTATTATCATCCTCATTTTGCAGATCTAGGAACTGTAAATGTATCATTTCATAGTCCTAAAAAAAAAAAAAAAATCTTTCGGTGAGAACAGATTTCTAATGATGCAAAGAAATATATCCATATTTACTCTTTGCTTGTAGAGCTACCTGTGGTGATCCTGTCACTGATCACAGAAGCTGCCTTTCCATGGCTTGGGTTCTAAACAGATAATTTTACGTGTTTGAACAATCTTAATGACTCATATCCTTCCTTTCATCCTTCTGTTGCAATTCATCACTTTCTCTTCTTCAGTTCCCACTTTTATGTACACTGTCGATGTGATGGAGAGTAAAAGGTCCCTCTGTTCCCTGATAAAGCACCTGGTCCCAGCAGACACCTGCACCCAATTATCTCTCAGGGCATGACTTTCACCAATACAGAAACCACTCTGAATTTTCTGTGAATGTCCTATATTTCTTTGGACCAGTACAAATGAATGAGTCAATATTTATTTTTTTAAAAAAGAGAGAGATAAAGGAAGAGGATATCTGCAGAGTGATGTAAATTTTTAAGTGATTTTGAAGGGACAGTCATGAATGTTGATAGAGTATATGAAAACTGTAAACACTGGCATCTACTTTGTCAGTATCTCAATATTCCTATGGAACTGGTTGTTAGCTTTCTGTTATACATTCAAAAAGTAAAAGAAAAAACTCAAGATCCCTGCAGAATTTTAAAGGGAAAAATACCTACAAGCAATAAAATAATAAATTAGACAATAGCAATATGTTAGAAAAGTTAGGGGAAATGTTTAAATAAGAAAAAGGCAGTAATAGTCTTCTAGATAATTCTGCATAAACAGCAGCGTTCTCCAGGAATCCAGGAATAAAGTAGTTTTGCCCAGCACAAAGCTATATATGAATGAATGTCAAAATTAAAATATTTATGAGGTCTGCGTTTCTCCAGGCCAGAGCAATCTAATAAAGGGTATTGCCCCTTTCTGGGCCTCATTCGTACTGTAGGACTTCCAGACTCCTGAAAAGTATAACCTGTGATTAGATTTGGGAGTCACCAGGACCTCTCAGTTATCAGGTAGCATCTTCTGCACCTCCTCTTTTTATTTTTTTTCAACGTTTTTATTTTATTTTTGGGACAGAGAGAGATAGAGCATGAACGGGGGAGGGGCAGAGAGAGAGGGAGACACAGAATCGGAAACAGGCTCCAGGCTCCGAGCCATCAGCCCAGAGCCTGACGCGGGGCTCGAACTCACGGACCGCGAGATCGTGACCTGGCTGAAGTCGGATGCTTAACCGACTGTGCCACCCAGGCGCCCCTGCACCTCCTCTTTTACCGAGGTTATTGACCGGACATGCCAACCACTAAATTGCACGAAGGTCACGTGGCACTGCCATGCTGCTAGGGACACTGGTAAGATGGTTTGGTGTGCCCAGCCACCAGCACCATCATTGCTGTGGGAGATCCTGTGTTGCATCGTCACTGTCCACTATTGCAGCGGCAGAACTATCCTGGAGAATGACTGGGGTGCTGTGTCTGCCTCTGGCTATTGTTGAAACCTACTGGCTGTGGACTCCAATAAAGTTAGGACACAGAAACCTTGAGGCCTGGGCCACTGAAAGGGTAGAGACCCCAATATGCTAGCGCTTCCTATATTCTTTCCATCTTTTAACAAACGAATAAAATGTTGTACCCTGAGCTAAATGGGAAAAGAACTCTTTCTCTTTTACTGAAGATGCCAAGCTCAAAGCAGTTCCCAATGTCTCAGGGGCTATCTTGTGAAACTATTGCTTTCATTTTTGACCTAGCATCCTTTTCTCTTCCTTAAACTTAGACCATAGATCTACAAGGAAATAACTGTAGGACAAATTCTTGTGATAGACATTGTGCTCTTTTCATTAAAAAAAAAAAAAAATTCTACTCTTCTCTGAAAACTGGGACATTTTATGGGAACGTAATTCTGCCTCTTTTCCTCCCTTGAGATGAAACTTGCCCAGGAGACTTCATCATCTCTCATACAAATAAAATCTCAGTGGATCTGCTCTACCACTTAGACTTTCGGACATGCTGGGAATGGACAGTTGAAATTCAAAGTGGGCAACTGCATTCTGCACTACAAGCAAAATACAGTGGTTTCAATGACTCCCAGTATGTCTCTCAGTAAAGAACAAATAGCCATGGGGCGCCTGGATGGCTTAGTTGGTTAAGTGTCTGACTCTTGATTTTTGGCTCAGGACACGATCTCATAATTCATGAGTTTGGGCCCCACATCAGGCTCTGTCATGACAGCGCGAAGCCTCCTTGGGATTCTCTATCTCTGCCCCTTTCCTGCTCGTGCTCTCTCTCTATGAAAATAAATAAATAAATAAAAACTTAAATTAAGAAAATAAGAATAAATTTCCATAAAGCAGAACTTAATTGAAACTAGTGTTTGGTCAAATTCAGATGAACTGAGAAAATAGTTTTATCAACCTATTTAGATGGACTCATTACTTATTTCATTCTTTTTATGTGAATTTGACTGTCATTTTGGCAATCAGTAGACATGTTCTTAAAGACAGGTCAGTAGAAACCAAAATAAAGGCCAAATGTTTATCTATAATATAATAATTTTTAAGCAAATATATGGCATGACATAAGATAACCTAAAGTGTTGATGAAAAAAAAAAACGTTGAATAGACAGAAAAGTTAAAAATACTCTTTGCATAAAGCCTTTCTGTATCACATACCTCCCATTTTGTCCATCCAGATCTAATCTCCACCCCTCTCCCCTGTATCTCTTCCCAGGGAGTCATACTGTATGGACTACATCAGTGAGCTCCCTTGCCTATTGGGCTTCTGGTTGAGTTTGGCCAATAGGGAGCCCCCTCAAAAGAGCAGAAGGAAAACAAAGAATAGGATAGGGTATTTACTTGGGTTGTTTATTTGGGCTGTGCCTCTTACAAAGAAGTCTTGATTCTCATGGGATTCACTCATCAAGCAGCTGTTTCTGCCAACTCTTTCCTCTGCCCCATTCAGACCCAGGGCTGGTAACACTCCACACTGATACTAGCCTGGGTATACTGTGCAACCACTTGCAATTTCCCTATACTCTACCCACACATGTCATTAAAGGCTCTTCCAATTACCCAGTTTGAGTGTGCCATTTGTTTCTTGTCCTGATTGAAACATGCATTCTTTTTTTTAAATTTTTTTAATGTTTTTATTTATTTTTGAGACAGAGAGAGACAGAGTATGACAGAGAGATTGGGAGAATCCGAAGCAGGCTCCAGGCTCTGAGCTGTCAGCACAGAGCCTGACGCGGGGCTTGAACTCACGGAGTGTGAGATCGTGACCCGAGCTGAAGTCGGACGCTTAACCGACTGAGCCACCTAGGTGCCCGAAACATGCATTCTTAAGAACATGTATCTGAATATGAATCATGTAATATATTAAAATAGACCAGAGGTCTCTTCTCGACTGCTCTGGGTTTTGTTACCTATTTATTTGAGAAAGCAAGCAGGACACCTGAATTCTAGTCCCAGCTCTACCACTAACCAGCTTCAGGACCATGAAGAATTCTCCAGAACCACTGTTTTCTTGAAAACAAAATAAAGGTGTTAGATTAAATGACCTCTAAGATCATTTCTAGTTCTGTGATCCTAGGAGGAACTAACAAATTTCTTCTGGCACCTTCCAAGAATGAACAAGCCAATAAAAATAATTGCATAGACTCATAAGGATATTTTCATGTAACATCCCTATTTCTTAAGTGAGGAAATCGACACAGAATAGACAGACTTTTTCAAAGTCACTGGTGATAAGCAAACTTCTTAGTGGCCATCATCAGGACCTCAAAGTCATTGCTTTTATCCACTGCACTATGCCACTTCTCTCCACACTTGTTGGTTCAGCGTGTTATTGCCACACCCTTTCCTGTGCTTTGCACATACTGATGCCCCGTGTTTCTTATTTCCTGATCTCATTTGAAATACCAAATGATAATATTAGGGCTTCCCTAACAACCTGATCTGAGTAAGTCTCTAACGGCGCCTTACCATTGCTCTGCAGCACTATCTCCCGTGTGCTGCCTTCACAGCACTTATATCCAGATGTACTTATTGTTTACTTGTTTCTGTTCTGTCCCCTTTCTCCATTAGACTGTAAGTTCCCTGGAACCAGGAGCATGTCTGTTTAATGTATAACTCTATACCCAGCATCCAGTAAAATGTCTGGAAAAATATAGGCACTCAGTAAAAGTATCTGTTAAATTCATTATTGAATGTGTTTTCCAGAACTGCAAACTAGGGTATGGGATGTCGTTGCCCAAATGCTATAATAAGAGAACGTTTTTAAATTTAAGCCCACAGTTCTTAAATTTGAAGCGATCATCTCAAGACACTCTCTCCTTCCCTCTTTTCTCCTTTTCTCTACAGCCTTCCCTGATGGGAATGATTCAGAATGACGGGTGGTACCACCACCACCAAGAACCAGGGAGTCTTTGAAACAATGTGGTAGCATTTCAGGTGACACTATGTCTATGGAGATGCTACTGGCATTTAGTACACCACAGATGGCAATCACATAAAACAAAAAATCGTCCTGCCCCAAATGCCCCAGGGGTCAATATTTTCTCCAAGATCTTCCTCAGATACCTCCGAGTCAACCCAAAAGGTACAAATCCATGATTACGTGAAGTATCATTAATTTTTAATGTTTCAGATAGTTAATGACCCTAACACATGCCGTTAGCAATGTCAGCTGACTGGCTGGCCTGAGGAACAAAGGGAGTCGTAAACGTTCCACCTCTATTCTTTTTTTCGAACTTCAGAGACTGATGATTACACAGCAAGAATATCTCAAGTAGCGTATTGGCCTCTCTCACTGCAATTTTGCTTTGACTGCTACGTTTCACCCAAGTGATGGCCATACGTTGGTTGCTGCCTCCAAGAGACAGATGCAAATATCCATTGTTCGAGTCAGGATGTATTTTTACCTGCGAGCAACCTGCATTCTATTCAAAGCGGAGCTTCATTTTATTGTCGGGGAAGAGGCCAGTGATAAGTTGTGAGTGTACAAGTTGTTGGGAATATGAATAACTGACATTGAACATAAGTCCTTTTTATGGTCTCCATTCATTAGGGGAAAATCCAATCAGACAGCACTGTTTTCTTGTCATCAGGCTTGAAATATGGTTTGGAAATAAAAACATTGGCTTCTACTTGCCCTCAGCATGGATTTAAGTAAGTCAGGCCTTAAAACTATGAGATAGCGGTAAAATTAAAATAGTAGAGGTAATATTTCTACTGATATGAAGGGGAACAAAATAGAAAAGTCCATCAGGTTACCCAGAAGTAAGCCTGGTACATTTGTAGGCGTCCACTTTAAAATCACTTTTATCCACTTATTCATGCATTCGGGCATTTACTCAATCAACAGATTTTTATGGAGAACATATTTTGTGTCAGACACTAAAGGCTGGGTTGCTAGCAATGAAGAAAATGGGCACGGTCCCTTGACTCATAGAGATTACAGTAATCTCCGTGTTCTGTACCAGGAAAAAAAAAAACAACACAAAACACGAGTCACTACAAAATTAAGGTATTAAATTCAATTGTAGGAATTTATCAAATGCAACTGTCAGGTCGCATTATCCTAAGAGCAACCTTATAGGTCATTAAGATTGAACATGTTATCTCAGAGGCAGGAATGCTGACATCCTGGGAGGTGAAATGGCTTAGCTGAGTGTAATCAGAGGAAGCAGCCAGCCTGGGGCTCTTACCAGGTAAACACAGAGGAAGCAGAGAAGATCTTCATCCACACCTAAGGCTGACAGGACCACTAAAAGACAAAATACAACCGTGTGTGCACTTCAGCTAAAGTTAGGCTCATAGCTCATGTCATCTAAAGATTCTTGCCACTTGCTACAGCGTGGAGGGAACTAAGGTGTATTATGCTAAGCGAAATAAATCAATCAGAGAAAGATAAATATACAATTTCACTCATATGTGGAATTTAAGAAACAAAACAGATGAACATAGGGGAAGGGAAGCAAAAGTAAGATAAAAACAGAGAGGGAGGCAAACCGAAAGAGACTAAAATATAGAGAACAAACTGAGGGCTGCTGGAGGGGAGGGAAGTGGGAGGAAGGACTAAATGGGTGATGGGCACTAAGGAGGGCACTTGTTGCCATGAGCACTGGGTGTTATATGTAACTGATGAATCATTCAATTCAACTCCTGAAACCATTATTACACTGTATTAGTTAACTAGCTTGGATTTAAATAAAATTAAAAAATTAAAAAAAAATTGGTGTATCTGAAAAAAAAAACATCAGGGGGGCCGCAGAAGAACAATGGTCTTGGAAACCCAGGAGTTTTCCTTTTGTTTTGTTTTAATGTGACTTACTTAATGGTGACTGTTTTCATTTGGTTTTGTTTATTAAGCCTTTTGGTTATACAACTATGGTTCATTTGCTTCTTGGTTGTTTTAGCAAGGCTCAAGTATGTTACGGTTGGAAAAAGCCCTTTCTAGAAGCCAACGTGAAAAGAAAGGCTCCATAGTATATGATTCTACTATTGGACATTATGGGAAAGGCAAAACGATGGAGACAATAAAACAATCAGTAATTGCCAGAGTTTAGGAAGGATTATTAGGGCAGTGAAACTAATATATGTTACTCTAATGGTGGACCCATGTCCATTATACATTTGTCCAAACAAATGTTCGAGCCCCACATCAGGCTCTGTGCTGAGGGCACATGGAACCTGCTTGGGATTCTCTCTCTCCCTCTCTCTCTGCCCCTCCCCTGCTTGCGTTCTATCTCTCAAAATAAATAGATAAACATTTTTTTAAAAAGGATGTACTGGGAGAGGGAAGAGCAAAAGCTAAGAGGGAGGATTTCTGGTTCCCTGAAGTTTTGGGTGGTTTTTTTTGGGGGGGGGAGTTGTTTTTTACTTCTAAATGTCCCCTGCCTTATGCCTGGAGAATACTGTGGTCAAGTTCTACCCAGCCCTTCTTAGCTGGCTCAGAAAGGCACACCGAGAAATAAAAATTCACAGGATAAGATTAGGTCTCAAATATTCATTTTCATCTTAATTTACTTTTTTAAAGTAGGCTCCACACTGGGCGTGGGGGCTTGAGCTCACAACCCTGAGATCAAGACCTGAGGTGAGATCAAGAGTCGGATGCTCAACTGAATGAGCCGCCCAGGCTCCCCTCATTTTCATTTTTAAAAGCCCTTAGGTCTTCTCCCTGAAATATTCTACCACTACTATTTATTGTTTCCTGGACTGGAGAATCAGGTTCTATGTGTGGTTCTGTCTATAATTCTGAATGTGTATCATCTCTATGCTACCACACAAAAATAGACAGCTGATTTCATCCCTTTTACGGCTGGTGAATAGAGACGAGAAAGGTTGTGCCAATAACTAAAAGTATATGAGGACTGGTAAGTCCTGGGATCTTATGAATGTTCTTATGGAATGTTTTACTAGCTTTCTACCAGAAC
Source organism: Herpailurus yagouaroundi (assembly GCF_014898765.1). Lineage (NCBI taxonomy): Eukaryota > Metazoa > Chordata > Mammalia > Carnivora > Felidae > Herpailurus > Herpailurus yagouaroundi. The sequence continues at coordinate 18,439,419 of NW_024412403.1, forward strand.
TGACATGCAGCATACGAACCTTTCACTTCCTAAAGGTATTGTACTTTGTGGTATATATTTAATATTCTTTGTGCATTCTTTTGGGCAGATATAAAGTAAAGATGGGAAATATTATTACCCTTCCCCTTTAAAATGAATTTAAGGAGTGTGTGCACATCTAAAGTAGAAATTTCTAGTTTATTGCTGTAACTTTTCAATACTTTCGACATTTCTAATGGTGAGTGATTTGGTGTGTGTATGCGTGTCTGATGCTCATTTAAGCATTCATAGCAGATGGATATGGAGGTAATGTTAAAATCTAGAGAACTCATCTTATGTTTATGAATATAAATTATTGTTCGTCCACAAATTAGTCAATTACTAAATAAAACGTACAAACCAACCAAATGTCTTCTATGTCAATTACCAGATTTAAATTGCTCACCTACCTAAAACATTCAAAGGAGAGATCTCCAATTGGAAAATAGCTACACTGTTTTCCATTGTAAGATCAGCATTTTCCTTGAGTCAAGAGTTCATAGCATTTCCCAGCTTTCTCCCAAAGCTATCCTCATAAGGTGAGTCAAAGGAAAAAAAGATAAATGTGGACATTTTCAAGAAATCTGCTATCTCTGCAATCAATTTTCCTTTTTCTGAAATAACCATGCCCCCTCCTAACTCACAGACAAAACATGATGATTTAGGGGTTGAATGATTATATTCCAACGAAGTAGTGCCATTTGATTTCTAACTGCTTAAATTTCACATTTTATATTTCCCAGTGGCTTCAATGCACGCACTGAATGTATGAGGGTACGCAATACCCTAAGATATAGCTATCTGATAAAAAATGGAATATTCTAATCTCCCTGAAAAGAGGGAAGGGGTAAGAAAGGAGTCTAAAAAGTTCTAAAATGCTCCCCAAATATGAAGACTGATGCTTCCAAATATATATATTTTAGAATACTTCAAACACTTGATAGGGTTATTGACTTTCCTCTTCAGCTCTGCTCATAGAAGATTCAGCCCCAACTACAGTTCCCTAAATAATTTTCATATGTCTGAAAATGGCAGAATATTTTCTTAAAAGACGGCCTAAACAAAATCATGAGGTTTCAGTTTGTTAGCGTAAGAGCTGCTTTCCTTTCTGACTCAGTTTATCCCCACTCGATGGTGCATCCTCCCCCTTCAGATGTCAGTGATTATGAGAGATGATAGGGGTTACTTTCTCTTTTCTATGACGTGAATTTTCCAGGGATCAGGCTAAAAGGGTAAGAGAGTTAATGCGTGGGGCCAGAGGAGGTGTGTGTGTGAGGTCGAGCGTGTTGCATGAATATGAATATGTGGGTGTGTGAAAGTGTGAATGCATGTAGGTGTATATGTTGGGGGTGGGGCATGAACATGCAATGAACACAGTAGACTTGGGAATCAGTCAGAGACAGATTTAAATCCCAGTCCCACTGCTTACAAGCTACAGGACCTCGTTGAGCTTACATAGTTTCTCTGAGCCAAGGTTTCCTCATCTATAAATGGTACACCATTTAGTGTGGGCTATTGCTTTGTCTAAGCTTCCAAGAACCATCTGTGAGGGTAAATTCTGTGTGTCAAATTGCCTAGGCTACAGTGCCTAGTTGTTTGGACGAATACTAGTCTAGATGTTGCTGTGAAGGTATTTGTGTATATGATTAACAATTGCAACCAATTGACTGAAATAGATTACCTTCCAAATTATGGGTGGTCATAAGAACAAAGACTGAGGTTTCTCCCAAGGAGGAGGAGATCATTGTGCCTCAAGACTGCAGCATAGAAACCTTGCCTGAGTTTTCAGCCTACCAGTCAGATTTTGGGTCTGCCAGTCCCCACAATTACACGAATTAATTCCTTAAAAATAAAATCTCTCTCTCTCTTTCTCTCTGAACACACACACACACACACACACACACACACACACACTCACTCACAACATGGTTCTGTTTTCTGGAGAGCCCTGACTAACATACTATGTCATGTTGTTGCCATGGAAATGAAAGAAGTCCAGTACAGGGCTAGAATGCTGCACATGTTTGATAAATTTTGGTCCCTTACCCCATTACTCCTTCTCCCCTGCCCCCAAAGTTACAGGAGATCCACTCATAAGGCAAATTCTGAAAGCAAACTGCCTTTGTCCTTTGGGCTTTGTAGGTAAGTTGGGAGGGGGCAAAAGGAATGAAAGTCGCACAGGATGAGCTCTCTCACAGGAGCTTCCTGGGACAAAAAAAAACCAAAAAAACAACTCCAGTGTGTAATTTGCTATCTTTCAGCCCTAGGCTGGGCCTTATTCCACCAGAGGAGAGGGCTCTAAGCCTGGCTGGCATCATTATCTTTTAAATGAGAGCTACTGGCCTGATTTCTGGAAACCATCTCACATCAAACCCAGACCCAAACTGTGTTTCACTTGGGCTCTGGCCTCTCAAAAGCAATTGAAGAAAAGGGATTCAAAAATAACTCCATGAGAAGAAGCACTATGAAGTGAAGGTGAGGCTTTTCTTTGTCACTGAATGTGATAAAAATAATGCAATACTTTAAATACCATCACCACTCCTTACCAGAATTTCCAAGGGAGAAACTTAAACCAAAATCAGCTCAACTACAGAGCTGACACTATTCTCGTAAGAATATTGATACAGTCTTTTGTCTCAATAACCAGACATATAATTTACTCTCATCTCTCTCTAGAGTCCCTGAAACCTTCTAATATGGGTTAACATGGTTTCACTTGGGAAGATGTTGAATTTTATGATCATGGCTTACGAAAACACAATCACAAACTTCAACAGTCAAATTAAACCAATTCATGATTTCAAAATTTTGGTGGCTTTCTTAACATATCGAAAAACCTATTTCCAAAGACATGTGTCTAGTTAAGATGTGGGGTTCGGGGACAACTCACGCCCTATTAGCATGTAAGTTGGGCAAATCTTCCTGAAGAGCAGCTTGATAACATACACCAAAATGCAAAATGTGCATATGTTTTGACTCTATATTTTCAATTTGAGGACACGATTTAAAAGAAGGAAGACAAATATGCACTTACTTAGCTATTGGCTGAAGATTATTTCCATATTTTAACTATGCTACAGCTGTTCTTATGCATCTTCGATTTATGCAACTGGCATTAAGACTAATTCTAGAAACCATGCCCTAAATCAGGATTCCCTGAAGCCAGCAGTACAAAATGTGGGCATTCTTCCCTGCAAAGGAAGGTGTTTGGCAACACCTGGAGACATTTGTGGTTGTCACAAATGGGGGAAGGAGCTATTAGCACTTAGAAGGTAGACAGAAGGAATGCTGCTAAACATCCTACGGTTTCCACAATAGTTACCTAATCAATTATACTTCAACTGAAAAAAAAAATGGAAAAATTAGATGGCCCAAAATGGCAATAGTGCCGAAGTTGAGAAATACTGCCTTGAGCCTTGCATAAAAGTTATAATAAAGTCTTCTAATAATATTCCTTTACGGAATTAATTATTTCAGTGGCCCAAATAATCCAATAGGACATGACACAGAAATAACTTCAAAGCTGCGAATATCTGTGCTCCTCATAATGTGAAGCATATCTCTCTTGCTCTTTGATAAGACACAGGAAACTTCAGACACAGTAACATCTTCAGATTAGTTCGGCATACCAAAGGCACTGAACAATTTACTTATGTTCCATTTGCAAAGTCAAAAATACCAAGCACAGATTCTTTAAGAATAGCCACATGTTCAGAAAAAATTGGCAAGTTATTTCCCCAAAGAGCTCAGATTAAACTATTAACATGAGCATAAGATGATTAAAAGTTTGTTATATGTAAATCTCCCTAGACAAGATGCTTTAAGAACTACTATAGACTGAATGTTTGTGCCACCCCCAAATTCATATGTTAAAACCTAATCCTCAGTGTGATGGTATTTGGAGGTGGGGCCTTTTGCAGTTGGAGGCAATCAGGGCAAGACAGTTGAGCCCTCATGAATGGGATTAGTACTCTTAGGAAAAGAACCCCAGAAGGGCACCTGCGTGGCTCAGTCGGTTAAGCATCCGACTTTGGCTCAGGTCATGATCTCATGGTTTGTGAGTCTGAGCCCCCGTGTCGTCGGGCTCTGTGCTGACAGCTCAGAGCCTGGAGCCTGCTTTGGATTCTGTGTCTCCCTCTCTCTGTTCCTCCCCTGCTTGCACTCAGTCTCTCTCTCAAAAATAAATAAATATTTTTTTTAATTAAGGGAAAAAAAAAACCCGGAGAGCTCCCTTGCCCCTTCCAACAGGTGCACAGACAGAGTAAAAAGACAGCCGACTATGAACCAGGGAGCAAATTCTCACCAGGCACTAGATCTGCCTGTGCCTTGATCTTGGACTCCCCAGCATCCAGAACTGTGAGAAATAAATTTCTGTTGTTTACAGACCATTCAGTCTATGGTATTTGTTATAGCAGCCTCAACAGACTAAGAGCAAGCAGCAGCATTTACCCCCATTCTTATAAATTTTTGTGTGTACAAGATGGAAGGTGACTCTGATATGACTTATTTCTAACTAGGATCTTTGGGGTCAAGATCCTTAACCAGTGGTTTGTATGTGTGAATGTGTGTCTGTGTACATGCTTGTGTCCATGAGTCTAACAATCACAGACTTGATGACATCGCTGAAGTAGGAGTTTACAAATGTGCTGTGTGGCACCATTAGTGAGAAGCTTCATCCATCCTACAGAGAGAGGAAGGCTCAAATGCTTCTTGAGAGGAAAATGCTTCATGTTCTTGGAATTTTGTATTCTAGTATTCAGTATACATGCCATTAGAGATACTTGATTATTGAAAAGTATCTAGGTATTTTCCCAAGGCACATTTTAAGGAACTGTGGATTTAAAGGAGAAAAATCGTATTTACGCCAGCCAGTGCGCAAACCCACTAAAAGGTAGAAAGATATATTTTTTCCCTCAGAATTATATAATCAAGACACATCCTATCTCTACCAATGGTCATCAACACAATCTGAAGTTGATGTGGTTTTTCATAAAGCACTTATCCAAAGCCAACTCCTATCATGAATCAACCATCCCTCTTTCCGCTTAGGAGAAAGACCTTTGCACAATTTGATGTCTCCCAGGCTTATCAGCAGTACAAATAATGCATGTCCAGGTACTTCAAAAAGTGGCATTTCTCAAAACAATATTTAATGGCCATTTTTAATGGTTCTTCTCCCCTGGAATTTCTCAGCCATTTATGGAGTTCTAGAACTCCAGACATAACACTGTTCTTTTAATGATCTCCATGGCATGGGATCTGCAGAAGGTGAATTCACAGAAAGACTTCAAAGTCATACACTTTTGGATATAGCAAGGGCCGAAGTGAAAAAATAGGCATAAAATAGCAACTTGCAATGTGAGCAAATATTTGAAAGTTTCTACCATGCATTTCTTCTACAAAAGCCTCTTCGGTTGCACAACAATGTGAATGTACTTAATGTTGCTGAATTGTGCACTTATAAATGATTAAAATGGGAAATGTTATGTTATGTACATTTTACCCAAAACATAAAAATACAAAATAAGAAGCCTAGTAGGAAAAGCCAATCCATGGAGTGAAAATTCTCAAGATGAGTCTCTTTTTAGAATTAGATTGTATTAAAATCTGAGTCTGTGCTATAATCTCAGTATCAACACCTGTTTCCTGACCTGTCTCTAACTTTGATGGGCTGGCTGTGTATCCCACCAGAATGTCTTGTGTATTGGATGTCTCTTGTGCCTTTTCTCACGCCCTCTTGGCTCAACTTTTTACCACAAGCTGTCACTCAAGACCCACCTCAACGCAAGCGTAGCTTCGCACACCTCTTCTCATCCGTACCACCCCCCCTGCCACCACCACCACCACTTTCTACCCAATGGCTTCTCTGCTGCTACTGCCTGGTACACCTGTGGAAACCACTCAGACATTCTGATGCATGTGCCATCTGGAAGTACGAGGGAGCCAACACCACACAGGAAATCAGGAAACTCTACGTAGCTCATTAGAGGCTCCCCAACATATAGCATATTTATATCTATAGATGTATATGTTTATATATGCAGCACAGAATCTCTCTGGAAGGATACCCAAGGAATTGGTGACATTCTTATCTCCAGGAAATGTAATTGGGTGGCTGAAAGACAAGGGTGAAGAGAGAATTTTCAATGAATATTCTTTGGTGCCTTTTGAACCATGTGAATATATTGCTTATTTAAAAATTAAATAAAATTAAAATTGAAATACATAAAATTATCCTTCATTAATATTAGGACATCTTATCTGACACAAGAAAACCTAAATATTCAGGTTGATTGCTGTCATATAGGTGGGGGAAAATAAATTAGATAGGCCACGGTTGTCACTTTGAGAAACTACCTTAAAAAGTCAAGCTTGTCACAGATTATCTGCCCATAAAGATGCTTTTTATAGAGGAAATAGCAGGAGAAGTTCAGAAAGCAATCATCACATTATCTTGGTCACATTTTAGACAGTACATGTCGGAAATGTTGGAATGAAACTGTTGGTTAGAAGCTATTTCTGCTGACCTCGAATTGCTTATATATCAAAGGTAGTAGAAAGGTGTGCATCATACATAAGACTACTAAACTAACTGACAAAGGCAATTTGCTTTTCTGTGATATTTTATGCAGAAACCTTGATCTAGAAGCACATTCAGGTGAATCAGGACAAATTTTTGAGATCATTTCAGAGGAATTCCTTGATTTGGGCAGACTTGAAAAATGGCCCAAAGTGCTTCTAACGCTATACCAAACTGTGGCTACAAAACAGATTTTCATATCACAAAATATGGAAACTCTGTCTACCTTCATGAAGTCTATTATAAACACAGGTGCTTTATTGATGGTTTCTGTCATGCTTCCAGCAAGCATGAGAAATGAAAATCTGTTTTGCAGGAAGATTAATCAATGACATTTCAAATAACCAGTTCAACCTTAGTGAATTTAATCTTCTATTCATATAATCTAGATATACAATGAAAACTTTCAGCAATGTTTTTGTGCATAAAACATGGGTATAATGTTTTATATTGCTTGAGGCAAATTCCTTGCTACTTTTTTGTACCATCCTTCTAAAAGTAGCATCCATTAACTGCAATTTTTTCCATTTTTATACAGGAGAAAATAAGCTAGAAGATGGTTCTGGCTTGCCTTTCTCACTTAGTGTATCAGTACAGGAAAATATGTAAAGGTTTTCAACCTCCACGGCATGCACCAAAAGAAGGTACCTGCTCATTTGCATGTGGCTAAATCATGGGATGTGTTGTCCCTACTTCCCTTCTGCGTTTTGTTAATTAGATAGAAATTTATTCTTGGTCAAATTACAAGATCAAATGTGAGTTAAATCAAATTAAAGAAAGATGGTAAAACTAGGCATTCTGAAGCACAATAGAAAAGCGTAAGAACCACCACACAATGCAGCTACTCTAAAAATTACACTATTGGTGGCTGTCCCAAGTGTTTGTCCACAATAATTCATAAGAAATACTATCACATTTTGGAAGATAGCATAATTAAGATTGCCTGTTGGCATTGCCCTGCATAGTATAATTTGTTTATTCAGAAGCTCCACTTTGTCTTCTGAAGGTTGATTCAAGAGCTTCTTAATCCGACAAGATATGGTTTATTATGTTTTCCTTTGTAATGAATATTGGAATAGCTAATGTAGGGACTGATTCTTTATTGAAAACAATATATTACAGGGAAAAACTCTTATTCTGCCTGTGAGAGCAATCTGGTGTGGGTTTATTAACCATCTAAATTTGATCTTCTCATGAAGCTAATCTTTAATTGTCCAACAAGTACATGTAAGGTCTTTTATGCCAAAATAAAAAAAAAAAGTGACTATTTTAAGCTAAACACTTACTAAGTATCAAAAGCAACGAACCTCACTTAGTACTTAATAGGCCTTATATTTACTGAAACCTGAAACTCTAGGTTATTACCACTTATATAACATTAAACTTAGTGCTTATGTGGGAGCATGACAGGGGTGACATTGGCCAAATTTAAAAACTCCCCATTAGAAATTGCCTACTGGTCAACAAGGGACGTTTTAGAACTACCTGGAAAGGCGCAAAACTAAAGGAAGTTTCTGGGGTGGTTTAGAAAGTAAGTCCTAGAATTCTAGGGATGAAACGTTTAATTCTGAAACATCAATTCCCCTTCCCCGGCTCGACACTACTATGGAAGAACACAGTTTTTTTGTGACAGATACATCTTTCCTGGACTCCTCCTAACATCCATTTTCTTTCTTCACCATTCCAACAATCCATAATTTCCCTAGGAACAATGAGAAGTTTTTGGTTTTTTGTTTGTTTGTTTGTTTGTTTTTTCTCAAAAATAGTGTCTGTTCAATTCCAAAATAATCAGGGCACTTTTTTGGCAAATAAATCAGTCTCTTATTCAACCGAATCAAATCTGTGATGTCATGTTAACAACAACAACAACATCATTGGTGATGATATTTAATTATTTGACCTTTCATTTGGTAATTTTAGGTTGAAGAGACAAACTATGAGTCTATGTCTTCAATTCCTAACCCAGATCAAATTTATTTTCAGTGCAACCTTGGAGGGGACCAGATGAAACACCAACGAGCTATTTCAAGGATCATGTTCTGGAGTAAATTTTTTTTTTAAATTTTTTTTTAACGTTTATTTATATTTGAGACAGAGAGAGACAGAGCATGAATGGGGGAGGGTCACAGAGAGAGGGAGACACAGAATCTGAAACAGGCTCCAGGCTCTGAGCTGTCAGCACAGAGCCCGACGTGGGGCTCAAACCCAGGGACCGTGAGATCATGACCTGAGCCGAAGTCGGACGCTTAATCGACCGAGCCACCCAAGTGCCCCCGAACACATCTTATCCATGCACTTGTTCAAAACATTCTTCTATTGGTGACTCTCGGTAGCAGACAATCCCCCCAGGAGCTACTTTGGGCATGTTAAACATGATGGACCTGACAATACATGGAATGAAAAATGACAGGCTGACCCTCCAGGTGAAATCGATCTGTTCCTTTAAACTTTGAAGCTTAAAGAGTTATTTGTCATTTTCACTCACTCTGCAGGTATGGAATTCTCTTGTAACAGTGTACAGGGTCAAAACTTTGGTCACTGTGCAATACTCTATTTCTTTTCCTACTGCAGGGATGCAAGAACTCAACATGACTTATAGCCCAGGCAGTAACCAAAATGACAACATGTAAGAAAGAATAAATCGACTGACCCCAGAGCTCAGCATCCATCTCAGAGATTTACAGTAGGGACCATGAAGAGATATCTAGTAAGCCAAGAAGTACTCCTAGACTCCTTGAATTTATGGTATTCTTCACTGCAACCCACCTAAGAAATTGGGGTTGAAACAAGCATTGTCTTCTATTCCCCCACATACTACAGTAATTGTGATAATGGTAGTCATGCTCTCGGTAGTAAGAGCAATAATTGTCATAGAAACATTGCAGCCTGATATTCTTAGAGTTCTATAATAGATTTGACTACAACTTTCTAAAGAAGGCTGACTGAATCTAACTGAAAAAAGAACAATCAGCCTATTCTATGTGTGGTAAAGTCTCTTTTTCCCCCATGTTATACTGAGATATCATTGACACACAGCACCATAAAAGTTCAAGGAATATAGCATAGTGACTAGACTTTCACATATTGTGAAGTGATGATCACAGTAAGTTCAGTTAACACACAGATACCAAAACAAAGCAAAACAAAATGAAACAAAATAAAGAACAAAAAACAAAAAACCATCAAACACAAAAAAGGGAAGAAAGAAAGAAAGAAAGAAAGAAAGAAAGAAAGAAAGAAAGAAAGAAAAAGGGAGGAAGGAAGGAAGGAAGGAAGGAAGGAAGGAAGGAAGGAAGGAAGGAAAATTTTTTTCCTTGTGATGAGAATTCTTAGGATCTATTCTTTTAAAGTCTCTTGCCAAGAGGAAAAAGGAAAAAGCTTTAGGTGCTGCAGAACAAATTAGTGAGGCCAAGCAAAGAATTTGGATGGCCAAGCAAAAAATGTATGCCCTTAATTAACTATCCAAACTTGAGTTATTTATTGAAACTCCCTGGCTCTCAATTTTATCATTCTCTCAGTGAGAGATTAAATGACATCTACTTTCCATCTCAACTCAGAAATTCTAAGATTCTATGATTAAATACATCAGCAAAAAAAATGAATGAATATTATTTTCTCACCAAAATTACTGCCAAGCCCACATTTCACACTTTTGTATAAACATAAAGAGCTAATTTTTTTTTCATATTTAACCCTGAGTTAATACTTGAGGAGGTGCTTGACCAAGACTATCAGATATATTTATTTCCTCGTAGGGTGACCAGCAGTTAAAACAGGACTGTCTTAGTTTTACAACTCAAAGGCCCACGTCCCAGAAATCTCTTCTTAATCCTGGACAAACCAGGAAGGCTAGTCACCGCATGTCACCACGTCACTGCTACTGTCACTCTGACCCACAGCCTATAGGAACTAATTCCCCTCAACCAGAAGATTCCGTTCCACCCAGTTAGTGATTTCATTTCAACCAAGAAAGACTTTATATAAGGAACCGCCATTTAGATTTGTGGTTCTATTTCTCACCTGCCATCTAATGGGCCTGAAGAGGACATTGGCCAGATACTTGCCTACTGAGAATACATTCCTGTAGTGGATCTGAAATCCTGCTATAATGCCCCGACCTCTTATCTATGGGTTTACCAACGCGCCACACCCTTCCCCCCCTTCCCACGAGAGGGTTATGCCTGCCATTTGTACTCCCTGATGAAGGCCAGAGTCTTCTTTTGAACCAGTTCAATTTCTCATCTGATAGTGAGTTCCACTACTCCCCTCATTTCTGTACAACAACCCCCAGACCTGGCTCTCCTCTCACTATTGCAAACCTCCCATTAGTTCCAGAAGGAGAATCCAGGCCAGCCCAGATCAAGCTGAGATGAACTTGTTTGAGCAAGCAGCCACCTCTGCAGCCACCACTGGTTCTTCTCAGTCCTGGTCTCTCCATTCTCCCACTGGCTTACAGTATTGTTGGAGATGCCAGCCCAAGCCACAGCCAAACTTGGCAACATTTGGATATGGCCCTGTCATCCTAAGCACGACATGCCTCATATTTGACTCCTTCAGCTTTAACTTACTGCTGAAATCTGTCATGACATAGGTGGTATTAGTGTCCAAGGCCCTGCTTCTCCCCCACGTTGGTATCAGCTATGCCTCAATGTTGTTAGAACACAGCCACCAAAAGGATTAAATCGGTAAGAGAAGGCGATTGCTAATGCACACGAGTCTCTTCAGACACTTAATGGACAATTAGAATTTTGTGCAATTTCAAATATACTTGTATTCTATTATTTTAATATGGAAACACTGTTATAGATGAGGAGTCATGATCTTCAACTTCAAAGGACACCTTCAGGGGATACTGGGCATGAATCAGATCTTCTGTCTTTGCCAGTTGCTAGAGCAATCAGGAGAATTGTTTCAATCTAATTCACACTTCCTGGTGGAGCTCTTCAATCCTAAGTAGCAGGCCCCAAGAATAACGAGAACAAGCCCCATGAGGAGCTAAGACCTCCCCTACCCACTTAAGTTAAGACAGTGGCCAGGCTGCAACCTTTAGGAAAATAGATCCTCACTCTAAGCTAAGACATGCACCTCATTCAAGGCCCAGTCAGATGCGGAAGGAGATGAAAAGCACAAAGGTAGGTACTGTCCAGTGGCCCTTTCCCCAAGAGCAATGAGAAGACAGGATTCAAGTGACTAAAAGGCAAATCTCAGAGTCAAAAGACCTGTACTTGCTCCCTGCTGGTAGGGGAATGCCACATGGATTGGGGAGTCTGGGGTAAAGAAGACAGACAGAGGCAAATTAAGTAGCAACAGAGAGGTGAGTGGTCAGGAGGCAGGAAGCCAAGAGCTGCTGGAGCTAGAAACTGCAGAAGATGCAAGTTGGCAGCAACTCTGAGAGAGATGACGGGAACCGATCAAGTCAGAGCAGCAACCAGCTGAGTCAGAGCAAAGCTGAGCTCTGTCTGCACAAGACAAAGCCAGACTGGGACCCAAAGAGATGTCATAGGGATGACTCACTAACACGACAGGTGGGGAACCACGGAGATGGGGAGTTCATGGGTCTGCTTTCCCATTATGATGTCACTCTTTAAACTCTGGACAAAAGGCACACATTGGTTAGTGCTTGTTCCAGCTTTGCTTCACTTTTCATGTGTCAGAAGAATTAGGTGTGTGAAACCACTTCAGTGACCGACCAGATAATGTAGGGAGCAAACTACCATATCTCCAAGACTGTACAGTCAAGGACAGCAGAACAAAACAGTAGTTACAGCGACTTATACCCACTGAAAATTACACAGAAGGTGATGGAATTTGGCCAGACTCGCTTTGCAGATAGCTGTCACTGCTGCTATTGAATTTCGGGTGTGTGAGATGGAGTGCAGGAGAGACAGTTGGCTTAGAAAAGGAAAGTGTCTTTCTCTACTGATCTTCCAGTTATTTCTGCCATGCCCCCCTACCCTAACAAGAAAACAAAACCCAAAAAACAATCCACAGTGGAATAAGAAACTTGAAAAAAGAGTTAAGGAACCAAAAGCCAAGCTAATGATAAATTATAAAATACTAGACATCACCTAAATGTTTAAAGACTCAGTTCCTTTATCTATAAAATGAGGGGGGGGGGTGAGGTCGCTTTTTCAATTTTATCATACATGTAAAATAAGAAAGTGAAATGTGAAGAAAGTTGAGGTGCTACAAATATACACTACAATTGTGACCGTATAAGGATAATGTGAGACATTTTTTAATCTCTATTTTATTTCTCTTTTACTTCATTTCTTCCTTGTTTCTCTTTTTACTTCTCTACCGAAGCATATAGAGAATACACTACTTTCAGGTTGAAAAGCCTTCCAAAAGCAATAAAATATGAAGAAGTACAGAGAAGCCAAAAGGAATGTGGAATGTCAGGCTAATCAGAAATGCTATTTATTAAGAGCCATTGTTGGCTAATGTCTGCACACTTATCGCTGACGGAAGATTAGCATTAGCTCAAAAGCATGAAGACATTACCAACAGCCCTTCCTCTGTTTTCTTTCTTATCTTTCCCACATTGCACGTTTTGCTTTGCTCTCCCTTCAAAATGGTGTCATTTTCCTGATTTTCAGCCAAGTAAGTCTTCTGTCCTTATGCATCGAATTTAATTCGATACACTTGATTATACATAAAAAACATTACTAAAATAGATTTCATTTTAAAATGTCTACATAATACAGTGGCTATGTCTGTTATTCATCAGAGACTCCATCTAATGGAGACAAATTCTGAAGCCACTGTTCTGGCCTTATAGCTTTCTTTACACTCTAAGAAAAAGAAAGAGGACAAGGGAAAGTAGAATGGAAAGAAATTGGGGGTGCCTGGCTTGTTTGGTTGGTGGAGTATGTGACTCTTGATCTCGGGGTTGTGGGTCTGAGCCCCATGCTGGGTGTAAAAATTACTTAAAAAATAAAAAATTTAAAAATAATAATAAATAAATGGAGAGGAATCAGAACATTAAAAATATTAGATATATTTTCGTTTAAAAATTGAAGATGTCTTATGCTATGCACTGAATATTTGTTTTCCCATAAAATTCTTATGTTCAAATCTCATCCCCAATGTAATGGTATTTGGGAGTGGGTCCTGTGGGGATGATTAAGTCATGAGGGCGGAGTCCTCAGGAATGGGATTGGTGCCCTTATAAAAGAGGCCACTGAGAGACCCCTTGCCTTTCCACCATGTGAGGAAACAGTAAGAAGGTGCTGTCTATGAACAAGGAATCAGACACTCACCAGATACTGAATATGCCAGCATGATGATCTTGGACTTTCAAGCTTCCAGAACTGTGAGAATTAAATCGCTATTGTTTAGAAACCACCCAGTCTATGGTATTTTGTTTTAGGAACCTGAATAGACTAAGACATTCTGGAATCCCTTCACTCTCCATTTCCTATATCCAACTGGTCAATACACCTATCTTTTAAATATACGTCCACTCTAGCCCTTCCCTCGGTTGCTGCCTCTTCCAAATCCTCATAATCATACCATCGACTCTGCCAGTATAGTGGTGTCATGCAAGATTCCCAAATCTGCATAATCCTAACTCTTATAATACTCTTGTAACTGTTTCATTCTCTTAGCCCTCCATTCTTTCAGTTCAGCCTATAACTGTCCTTAGGCTTCTCTGTTTAAAAGCTTCCAATGGTGGGGTACCTGGCTGGCTCGGTCAGTGGAACATGCAACTCTTGATCTCGGAGTTGTGAGTTTCAGCCACACGTTGGGTGTAGAGATTCCTTAAAAAGAAAATATTTTTTAAAAGCCTCCAATGGTTCCTTGTAGCTTACAGACTGACATCAAATATCTAGAGCTCACCCCCAGATCACACATCTTTAACACTTTTTCACTACGCATCCTTCTCTTCAATCAAATTGGACTATTTGTAAATTATCACCAGAGCATGATTTTTAAAAATGAAATCTCATTAAAAAAATCATTTTAGAATTATTATATGGTTTGAACTTTGAAGATTAGTTTTTCATATAAAATTCCTTATGTTCAGGAAATTACTATTGTCCTCATAGAACTTAAGAGTTAGGGAGAAAAACATTACCAAGATGTGCTCGCTTATTTCTTTCATTTTTTCAATAAACATTTACACAGTGTTCATCATGCATCCCTTATAGTGCTTGGTGCAGCAGACCAAGTGAATGGTCGCTGCCAAATGGAACTGTTAAGGGATGTCTTGTAGAAGAAACAGAAATCCATTTAAGGCCCTGTAGATAGCAGGGATAAAGAACATTCCAAGTGAAACGTTACAAGCATGCACACGTATGAGGGACAGGTTGAAGAATGACATGATTATAATGGGTATAGTGTGTTGGAAAATGTAAACTTAGTATAGAATGCCAAGGTCTAGTACCACCTAAACGTAAAGGAATTTTTATAGTAACTTTTTGAGAGAAGAGTCATTATTATCTGATTGGGGGTGGATCAAAGTTAAGGATAAGCTTCATGATATATCATAAATATTTAATGGGTCACCTTCTGCATGTAGGCATGACAGGGTTCCTCGTGTAGAGGATTTTTGGTGAAGCACATGTACGGACAAAGAGGAAGCAAAAAGAAGGAATATCCCTAAATTAGGGTGTATGTAAATATCTTCAAGTATTTGGATCTTACACGAGAGACAAAATGGTACCCTGAATGGCTTCTTTGATGGCATCATTTGTTCTCTCTACCAGAAGATGTGTTGATAATATTAATCTTTTGGGACTGACTGACTGACTTACTGGGTCAAACCATTTCTTTTAGGATTAGAGTTGAGTTTCAGCAATAACTTATTTTGAGAGCATACTAATTATTTATTTTCATGTTACTCTTGGAGTAGCAGAACAAAAATAGTTTCAAAATAGTTGAGAAACAGAGAATGCAGAAACAGACTCAGACATTTCTGTTCAGTTGAGTTGCAACAACCAGCAGAGAGTAGGAAACACTTGACAATAAACAAGGAATAACTACTGACATCCTCAAAGCCATGGACAGATCTCAAAAATAATATGATGAGCTAGGCACAGAAAACAATATATTGCACAATCCTACTTATATGAAGTCTGAGAATAGTCGAAACTAATCTATAGTGATAGAAATCAGATCAGTATTTTTCCTTGAGTAGGGAGTAAACATTGAGCATATGGAGACGCCAGGGAAGTTTCTGGGGCAAGGAGAATGTTGTATATCTTACATGGTATATCCTAGTTTCCTAGGGCCACCATCACTAAGTATCACAAACTGAGTGGCTTAAACAGCAGAAATTTACTGTCTCATTATTCTGGAGGCTGGAAATCTAAAATCAAGGGGTCAGCGGAATCATGTTTCCCCGGAAGGCACCAACGGTTCTGACCCAAGCCTTTCTTCAAGTTTGGGTGTTGTTTGGCTGGAAATGTAACTTCAATCTTCATAGGACATTCTTTTTGTGTGCATGCCCCTGTGTTCAAATTTATTCTTTTTATAAAGTTAACTAATATTAAATTAGGGCCTGCCCAAATGACTTTATTTGAACTTGACCACTTCTGTAAAGACTCTCCAAATATGGTCACATTCTAAGGTACTAGGGTTTAGGACTCCAATATATCTCTTTTGGGGGGAGGGGAGCACAATTCAACTCATAGCCCATGGCTTGTACATTTGGCACAACTCATAGAACGGTACACTTAAAATGTGTGCATTAGACTGCCTGTAAATTATAGTCCAATAAAGTTGATTTTGAAAAATTGGACATGTCTGAAAATTCTGACATGTAAAATGCATATTAGAAACTTGCGTTCTTCTCTAAGCACAATAGTGTGCTAAAAGGACAAACCTTGATTTTGTTCTGCATCCTTCAACTATGTTAGAACCGGCATGTTAAAATCAGCAAAAAGACGCCCATTCATCCTGTGCATGACATTAACCAACTCTTGTTGAATGCTGCTTATGTTTCATGCAAACCAAGTGATTTCCTGATAAAGAACTGACTTTAAAAACATAGGAATGTGAATCGTGTTAATGCTGAAGCAATAAAAAGAGTGACCATAATTTAGAATTCCAAATGATTTTAAGCCACTCTGCTTTGGTCTCATCCTTGGCATGCAATGTTGAAGATGGGTGCACTTCGGTGGGAGGAAATCTCACCCTGGAATGAATTGTTGGGAACTCCATAAATCCAGAGACTTGCAGAATGAAAAGCCCTCTTAGCGGCCAAGAAGAATACCTTCTTTTTTAGAGAGGTTAGGTGGTTTGCCCAAGGTCACATGGCTAACGAGAGGTAAAATGGAGACTGGAAGCCACATTTCCTGACAATTTAACTGATGTTCATTCCAAACCCCTGCTCTGTCCACACTCAGTTCTTGTTATGCTCTGGGTGAAATGCAAAGGAAAGAAGCATTTAACCTGATCAGCACAGAAAGGAGGGGACAGAATTTCATGCCCAAGAATGTCAAACCCTAATTTCTTTGTATGATGAAAATGCAAGACTGGAAGAAAACAATACTCCAAAACTGAATAAATTATATTGCTTATATTTGGATATGTCTTTACTGTGGATATACAGTTTTTCAAGAAATTCCTGTCATGTGGTTACCTGATGTGTGAAAGCTTGAAAACACAGATAATTTTTGTCTTCAATGGTTCTCAGACTACAATTTAAGTATATTTTTAAGAATTCATATCTTTAGTTAATTAAGATACACTCATATTTTTCTTTCACTTATAGAATATTCTTACCTTGAAACCTAATGGAGCCACACAAAGCTAAGTGAAATATATTTTATTTGCCACACTAAATAACATTTTTAATATGGGAAGGATAGTAGCCGCAAAATAAATCATCTGATGATCTAGTAATTTGTAACATGATCTCTGTGTATCCCATATACATATACTTGTATTCATTCTTTCATTTGTTCAACAAAAAGTTGCTGAGCACTTATTATGGGTCTGGTTCCTCACCGTGCGGTTTTAAAACATAAAAATGTAAAATGTTTAAAATGTTCTTTCTGTTTCCTTATCAGAAATAGTCCCTTGGACCATCACAACTGCTAGAAGAAGATAACTCCAGGCCATCTGTCAAATGCTTACCATTCTCAAAACTCTCCTTGGGGAAGATCCAACTCTGGCTCGCCTCACCAGCAATAATTTAATTTTTCCCAGTCTTAAAATGTTCGAGGTGCCTCAGACACAACAAAGAAACAAAATAAGCCTCTGACTCTAAGAAGCTTACATTCCATAGGAAGAAACAACAACAAACACATACATATATAATTTAACGTTAGGCAGTAAAAAGTTCAGAAAGATAGCTGGGAGCAGGTGGGGAGTTAGTATTCGGAAACAGTGGTCTAGGAAGTCCTCTGAGTAGATGGCATTTTCACAGAGACCTGAATAAAATAATAAAGTAAGTTTGTATGGATTTTGGCAGAAAGCACTGTAGCCAAAGGACAGAGCAAGGGTGAAAATCTAGGTCCAAACATATCTAGGGTGTTCAAGGAATGGGGAGACCCGTGTGGCTAAGGTGCATGGGAAAGGGGGAGCATGGCAGAAACACAGGGCCTTGTCTTTGTATTTAGTGGTCAGTGTCATGCAAAGTCTTTTGGAAAGTTCTGAGATAAGAAGGGACATAATCTGACTGGCATTTCTAAAAGGTCTCTTTGTTTTCTGTATGCAAACTAGACTCTAGGAGAGCAACCAGAGTGGAAAACCAGTTATAAGGCTTTTGTTGACACTCCAGGCAAAGGCTTTGACCAGGGCAATAATGACAAGGAGCTTAGAAGTAGTTGGGTTTTAGACCTATTTCAGAGACAGAGCCAGAGGATGCATAAATGTATTTTGGGCATAAGGGGAAAGAGCCATGATAGTTGGGCTTGAGCAAGCAGGTGAGGGGTGGTGTCATTTACCGAAACGAGAAATACTGGAGAGAGGAGGAAATCAGTGTTCAGTTTGGGGTCCTGGTAAGTTTGAGACATTCACTAGGCGTCTAAACAGAGATGTCTAACAGTTGGACACTTGAGACTGCAGTTCAGGGAGAGCTCACAGCTAGAAAGAAAGATTGGAGAAACACCATTCTATTGATAATTTTTAAAACCACAGGATTGATGAGGGCACCTGCAAAATGAGTGTCTATTCAGAAAGAAGAGAGCCAAAGACAGAGTCCTGAGTTTTTAACAGCATCTTACAGACATGGAAGGCCAGGAAAAGTCAGCAAAGGAGTCTGATAAGGAATCTCTAGGGAAGAAGCAGGAAAATTAGAAAATGTGAGAGCCGAGAAGGCAACCGAAGTATTTTGAGACGGACAAAATTATCAACTGAGTCAGACATGGTTGAGAGAACAAGATGAGGACTAAACATTCATTGCATGGAAATCAAGCTGGAGAGCATTAATGGCCTCCACGAACAATATAGGGACAATGCCTGAACAGAGTGGATACCAGGGAGCGTGGAAGGTGATGGTAATGTAGCCAACGAGGATAAAAACATCTTCCAGGAATTTTGCTATAAAGAACAGAGATGTGTGGCAGTAGCTGAAGCCTGTTTATGTATCCCAGATTTTCTGGTTACAACTATAAAATAGCTTCTGCCCTATAATCAATTTAATGTCCACGGGTGGGGGTTTCTAAATGTGCAGGCCTTCTCTTAAATTATAAATTTTAATTTTAATAATAGCCATAATAAAACTAATTGAAGCTCGGGGTGCACTTTCCATATTATCTGGAAATGTTCAGCAGGAAAAAGTGCTGAGAAATGCAAAGCAACATTCACTTTCATTTAAGCTACCGAGCGTCTTAGAGTTCTTCTGGAGCTCTCAGAGGGCATAACCAATTACTGTGCATACCAAAACTCAATAAATTCCAGTTGGAATGACGTTTATGCCACCAAATCCAGAGAAATTAAGGTCTAAAGGAACGCCAAAACAAAATATCTGAGATTGCCTACCGATCAGGACTCTGCCAAGAAATCTTAATGGCCTTGTTCCTAAAGTGTAGTATTAAGCCAAAGCGACTGCTTGGGCAATTTGGGTAAGAAACATCTAAAACGAAATCTGTAAAAGCTAGAAAACTGAAACTGAATTAACCAACGAAGAGATGGATAGATGGTGGGAATTCTCCTACATTCTTATCTCACTGTTTATGGATTTCTTTACCAGCCATGGGGGGGTGGGGGGGGGCTTTCCAAAATGTTGCATCAGTTCGCCACGTAATCATTTGGGTTTCTTTTCCCTGAGTCTGGCAACATTTGCAAGAGCATTTCCTTTAATTAAAATAATTTTGGCTCTGCATCCTGAGGTAACGTGCCCCCTCCATAACTCAAAATTCCCATCTTCTGGAGACAAGAGAAAACCTCATGTCCTCAAAGTAACACCCCATCTCCTCAGCCTCCACACATCACTCAGAAGCCATGAAGGGGGTGTCCTCACTCCTCAATACCTTTCCCTATTTGAAGACTCAACACCACTCTGCCTTGAGACTGCCAGGATTCATCACATGATAGCTGTTTGCACTATCTATATGCATCATCCCAAGAGGCCCAGGTTCCCAGGCAACTCTTCACCTCTTTAAGGTATCCGTATGCTCGAGTCTGTCCCAATCCCTGACTCTTCCCCAACTCTTGAAACTCTTCCATGTGCCCTTATCCCCCAAACACCCAACCACCTCAACCTTTCCCCGGGGCTTTATTGCCCTTCTTAGTTTAACTAGTATCAATCTTGTGAGGGCATGTTGCACCTCAAGCCCCCTCAAGGTTGGTTGTCTTCTCCCACAGCCCTAAATGGGGATCTTGACAAGTGTCTTCTCTGTTTCTCATTGCCACTTCCACACCCTTGTATGCTTCCTAAGAAACCCAGCTTTGAATTTCTCTTGTTTTGCAAACAAATCCACAGCATCCAGCTCACTGTTAACTCTCTTTCCAGAACCACTGCTACCACTCATCCTACTGATTTCAATATTCATATGAATGATTTCTTTAACACCACGGGCTCTTGGCTCATTAAACTCCTCTCACCCATAGTCACAATTTCAGCAATTCCTCAGCCACACACTCCCATGGCCGTAACCCAGGACTGTCATAATAAAGAAATGCAACTCCCCCTTGATCTCAATTTCAAAACTTCATTTCTCTGACATACAACAATCCCTCTGCTCCAATGAATCTTCCTTCCTTTAACCTTGCCCCCTCTCGACTCATTCCCCAACTGTCTCTGTTTTCCTCCTTACCTAAATGTAAATTCCATTTCAATCATTAGAGAACCTCCCTTGTGAACACTCCCAATCCCTGACTCCCCTCTTATTTCACTGCACTCATTGAGCAAAACTTGAACCCTGGTCAAATGCATCTCTCTACTTTATCTACACTTCCATCTATGCAACTAAGTGTGGCTCGAGTGAAATGTGCAAACACGCTGGTTAGTCTCATTTTAAATGTATGACTTCAAATTTCAAGTAAGCTTTTATTGATGTCCCCAAATTGTGTCACATTTCCTTAGGCCACTCACACTCCCATGTATTAAATGATTATAAGATACCTCCTCCTCTCTCTCTGAATCTTCCACACCTTCTTACCCTTTCACACTCCCAAATGATGACCTTTCTTTTCACCTCACTGATAATAGAATTGAAAGAGAACTTCTTTAAGTTCCCACCACCACTACATTGACCCACCCACCAGCATTGGCCCCTATACACTAACTTTGCTGCTGTTATTGTGGTTGATGGGATCAAGCCCCGAGTTGGGCTCTGTGCTGACAGAATGGAGCCAGCTTGGGATTCTCTGTCTCCCTCTCTCTCTCTCTCTCTCTCTGCACCCCCCCCCAATAAATAAATAAACTTAAAAAAAATAAAGCAGTCTGTTTTTTTTTTTTTTTTTTTTCCTTTTTTTTTTTTTTTTTTTTTTAACCGGCAAAAAGAAGTTCATTTGAGAATAACAGATAATTGCAATTTGGGACATGCAAACTATGGCAAAATCATAGAGAAGTCCAACAAACAAAAAAGAAGAATGTTATTTTATGGAGAAGAAGGAGGAAGTTGAGAGGGGTTGTTTTGAATGAAAGTCCATTGCAGAAAAGCAAGAGTTCACGGTGATAATAGTTTCTCATCTGCTGAGCTGCAAGGATAGTCAACTTTTCTAGGAAATGCAATATACATCTTTCCCTGTTAGGTCCTGTATTTGATGTTTTTTCTGTTGAGGTTCTTCTGTTGGGGTCCGTAACTGACCATTCTCCCTCTAGTTGACAATGGGTGACCCAGCTCCCCTTTCCAGCCTCCCCTTCTAACCTCCGGGGTCCATGGTAGTGAGGTTTCCCTTTAGTAATTTTCACAAGGCCAATGGGGAGCCCAGCAGAAATCTGAAGTGGGGAAGAGAGTGAGGCTAGTCTCTTTTTCGCTCCTTTCCCGTGCTTCTTTCCGGCAGTGTTGCAGGTCCTATATCCCTCAACCTCGGGTTACAGCTCCTGTCAGGCAGATTTCCAACACAGTTGTTTGTTACTCCAAGTTCCAATAACCACTTACCAGTCATCCGCTCAAGCTCAGTGATGATCATAGGGCTCTACTGTCTCTAGTTGCTGAACTCTATACCATTCTTGGCCATTTCCCCTACAACCTGTGCACTTCTCTAAACACTACACCGTTCTTTGTCATTTCCCCTACAACCCATGCACATCTCTGTAAATAATCACTTTTGTCAACTCTCCTCAAAATATCCCATTTGATTGAAACATTGGTCTCCTGCTCAGACTGATGCAGGGCCTTTGCATATGCTTTATTTCCTCTACCTGCAGCACTCTTCCCCACATCACTCACTCACTCCCAAGCCTTCAGTCTTTGGTCAAACGTCACCTTCTCAATGAGGCTTTCCCTGTTCTACGGATTTAGACTTGCACTTCTCACCTTCTTTTTCCTGTAAGTTTTTCCGACTTTATTTTTTTTCTCTGGCACTTTGAATGTACACTGCACCAAGACCTCGTTCCCGCCTCTTGACCGTCACATGGAAGCACCTTCTTCATATCTCAGAAACTCTGCCACCCCTCTTGATGGATACGATGGGCAGAATCACACCAGAAGCTAAAGTTCCCCTCTACTCTATCAACTATTCACTAATTTATTTTATTTATGGCTTTCTCCCTCCCCCCACTAGGTGCTAAACTCCCTGAAGGCAGAAATTTTTGTTTGGTTTTATTCACAGTGCCTAGCTGTAAGAAGTTATCATAGAATAAACATTTTTTTTAAATGCATGCAAAACTAAAACAGAAACAACAAACCGAAAGCCCTCCTAAACCCCCAGAAAGTTAAAAGAGCTTGAAAATCTTGCCAAATCTTGTGAAATTACTCTGTGATGAGTTTAGCCTTATCCAAAATCAGGTGAGTCATTTAACTAGAGATTTTATTGAGTCTCACCACCGGTGACTTAAGATTCCTATTTGAACAGGTAAAATTTAGAAAGACAGATTTGCCCTTCAAATTCCACTTTTAAAGTAAATGTTAAAGTCCATAAATCATTTCAGTTGCTTAATTAGACATAAAGCCAGGTCTCAGAAGCATACAGCAGGAACAGTTTTAGTTTGATAAGTGTGATTACTCAGTGTTTTCTATCTCCTGGCAGTGTATCGATCCTCTATTTTGCGAGTTTGCAGGGAAAAGTAATTTTTTACTCAAGTAATTTTGCATGGATGAATCCCAACACCTCGGTGCAGTTAAATTCCCAACAGATGTCGAAAAGCCAACAGCCCTGCCTTTCTCTCAGCCTTTGGATCTGTAATTCTCTGTACCATCTTCTTGCTCCCTTAGTTCATTTTTCTTTCATTGGAATTAGGAAAGTTTTATTCTTCTGTGAATGAAGCCCTCTTGACATCAGCATACCCAAGATGCAGGTACATAAACCATAAATAATTTAAAGTTAAAAGAGCTGTCACTCTGGGGCGCCTGGGTGACTCAGTCGGTTAAGCGTCCGACTTCAGCTCAGGTCACGATCTCGCGGTCCGTGAGTTCAAGCCCCGCATCGGGCTCTGGGCTGATGGCTCAGAGCCTGGAGCCTGCTTCCCATTCTGTGTCTCCCTCTCTCTCTGCCCCTCCCCCGTTCATGCTGTGTCTCTCTCTGTCTCAAAAATAAATAAATGTTAAAAAAAAAATTTAAAAAAAGAGCTGTCACTCTGACGATTTCACTTGCACCTTCCTTTTAATATCTAAAGTGACTCCCATTTCATATGCCAATATCAAACTGACAAATATCAACCAATATGGCAGAACAATCATTTTCTTTCAGCTTCACAGGAGAATTCATAATTCCTTGATTTATTAGGATGGAATGTGTTTGTGTACATGGTAGGGGCCTGCACATAATAATCTGAAATGGATTCTTAATGCGTAACTAACTGCTCAACAGTTAAGATTACTGGTTGCCATATATCATGTTAATTTTCATTTATTGTTTATTAAAAAGGCATTTTTATTCATTGCTAGAAAGGCGGGATACACAGAAATGCAAACTGAAGGAAAATAACAGTCACTCTTACTCCCATATGGCAGACATGGAGATCTGTCACTCAGATTCCTTTTCAAAGAAGAAATCACTGCCCAGCTTTAAGGAGCATGCCTGCCTGACAGCCTCCAACTGTTAACTCCTTCAGCGTCTGCCTCAGCTTTCAGGCGGAGGTCCTGCTCATCTCAGAGCAACCCCTCATCAATGACTGAGTAAGGCAAGGTGGCCAAATTCATGATAACCAAAATTAAGGGGTGATGCGAAAGCCTAGCCATACCCACCCAATGCAACCCCTTCTGATGGGCAAACTTTGCTCCAGAACTCCTACTAGCCTACTGGCGACTGTCTGCATCACAGTGTGATAGGTCCCCTGCCTAATTCTCCTTCCTTTCCTTTTTCCTTAACAGGTGTTACTCCCCACTAATCTCTTTAAGTTGTGGCAAAATACACATAACATACAGTTTACCTCATTAGCCATTTTTAAGTATGCAATTCATTCATCTTAAGTATATTCACACTGTTGAGCAACCAACCTTCGTAGCTTTCACCTTGCAGAAATAAAACTCTGTACCCATTAAACAACAATTGCCCATCCCGCCCTCCGCCAGGCCCTGCGAACCACAGGGCCTGTTTTCTATGAATTTGTTTCTTTCTGTTTCTGTGAATTTGACTACTCCGGATACCTTATGCAAGTGTAATCATTTAGTATCTTTTTTGTGTGACCAGCTTATTTCACTTAATATAATGTAGCATGTTTGAAAATTTCCTTCCCTTTTTAAGCTAAACAATAGTACAGTATGTACATAGAATACTTTGTTTGCCCATTCATGGTCTATGGACACTGGGGCTGCTTTCACCTTTTGGTTATTGTGAATAATGCTGCTATGGACACGGACACAGAAAAGCAAAGATTTCATTGATACTCTTCTTCCAGATCTCTTGGATACATACCCAGAAATGGAAAGGCTGTATCATATGGTAAGTATATTTTTAGGTTTTTGAGGAGCTACCATATCGTTTTCCATAGCGTTGCATTCCCACTAACAGTGCACAAGGGTTTTATTTTCTCCACATCCTCATAAACACATTTCTCCACATCCTCATCAACATTTGTTATTAATTTATTGATGGATTCATAGTAGTCATCCTAACGAGTATGAGGCTGTATCTCATTGTGGGTTTGATTTGCATTTCCCTAATGATGAGTGATGTTGAACACCTTTCAATATGCTTGTCAGGCATCTGGATGTCTTCTTTGGAGAATTGTCTATTCAAGTTCTTTGCCCATTTTTAATAGTATTGTTGTTACTGTTTAATAGTTTGTTGTTACTGTTATTGAGTTGTAGGAATTATTTATATATTTAATATCAAATATTAATTTGATATATATATTTAATATCAAATATTAATAACTTAATATCAAACATATAATTTGCAAATATTTTCTCCTGTTCTATTGGTTGCTTTTTTGCCCTGATGACTGTGTCCTTTGATACACAAAGGTTTTTGATTTTGTTGGAGTCCAGTTTATCCATTTTTCTTTTTATTGCCTGTGCTTTCGGTGTCATATCTAAGAACCATCATCAGATCCAATGCTATCAACCTTTCCCCCTGTTTTCTCCTAAGGGTTTTGTAGTTTTAAGTCTTATATTTAGGTCTGTGATCCATTTTGAATTAATTTTTGTATATGGTAAGGGTCCAACTTTTTTATTTTACATGTGGATATCAGTTTTCCCCAGCACCATTTGTTGAATCCCCAGTAATCCTTTGGCACTCTTAACTTTGTCACAATGTCTGCTTCACAGATAACCCAACCTGAACCAGAGGTAGCAACTGCTAAGAGTTTGTATGTATCCTTCTAGTCCTGTCCCTATTTCTCCCTCTCCCCCCCCCCCACACACACAGACTGTTATATATGCTGCTCTTTAAAAATAACAATAGGGGCGCCTGGGTGGCGCAGTTGGTTAAGCGTCCGACTTCAGCCAGGTCACGATCTCGCGGTACGTGAGTTCGAGCCCCGCGTCGGGCTCTGGGCTGATGGCTCGGAGCCTGGAGCCTGTTTCCGATTCTGTGTCTCCCTCTCTCTCTGCCCCTCCCCCGTTCATGCTCTGTCTCTCTCTGTCCCAAAAATAAATAAAAAACGTTGAAAAAAAATAACAATATATTGTGCTGTTTCATTATGTATTTTCAGCAGCATCAAGTTTAAAAACTCTGTAGTGATTCATTCTGTGGATGTACCATTATTTACTCAACCAATACATTATTTTTAATGGACCATATATTTAAATTTTATTTTTTAAAAATTCTGTTTCCTTTAGAAAATTGGCTTATGAGAAACCTCTATGCTTGAATTGTGGAAAAAAGGTTTATTGGTAACTTACTTGATTATGTTCCAATTATTCTTGTTTTCGCTCTTCCTTTACATGCTTTTGTGAAAAATACGCAAAAATACATTTTTGGCTTCCGTGCATTACATAAAAATAGAATTTGCTAGGGGCGCCTGGGTGGCTTAGTCGGTTAAGTGGCCGACTTCAGCTCAGGTCATGATCTCGCGGTCGTGAGTTCGAGCCCCGCATTGGGCTCTGTGCTGACCGCTCGGAGCCTGGAGCCTGTTTCGGATTCTGTGTCTCCCTCTCTCTCTGACCCTCCCCCATTCATGCTGTCTCTCTCTGTCTCAAAAATAAATAAACGTTAAAAAAAAATAGAATTTGCTAGATCCTTCATGTGATGCTTCATGAGATCTAAGAACAGGCTTCATCCAAGTCTGCTTAGAGGTGACGGGTTTTAATTTCTCAAGGGCAAAGCTATTCAGTGCTACTAATATTGCATTGACCTCAAGGCTGACCAATGCTAAGAAATCCATCCTCCAGCAACCTCCAAGCTCTCTTTGCCCCAGAACTCCTAAACCCAGGAACTTACTGATTTTACTGGCTGCTATAATGCTGAAAGATTCCTGACACCAGGGCAGGAGCAACCATAGGCAGAGAAAAGCCACGGAAGACAGAAAAATAAGTTCCCCTTAGCCTTTTGCTGGCTCTGTGACTCTAGCCACAGCCCTTACGTATTTTGAGCCCTGTTTTCCCCATCTCTAAATTAGCAGTAGTAATTACCTCCTCTTCAGTGTTGTTATGAGCTTCAGATAAGGTGCCATGTTGGAAAGTAATATATAAATAAAATGCATAAAACAAATTTTGGTTGTTATTCTTAACAATTAGTAAGTGTGGTGCAAGTATGCAAGTGACTAGCGATGTCAGCACCCTGAGCTTCCTGCGCAAACGGGAGACGGGGCAAACTTCAATTCTTAACTGTAACAAAACCACTCACCGCAGCTGGTCACGTTTTCACCAAACTGTGCTAAGGCTCCCAAACACTACTTATTGATCGACTGACCTACCAGGTTTCAGCTCAATCAGTGCCAGCTCTCAAGTTACCATTGAGTATCCACAGGAGCCAGTGTGAAGATTTTGTTCATTCAGTGGTGCATTCAGTGGTGCCCAGCTAGAGCACCAAAGTCTGCTTACCAGAATAACCTTGGATTCCAACAGGGTCAGCATAAGCCCCCACCAGAACGAGCAAAATGGTTCCAGGCCATTTGACGTGGCCTAAGAGTGAAGTCACTGAAACTCAGATGTGAACAGTGCCAACCGCTGCACTTGCCCTTGGGAAAAATGAAAGTCTGCATACAAGTACCAAAGGGCAGAGCCAACCTGGTAGTCTACATCTCCCAGCATCCTCTGTCTCTGAGGTATAAAAAAACAACTCCATCTGAGGAAGTGTCCCCCCCCCCTTTCCCCCCCCCCCCCCCCGCTATCTCCACTCCCTCCCCACCCACCTCCATTGCAATCAAATGCTTCTGAAATCAATGAACTCCACCTTATTTAAAGTCTTTAACTTGTGAACATAAAGATGAAGATAATGTTCACGGTGGTCCCTCTAGAAGATTATAAGTGCCTGTGCCCCTACTCCAGTTAAGAGAGGGAGAAGCTATTTCCTGATCCTTGTCTGGAAACACCTGAACTAGGACATTGTTCAGTCTTTCACTCAAGAGAGTGAGAGCTGGAATCGAGGACACAGACTGCTTCGAAGGGAGGAATCAAGACTTCTGGGAATAGAGAGTCAGTTTGACATTGCTAATAACTCTGGATACTGCAGTGTGTCAAACAGGCATCTGGTCCAGCTCAAAATCTTCTTCCAGCAGTACTGTGGTAGGGAGTGCTAATACTAACTTACTGAAAGAAAACAAATGTATTGGTGGTGAATTAAAAATCAGAACTTCTATTCTCCAAGTCCTATGCTTCATTAGATAGAAAAAAAGAGAGGTGAAGGAGGAAAGAAAGAAAACATAAACTATTTTATACTTAAAGAGGTAATATTTGTGCAGGTTGCAAGCCTGAATAAAGGTAAAAGGATATATATAAATAGCACCCCTCCTCCCCTATCTCACATGCATGTTTGAAACAAGTCAGAAATCTATTTCTGAGGTTTCCCAGCATAATCGTTATTCAAGAATCATCTTTCCTTGGAGTTTCCTTGGAGTCCGTCCCTCCCAAATCATTTCCACAGCCCCTCCCAAAAATCCTTCCTGTGACCCCAACCTGCCCTTAGCCACCATTGCACGCCTCCCTTGCCTACACCTGGGCTGTTCTTTGGAACAACGAAATCTTTTGAACAATGAGCCTGATGCCATCAAATAAAATGGACATATTTCTGTTCTTACCTTACTTGTCCTTGTTGTGATATTTTCCATTGTTGCCCATTTCCTCAATCTGGAATCCCTCCTGGGTCTGGGATCTCTCTCTCCTCACTTTATTCCTATTTCTCCTTCTGTTTCCTCTCAGACTCTTTCTGCAGGTTTTCTTCCTCTTGTAAATCTACTAAATGTTCAGTTTCCACGGTTCTACCCTAAGCTCTCGGCTCTAATTAGTCTACCAACCATCCCTTGGTCAATTACCCGTGTTTATGTGCTAACAGTTAGCTGTCCTCTAGCTCACAGCCCTCTATGGGGCCTCAATCCCGTACATCCAACTGCCGATGTTCTACAAGCCCCTCAAACTCAACACATTTGAACCCTTCCAAGCCTAATATACCTATATTTCTGCAAATGGCCCTACCTTCCACCCAGTTACCATGGCCATAAACCTTGCAAACATTCATTCTTTTACTTGTTCTTCCACATCCCGCTAGTCACCATCCCACAAATTATATCTTCTTCATTTGTCTCAAAATCATCTTTTCCCTCATCTCCACTGCTGTCGTTCCAGTTCCCACTCCCAGCATTTCCCTCCAGATTTAGGGAAATTGTGTGCTAACTCATCGCCCTCTGCCGATTCTGCCACTCTTCCCTCAGCCTCTTTTCTAGGCACCACTGATAATGGTGATGAAAAGTTTCAGAATTTCGAATTAGAGGTCTGAGAACCCTGAGAATCCCCATATCCCTATGGGAAGTTGTCTAAATTTCTGTTTCCTAAACATTAGAATGAGCCTAATAATACTTTCCCTAATTATAACTTGATTAGTTATTTTTCTTTCCGGATTAGAATCCTAAAATTGCTTTCCAGAGCACCCAGAATAAGTTCAGACCCTTCATTTTAATTTCTATGAACTTCATAATTTGGCCTCTGCCCACCTTTAACTTCATCTCCTTAATCATTCCCACATGCCGTCTCTTCCCTGGACACATGGGACCACTGCAGTTTCCCAAACATACCCTATTGTACTCTCAGCATCTCCACACTGCTATCACACCTCTATGTAAAATGCCTTTCTTGAGGTACCTGGGTGGCTCAGTCGGTTACGCATCAGACTTCAGCTCAGGTCATAATCTCACAGTCCATGAGGTTTGAGCCCCATATTGGGCTCTCTGCCGTCAGCACAGAGCCTGGAGCCTGCTTCGGATCCTCTGTCCCCCCCTCTCTCTCCCTGCCCCTCCCCCACTCACGTGAGTTCTGTCTCTCTGTCTCTCAAAAATAAATATTTAAAAAAATAATAAATAAAATGCATGTCTCCTTTTTATCAGCTAGAAGGTTCCTATTCATTCTATAAAATTCAGACCAAATCTCAGGCTCCTGGCAATGTCCTCTTTTCCCTTCCTCTATATTCTGGGGAACAGCTCCTTGGGTATATCTACATCTTCTTGTAGCCATATTAAGGCTTTTATCACCTTGTTCTATTTGTACCGCTCAGCCAGACTCTCTCCCCCTGCCGCCCCCCCAACACAACCCAGTGCCATCTACTCCGTAGTTATGAGAATCATGTCTGTCTCTTCACCTCATTGTATATCTGACACATTAGTAAGGGCTCAGTACAAGTAGATGAATGAAAAAAAGAACGAAGGGATGGAATAACAAAAAGTTAAGAATGAATGGATAAAAGAAGGGAAAACAGCTATTTCTCACTATGCTAAAGTCTCTGGGCATTTTTTTGTCCTTCAGCTCCTGAAAACCCATAGACCCCATTATCCTGCCACAAGAGGTGTTTTAACTTCTCGTGTAGAGTCCGTGACTTCATCTCCCTGCAAACAATCTCCCAGGCAGTTCTGTTCTGGCACTCCCCACTGAATCCAATCCCTGCCTCCAGCCTTTTGTATCCACTGTGATCTGCAAATCTTCATCCCAACAAATGATCCTTTAGTAGTTCTGGAGAGATTTATTCCTTTGACTTCTTATAGTACCCTTACAGTGAGAGGAACAAAGGACAACCTGTAAAAGGAGCTAGAGAGAGGAATTTATGCTTTCCTTGTATTATTCCTCAGTAACTCAGGGATCCATTGAACAAATACATTTTGGGCACCTGCTCTTTGCCTACAGTGCATTCTGCACAGGAAATACGAAAGTTGATAAGCCAAGGTCTTCACTTCACAAGGAGCTCACAAATTAACCTATCTTTCAACTAACATTGCTTTGAGTGCCTATTGTATGCCAGGCACTGTACTAGGCATTGGGAAGATAGCAGTGAACAAAACAGAAAAGTTTCCTGCTCTCATTGCAGTGACACTCTAGTAAGGAAAGCAGACAATAAATACCTGGGCTGCTGTAAGGATAAAAAATGAAAAGGAGCAAAGGTGGACATTGGGAGATCAGCTATCCACTCGAGGTTGTCCAGTCAAGAGGTAATTGGACATTTCTTAGCACAGGGTTGTAACAGTGGTGGAAACTTCTGAATTCTGTAAAACCAACTGGATCTGCTGAATGATTAGATATGAGCTATAGTAAAAAAAATGGGTCAATCTTGACACCGAGTATTTTGTCCGCATACCTGGGAGAAAAGAAGTGCCTACACTTGAGTTTGAAAACCCAGCATGAGGAATAGGTTTTTTTCAGTGAAATAAGAAGCAAGATCATGATCTGAGAGTAAAATGGAGAGGAGATTTAGAAGTTGAGAAGAAAGAAAGGAGAACCAATTGGGAAAGTGTTTAATTGTCTATGCCCCCTGTGGTTTGAAGGTTAGGAGAAGATGAACAATAAAATGCTTAATTTTAGATGGGGTGTGTTTGAGATGCCTAGAAATAATAACAGCAAACATTTACCACTATAAGAGGTAATCCCAAAAAGATGTATAATGTGAACTTAAATCAGGATGTGTTGTGTTGGTGGAGTTATAACAGTGATGTAATATATAAGGTAGGTGTTCAGGACATCATTCTCCTGCATTAGAGTTAAGAGGGGGGAACATCCTGTATTTTAGAAAAGAACTGTTTTATTTTTTGTGGATTAGGATAAAGGATCACCGATCCTTTAAGAGTATTATGCTTCTTAATGGAAGTAGGAGCCATAGATCTTGAGTAATGGTTTATGTAGTAGAAATAAATGAACATTCACAGACAGCAGAGAAAAATTAACTCCTCTCTGAAGGGACATTGGTTTATTGCACATCCAGATTTATTAACTCTTTAGCCTCAGTTTTAAAAACTGTGGAAAGCACAACTCTCAGTTCGCTTCCCAGAAGAACAGAATGTGTCTCAAATGCTTATCATCTCTCTTTTGACCATGGAGTATTTAATGGGTTTTAGTAGCACTTGGTGTAGAATTTGTGTTGAGTTTTAATATTTTAATTACCAAAACTAATTCCCTGTTTACATGTTTTTTTAAAGTGCCTTAAGAAAGAAGAAATGATTGACTATGACAATTGCTGCTAATGGTTAAAATAAAATGAAGACTGAGATTTACCTTTGAATTGAACAACTTTCAGTCACTGGTGACCATGACAAGTGCAGTTTTTGAGAAGTGGAAGAGGAGAAAGCCTGACAGGAGGCGGTGCAACAAGAATGAAAGAGAAGCTAGAAACATAGACTATAAGTAACTCTTCTAAGAGAGATGGAGTCATAGCTGGAGGAACATGTGGATCAAGGGAAGCACTTTTTAAACAGTAGATTTTATGGTTCATTTGTATGCTGATGGAAATGATATGGTGAGAGGGAAAATTGATGATGCAGGAGAACAGAAGACCTGGGGTAACAGAGAAAATGGGAACTAATGATAAAGTAGAGGAAATGGCTATAGATGAAATGAGGGAGGGCAGATCCACCATGGTTATTGGAGTTAAGGCAAAGAAAGAAGTATTAGATTTACTAGCAGAACATGTCAGATTCCCTTTTAATTGCTTTCAAGTTTCAGTGAAATAAAAATCAAGGTTGAGACCGAGAAATGGAGCAGTGACATTGGAGGCCTTAGAAGAGAGCCAAAGTTATGAATAGCTGCCTGGGAGAGTTTTTAATTCTCTGCCCTCTCTGTGAAATATGTACTGCAGAAGACCCTATCAAAATCTAAATTTGGTTAATCCCGTCTTCCCTAAAACCTAAGCCTTTTAGATAGGTCAGGAAGTGAGGACCTCACACAAGATGGATGAATACTGATTACCTCCATGGGAATTTTGGACCTGGAAATGAGAGAGTCAATCTCCCTTGAAAGGCTTGATTTGTAGAGACATAAATCCTTGTTTCATGCCATGAGAAAATGAGAAGCATGTCTGTGGGGGCCTTGTGAATGGGCAGACTGGGTACTAACAGTATGATGGGGGGATTCAGGAAAGTGAACCTTGAGCAAAACATATTCCCTGATTCACCAGCTGTGGTTTATGAAAGTCCACAGTGAGGACACAGTGAAAGGGTATCCCCATTTATTTACAGAGTACCGTCTAGAAGTCTAAGCCCAAACTAGGTGTCTTTAAAATGTTATCTCATCTAGATAGTCCATCAGCACTGCAAAAAAGCTCATTCTTCCAAAAACCATGGAAGAAATATCTCTTCCCAAAATTTATATGTCCAAAATAGTATTGTTTGCTCCAGCATTAGGTGGAAGTGACATTAATTGTAAAAACCATATTTAGAAATGTTAAAATTACAATTTAGTGACTGAAAAAAAAAATCAGTGAGCCAGCAAATGAATACCTGAACTGGAGACCAAGACATTGGAAATAGGATTGGGGGCAGAGGACAGAGGGCTTGGAGTGAAGTGCAAGTCCCAAAAGGCACAACAACAGACAGGGGGAATCAGATTAAAAAAAAAAAAAAAAAAAAAAAAAAAAAGGCTTGAAAGCTGTAGGCAGCTATTGAAATAAACTTGTCCAGGCAGACAAAAAATGTCTGGGAAAGAGAGAGACTGGTTCATGGAAATGCCTCTTAAGGGAATCACTTAGTCATGTCCTTAGTTATGAGAATTTCAAGAAAGATCTGCCTGGACTCAGATTAGGAGCCAGTGCAGAAAAGAAAAAATGCAACACAGAGTAAATGTCTATGAAAGCCAGCGCTCTATTCCATGGAAAGCTTTTTATTTCCAGCTAGAATAAATATGAGGATGTTGTACTTATTGCGATTTAGCTACCAAAACAGAGAGATATCTAATGCATATATATTTATATAGTATATATCCAAGATATATGGGATTTCTCTCTGATTTGGTAAATTATAAATATATAAATATATTATACACAGAAATATATATATAATATACATACAACATACATATATATGTATATATACAATATACATATACACAAAAATATATACTATTTATAATATATACATATACAATACATACATATATACACAATATACATACAATATATATAGACTATATATATACACACAATATATATACAAATAATATATTTGGTAATATATATACATATATATACATATACATTTTATATATATATATATATATATATATATACATATATATATATATATATATATGCTTTCCCAGCATCCAAGGCCCATTGGAAGACAGCAGCTACAATTTGTGAAGTGTTCATTCAATTCTTGAAACTCAGTTCTTCCTTCCCCCTTTTCTTCTCTCATATGAGTCTCATTTGAGAGATACTCCCTCCAGCAAGTCTCCAATCAGGGTGTGGAAAAATATTTCTGAACAAAAGGAAATGTAATGCTTTTCAAAATGACATATTCGAATGTGATTTCGAATCTCTAAACCCAAACTTCAAAATGTTGATCATTATCACAGACACATAGAATGCTAGGTCTGGAAAGGAATTTAGAGGTCACCTGGTACAAAACATTCATTTTGTTCATAAATAAACTAAAGCCCAGATAGTCAAAGTGAGGGAGAGGGGCCAAGGCCACACTGATTGTATCACACAGCTGAAAGGAGAGGAGAGAGATTGCACTTCCAGCCCCAACTTCTTCTGAAATATACCTTTTTCTTTTTTAAAGAACTTGCCTACAACCTTGATGACATTTGGATCCAGACACTAATAGATAATATAAAAGAGATCACTAAAAAATACAACTAATTCAAGAATCTCAACAGCATATACCCTCTTTGTGAATGAAACTAAGCAATTCAGTAAAAAATGGAAGAGGGGAATTATAAATAATGAAAATAATGCTCTAGAGTTTAAGTTTTATGACCTAGTTATTCATGTACCACATAGATGATTACCATAAAGTTACCAAAAAACCTCACTCATTATAAGTTCACCAAAAATGACTCTGAATAAACAAAAACAACAGTAGAAACCCGGAAGGAGTTGTTATGGGCAGAGGGTTTCCAGTTGAAGGTGTTCTGCTCCTTTCTCATCAAAAAGTGTTGGCCGCAGGCCACAGCAGGTCTTTGTCCAAGAAGATAGCTGACAAAATGCTAGGCCAGCTGGACAGACACACCAGAACTGTGAATGTCCCTATTAAATTTGGGAACTGTTTTAAACCGAAAAGAAGGTTTTTAAAATTTGAGAATGGAGGCATTGATTAAACAGTGAACCAAAGCAGATTTCACTGGAGCCACTGAAGACTCAGGGAGGCACTCACAGCAGCCCAGCCTTGGCCCCTCATTTCCCTAACCCGGCAGTACCCAGAGATGGAAAATGTCAGCTGACTGGAGTGAGGTCTTTTCCAGGGCAATTTAGGAAGGATGGAAAGACAGGAAACTCAAAGTAGGAAGAAAGGTAAGGGAAAGCCCTGCAGGAATAGGGAGGAAATGGGAATAAAGTTGAGTCAGATACCAAGAGAGACTGGTAAGCCAACAAGCACACTAGTTGGGTGAGTAAGCTAATGGGTCATCAGCCGTCCCCAAGGGCAAGAGACCCGGTAGGACTCCGGTAGCCATCTTGGTTCTGTCTTAAAGGACCCTTTGATGAGGCAACATGGGGTCTTAGCTTATTCCACACCATCAATGACTATGAATCATGTGTTTTAACATGAGCCATTCTAATATAATGCCAAATGAAACTAAAGAAAATAGGCTGCCTGCCCAAAGGAGCAGAAATGATGGGTCTGCTCTCCCCTCAGGGTATTAACCTTCAGGGGAAAAAATGACTTTATGGACATTGGAAGCAGCAGCTTCTCAAGCATTAAGAAGATTAAGGGAAATAGTATTGGACTGGCACAGAGAGGAAATTATTTGCCTGTCTCAGACAGAACAGTTCTGTTGTTATTGCCCCTATAAACTATCTTTACCCTGGATTCCAAATCGGGCAGGGCTGATGGGATTTGTTGAGGCAATATATCAAATTAGTCCTGCTGAGGAAACTCCAGAGGGAGGCCTGGTGCCAAGAGCACCCTGAAATTCATCTATGTGACAGGGAACATAGAGAAGCAAATGGAGCCCCGAGCTTGCCACTGTCGACACCATAGCCAAAATGATGCTAATTAGAAGAAGGCCCACGCCTTTGGTTCCAGGGAGAAAAGGAAGATTCAAAGAGTAAACCAATGACCACCTAAAGGCTTTTTACCAGGCTTGAACTTGGGTGGAAATGGAAGAAAATGCCATGAGCTCAATCAGAAGTTAAGGATACCAGCAGTGTTAGGAGAAAACACGAGGACTATCATGATGCACTCGTGCCCCATGCATTGGATTACAAATGATCAAGATCGTGTAACTATTACAATACCAAATAAACCGTCTACCTAGCTTTAAGGGAAGAGGATGTGGAAAGATATTCTGCAGCTGAATCAACCCTGAGGGTCCCCAAAGAGCTCTGAGGAGCCCTCTCTGCCCCTTGCAGCTTCCTTTTTATCACCCTCAGGGTATAGGAGGCATAAAGGGTGCATAGCAATGCCGCAAGACATATCCAAACAATCTCTGTGTAATGCACAGTCAGCTGTAACAGATCACAGCCAAGCACATTCTACTTATTTATGTTCTTGAGGGTTCGTAGACTCTTCTTCACCTCTTCTTCACATGAACCAACTCAGCCTGTCCTTCTCCCTGCACCCCCACTCCCCACCAATCTTCTCTGTCCCAAGCTGGTTTCCACAGGAAGCACACTCTAGGACGGAGTTTTACATGCAAAATGTGCACTTAGGAGAGCCCTAAGATTCAACACCTGAGGAAGTAAAGAAAAGAAAGCTGGGTTTGGCAGAAGCAGTTGAGTCATAACCCAGACTCATGACGGCCTCAGCAATGACAGCTCTGATGCATCATGCCCCTTCAGAATTGTCCTGAGTTAGATCAAGATGGCCAGGACTTTAAACCGTCACTGAGCAGTCATTGGATGTGTGCCATTCCAGGAAAGGGTGCCTGCCACCCTTGGGCAGGGCAGCTCACTGTAGCTCAGGCAGTCCCAGAAGGGGCTGACAGGTGAGGGCTGATGACAACAGAATCCCAATAGCTGGAGCAACAAATCCTTTCTTTTCTTCATTTTTTAAAAAATGTTTATTTTTGAGAGAGAGAGAGAGAGAGAGAGAGAGAGAGAGACAGAGTGTGTGTGTGTGTGTGTGTGTGTGTGTGTGTGAGCAGGGGAGGGGCAGAGAGAGAGGGAGACACAGAATCCAAAACAGGCTCCAGGCTCTGAGCTGTCAGCACAGAGCCCAGTGCGGGGCTCGAACTCACAAGCTGTGAGATCATGACCTGAGCCGAAGTTGGACACTTAAGCGACCCAGCCACTAGGCACCCCAACAAATTATCCCTTAAAGGAGGATCTGGACAGCACATCATGCTCTCTACCACATGCTCCTCATGTATATTTTCAAAATGCACAAAATCCCAGGAAGTGAACCTTCCAAACTTTTCAGTGCAGAAATCATAGTAGGAAAAGAAAAACTGTGAGACATGAAAAATTCTTTGACTCCAAGCACCCTGAAGAATTAAAATAACTACAGCCTCTGGTCCTGCAACTGTGAGACAAAGACAGAAAAGTTGCCCGGGTTCCGAAACAATGTCTTCCCTTTGTCTGCCTCCGAGAAATGTTTACGAGTTTCATTCAGTCAGCGACTTCTCACTGAGGGT
The DNA here is from genome assembly GCF_014898765.1 of Herpailurus yagouaroundi. NCBI lineage: Eukaryota > Metazoa > Chordata > Mammalia > Carnivora > Felidae > Herpailurus > Herpailurus yagouaroundi. The sequence goes on from NW_024412403.1 coordinate 18,477,162, forward strand.
CTGTATGTGCTCAGCATTACATTAGATCTAGCGACGGGAGATGCCAGGGAAATACATAACACGGTCTGTAACTTTGAGGATGCTGCAGGCTCCTGGGAGGTTGAGGTAACACAGTAGAGCAAAACGATCCAGAGGAACCTGGGTTCAGACCTTGACTCTTTTCTTTACTATATGAAGTTGGTCACACTGTTGATGTAAGGTTGGTCAAGACACCTACATCTCTAAGAACCAGTTTCCTCATTTTTTCAATGGATCGACCCCACCTAGCTAGTAGATGTGAATGTAAATTGAATGATGCAAGGGTTGTAAACAGGTTTCGTAGGCCATAAGAAACAATGTGAATGTTTGCTGCTCTTTTCGTTCCTCTTACAGTGTCTGCGAAGGGTGAGAAAAACTGATAAGAACTGAAGACGTCAACAGAGTAGAAGTTCTGAACCTCTGAACCAGGGCTGTGAGCTGGCAACATTCCACTGGCACAACATGCCCACAACTTCCACGATCTCACATGCATGATGCTCTGTCTTGTTTAATTGGAATACCTTTAGAAGGGGCAAATCATTCCAAACCCGCTGTGGAGTTAGAGCCAAACACATCATTCCTACTGTCTGGAACACCCAGTGACGAAGGCACACAGGGGACAGAGCTGGGTCCCATTAGTGAACTCAACCGGGCACAGGAGAAGCACGTTCCCCAGGAACCACTGCCACTGGGGCAGTGGAGAGGAGCTGGGAGGAGCTTCCTACCAGACGTGGACCTGTGTTGGAGGATTGTGGGGAGGATTTAAGGAAGATGGAACAAGTTGTGGGCTGGAGACTGCCAGGAGGCGGGGTTTCTCATGACTGATTAGTTTATTATGTTTTATGTAGGAGGTGGGGGTGTTAAATCGAGGTTTAGAGTTATCATAGGTAAAGCAACAGACAGAAGGGAGTAGGGTCATTTTCGGGTCTGCAGTGTGACTGTGTCTGACCTGTGACTGAGCCCCAGATATGGTCACAGGGTGGCCACTGTTCACAGTCTGAACAGCGTATATATTCTGTGAAGATGTTTATGATCCATTGGGAGGCTGCCGGCACGACCACTTTTCCTTTCTCATGTCGTGCATCTTGCCAAAGGCATTTGCATAACTGTCTGGGTCCCCTTTGGTAGTCCTCTGAGTTTGCTACTCCTACGAGCTGAACTGTGTCTCCTTAAATTCCTATGTTGAACTTCTGGCCCTTCATTCCTCAGAATGTGACTGTATTGGGAGATCGGGCCTTTACAGATGTGATGAAGTTTAAAGGAGGCCATGAGGGTGGGCTCTAATCCAATCTGTGTCCCTATAAGAAGAGGAGATTAAGGACACACAGAGACACATCAGGGAGGTCTGGGCACAGCAGAAAGACCGTGTGAGGGCAAGTGAGAAGACGACTGTCTTCAAGCCAAGCAGAGAGGCCTCAGAAGAAACCAGCCCCGCGGACACATTGCTCTTGGATTTCCGGCCTCCAGAACTATGAGAACATACATTTCTGTTGTGTAAGCTCCCCAGCCTGTGGTATTCTGTATGGCAACACTAGGAAACCAGAGCAGCTACCCTGCCTTAGTCAAGGTACGACAGTTCGTGAGTGGGAATAGAGGCTGAAGAGAAGCCTAACTGTGCCAGGAGAAGCTGTCACGGAGGAGGTGATGTGGAGACAAGTCTTGAAAAATGAGTTTGAACATGGCAAGTGGAGAAGGATACAAAGCAGAGATTCTCAGTGTGGTCCCTGGACCAGCAGCAGTGGCCTACCTTGAGAACTTGCTAGAAATGCAAATTCTCGGGGCCCCTTCCCACCCCTGCTGAATCAGAAACTGTGGGCTGGGGCCCGGACATGTGTGTTTAACAAGTCCTCCAGGTGATGCTGGTGCAGACTGGAGTGTGGGATCCCCAGCCCTACAGGGGCAAAAATGCTCACCGTGAACAACTATGACTTGTTCAGTGTGGCTAGTAAATACTAGACGGGCCAGAGAAGGTGAAAAGGGAGAAATGGTCGTTGGGCTGGGCCTTGAAAAGAGGTGGAAAGGTGGCTGGGCAGGAGGAGGAGAGGCAGTCGGAGATACAGAAACAATGGGAGTGGAGGCTTCTGCCTCTGGCTTTAATCCTTCACTTGGACCTTGAGATCCAACACTGCAGTGCTTGAAGCTCAAAATGACCCTAAAAATAAGATGCTTACCACCAAGGGCATATTATTCTGGATTTTCTACCAGAACAAAGACTTACTGAAGAACTCTCTCAACATTAATCTGGTGAATTATGCGTTAAATGGCCCATCCGGGATAGTTATCAGTCAGAGAATTATGGTCATTGAAAGAGACACTTTAGAGCCAAAATGAAGAGTATGTGAAAGTTGCATTAATCGTCCAACGGGCATCCTTTGTGTTGAATTTGAGAAGGCAACCTCTGCTGTAGGCTTTTAGTGAAATTAAATCTCTTCACACCTGCCAAACTGTGACTTTCCCGTATGAAGGACTGAACCTTTGCTCCTGGAAAAGATTACTACAGAGCTCATCTGCCAACGTCTTACAACAGGGGGATGTGATGCAGAGGCTGAGAAAGAACAAAAACCCTGGTCCCTGGGAAGAAAAGCCAATCTCCATCATGACACTTTGGACTTCACGAAACTCTGTGCTAACAAACCGACTCATTCAAATCTAAGACTGGAAAGGATTTTTGTTTTTCTTTTGTTTTTTTGTTTTTGTTTATTTATTTATTTTGAGAGAGAGAGCATGAGCAGGGAAAGGGTAGAGAGAGAATCCCACGCAGGCTCCATGCTGGCAGTGTAGAGCCCCACGAGGGGCCCCACACTCAAAGGAACTGTGAGATCATGACCTGAGCCAAAACCAAGAGTTGGAAGCTCAACCGGCTGAGCCACCCACGCGCCCCTGGAAAGTTTTAATTAGCCTTTCATTCACGTTGGTTTGGTTTTGTTTTTTGTTTTCTAATACAATCAGTTGAGTTCCTTTCGCCTTTCCATGCCAGGTGAATGCCTCTGACCAATTATTCATCCTTTCTATCCCTTTGACAGTGATGAGTTTATGTTCTGTCAGTCATCGTCCCATTCAGCTTAGTGGCCTGAAACTTGGGACTTCTGTGTTGACGGTGTGTGACTAATGTTCACGCTCTGCCTCCTCCCCTTCTCCATACCTTGCACAGATGTTATCATCTATGCGTGAGCTTTTCCAGATCCCTTTATAGCATGAACGAGTTCCTTCATGTTCATTTAACTGCACCCTGAGAAATTATCTATCCACATACTCAGTGGCAAGAGACAATAGCAGATGGCTCTAAGATTGAAATAGGAGTTCTTCTGGAAACCTAAAGGGGAAGATTGTGTTCGGGGACTGGATTATGTCAATTTCACATTTTTTGGTTCCCATAAAAAATGATCACTTCCTCAAATCTGATATAGATTGGACAAAACCATTTATTCAGCAATGGCCAACTTGCCTTTCTTCAACAGTGGCCTAAAATAGATGGCTTTAGGAAAACAGAGCATTTTCTCTCCTCACTGATAGGAAAACTATTCAAACGCACTGCCATAATATTTATTTGATTAGGCTGCAGAACTCTTTCTGTGGAGAAGTAAATGCAAGTCTTTCTTCTTTCCTCTTTAGACCTATAAAATAAAGCTGACTTCCAGTAGTACAGTACCTTTGTGTGATTTCAGTCTTCCAAAAGATGAAATTTGGAAAATACAAATTTAAAAGGAGCCTCATATAAACTGTACTGCTATTTTAATCAGCACTTCTACTCACATCCCCCCCCCCCCTTTTTTTTATTTGCCAGCTTTCCTTTTGATTGTATCATAATAACTGTCTAGACTCTGTTCTCAACCGTGATGGATTTTAGGAGACTTTGTACAAATGATGCTGGAAAAAAAATAAATTAGCAGTACCATGCATTAAAGTGCCACAGTTTAAAAAGTTATGAATAGAAAAATCATTGACTATAGACATACCAGTGAAGATAGCCTGGTATCTATTCATTTCCTCAAGGTTATAACCAGTGATTGGAAAATTCTTATCCACCTGCTGTCAAAACGTACAATAAATAATGACCTAATAATAAAAGTAAGTTTCTACATCCCTATTTAATTTTTTGTTTATGCTAGATGCAAGGGATAATCCAGATTCATGCATGAATCCAGATTCATGAGAATCTGGATTTGGGGTTAAATCAGAGATGTCAGGGCTCTGATTGTAATTGTATTAGGGATGGGTTTCTGGCTTCTTTTGTTATGGGAAGGACTGCCTTAAGGTTCAAAGCCACAGCTATTAAGGTTTAACTTGAAACAGCACAACAATCACAATGACAGCCACTAACGCCTGAAAACAACTCTCCCTGGTTGATATTTAGTAAGAGAGGAGATGATTAACTGTGCTCTGCAATGTCATAAAAGACATATTCAACCCCCAAAGTTAGAATATGGGAACATTTGTAGGGAAGGAGGATTCTGCCTACAAGCTTGCATGTATTTAGCAGATGTGCCCCCACACAGATCTCCTTCACTAGGTCAATGCAGCGTTGGCTGCTGGTATTGGTTTCCAGCAGCTCACAGATGCACCCTCTTCTGGATATTTGCCATCAGCCATGGAGAGCCCCCTTGCCTGGAGATGCCTGGGAGGAATGCTTCCACCACCACTAGAGTAGCCTGTACCTAACGACCCATTCTACGCCTGGCATCCTTGCAGGACAGTCTTGTGGCACCATTCACAGTCCAGAACTCCTGTGGAATCAGGCAGACACTAGGTGCTGGGTTGCAGTAACCACACCTCTGTTTAGGTTCCCCCCTTCACTTTCCTGCTTTCTTCCTATCCTTGTAGATTTCTCCTGCAAGCACTCCCTTAAAGGATCCCTGTACACACTCCATTTTTAGAGGACCCAATGCATGTTTTAGAGACAGAATCAAAGACTTCGTTCTTTCTACTATAAATTGAAAAAAAAACTAAGTGGACAATTTTTAGCCCTTTTATCAAATAAATTTGAGGGATGTTAATGCTGTTTAACTTTGGTTTTCTATAAATTATACCATTAGGAACCTAAAATAGATTGAAATTCTGTTTTTCTTTTCTGTTGCAATATTTTTTTTTCTTTTGGTTGGACCTTCATTGTTGACACACATGTTTTCCTTCTGTTTTCTCCCACTTCTGATTACCCAGCACATACAGATATGGAGGAAAGTGTCAACAGTTTGTAGACCACCAATTAGCCACCTCAGCTAATAAAGAAAGGTATCTTCATATTTTTGAGTCCCCTTCCAGATCCACTCTCTGCCCTTCTCCACTCTGCTCTGAACCCCAAGACTAACCTCTAGGGATGACGCCAATAGGCTTCCTTGTCCTGTAGTTTCTAGGGCAGCCAATGGAAGATATGTGCCAATAAATTGTAAGATCAGTGGAGAGTGAAGAGGGCACTTTTATCCAATAGCAACCTCCCTGCCATGCCATCACAAGTTGGCTCTGACCCTCTACCTGAGGCCACTGAGCAAATGTTTCCACCCAGTTACTCTCTCTATGTTCCAGCAACTAATTGCTTCCCATACAGTCCCCTCAGAATTCCTGCTTTTTCTGGTTCCAGGCTACTACACCACCCTTTGTTGTGTTATTACACTTACCCCTGCCCACATCACTGGAAACACTCCCTTCCTTAAACTCTCTTCAATGGTCCTTTTGAGTATGTTGTTTCCTGCCTGGACACTGGGTGAAACAACAGGATATCCTAAGTTGGCTAATATTGAAACTGAAAATATTTCTTACTTGGAAAAAAATGCAATGTGATAAAAATATTTAAGTAATTCCTATGGCATCTTATTACTTAACAACTCCTTTATACTCATTTTTACCCACTGATTTTTGGTTATTACATTCAATCATCCCTTTATTCATTTACTCCACAACCAGTTATTGATCACAGCTATGGCTGATATATAAGCTATAGTAACCACGCACAGCATAGGACTGTTGTCTCATACACTGCATCACAAATTTCTCCCTGTGAGCAATTTCCAGGTTGCCTTTGAACAGTGACTCTAGGTGAACAAAAATATTAAAGAGTGGAAGGAAAACACTCTGGCCTCAGATTGGGACCAACAGGAGAAACTTACGGATTAAAGGAGCAAAAATGACTTGTTAAAACCAATTCTCTTACATTTAGCAACGGAAGTATCACTCCAAAGGGCTCAATAAATGAAGGTGATAAACCCTTTGTACTGAAAAACCTGTGCCTGAGAAGATGTCTGGTAGTTAAGTGGATGGTCTTGAAGCTATGCTGATCATTTGGGTGCAAAAAGCTGTGAGTCCCAAATGCTTCGGAAACAACTTCCCAGGCTGTCCTACCTCAGGGGCACATCATCCCACAAATGACTAAACAGTCAATTTAGCAAAAACCAGTCAAATAAGCTGCTTGATATTCTCAAGACTGAAAAAACCAATTGTGTGACTGAACTTTTCATTTTTCAAGGCAGTCATTGTAGAGAGAATCTAAATTTTGCAGATGATTGCTTTTAGAATAACACTGATGTTTAATCTCCGAGTCATTCTTTCTGCTACAGACAGCTTGAAACAGAGGAAATAAATGCTGTAGAGAGAGGAAAAAAAGAAAAAAGAAAAAGGAAAAAAATACCTTCAGGACAAAACCCTGACTTAGAGTATCACTTACAAAATATCTCTAAACTTTACCTCACTTTCTATAACTGCTGGAACATAACTCAGTATTTTCTCAAAAAAAAAAAGTATTTATTCAAATAGAAGAAGCTGAGAAAATTCTGATACAATCAAGAAGAGGTATTGAGCTTAACCAAAGTGGCGAGGGTGGCCTAACCCTCGCCCGCCATTACCTAATCTAGTTCTTGGCACTTCTGTTGTGTTATACAGATTGTTGAATGACTAAAACAGAGCAGAGTTATTTGTAGATGGCAATAATCCCATCTGAGCAATGGAGAGATATTTCATAAAGACACTGACTGACCAGTGTAGCAAGTTGGCCGATCCGTATAATGCGAATTTACTTGAAATCACATTACGCGGAGATCTGTAAGCCCATGTTGAAATATAAAGATTCGCTGGCATTTTGGTGACAAACGGTCTTATTTCCAGCATCTGCTCATATTCATCACTCCTGCCATACGCATCGTAAGACATGATGGGGAATGGGAAGCATTATCTGCTCTAGGTACAAATTTATCTTCCAGAGGAGTAGGATGGACTGATTGACACTCCTTGGCAAAACATCCAAATGCGGAACACTGTTGGTTAGTTGATTTCGGTTAAATACAAGGGTTCCCTTATAGGGTATGAAGTCGATGGTCAGCACAGGACCTCTGAGTGCCTCGGGAACTGGATGGTACACCATTTATCTTCACATTCCAAAACCTAGGCCAGTGCTTGGTTGTCAGGTAGACACAGTGTATGCTGAACGCTGGTTGTAAACATGTGTGAAGTGAATCAGTGCATTCTGAGTGTTAGCAAAAAGTAACATTCACCGCACCTCCCTAGAGGGTGATGGTGTGAAAACAATAAATGACCTCGTTTGGTAGATAACACGTATTATAGCACAATTTAACATGAAGTAACTGTGGGGGATAAACATAATAAGTATGATATATGTATCTTCCTGGAAAACAAATAGATTCCATTTGCATTTAAGCCTAAAGGTTTGGTTCTTTATGTGTAATCCTCAGTGGTCATCTGGGGTAGAGGTGAATTTAGTCTAACATTAAGTAGAAGAAATAGCACATCTTTATTTGCTGAAACCAACTTAGTTCAACTGTGACCCATGCCGTTGGAATTCCCACATATGTTTAATCCCATCCTCTAACTTCCCCACCCCTAGGTGTGCATGCAAGCGCACACACACACACACACACACACACACACACACACACACACTTTATACATAAAGCAATGGTTAGGATAAAACAAAGTTACAGTTTTTGGAAAGGTCCTTTTAAAAAAATTTTTTTTTCAACGTTGATTTATTTTTGAGACAGAGAGAGACAGAGCATGAACGGGGGAGGGGCAGAGAGAGAGGGAGACACAGAATCAGAAACAGGCTCCAGGCTCCGAGCCATCAGCCCAGAGCCTGACGCGGGGCTCAAACTCCCGGACCGCGAGATCGTGACCTGGCTGAAGTCGGACGCTTAACCGACTGCGCCACCCAGGCGCCCCTGGAAAGGTCCTTTTAAGACCTTTCGATTTTCACTCTACTTCTGGGAACACTTATGTTCTCCTTGTGTCCTGCGATCTGGCCCCTGGGTCACACTTAGGGCATGTGGATTTGGGTGAGTCTGGGAAAACAGAGCCATTCCTTCTGAGGATTCCTCATTCCCGGTAGTGCCGCTGGACTGCTCGAATCCACAACACAAGCAGCTTGTGGTCCTCTCTCCCCTTCTCATTCTGACTTAGCTTCTCCCCTGCTTTTCAAAAGCTCTCCCCCATATCTCACCAAGTTGGAGACTTCACCTCCTCTAGAGGGCTAATGTTTATATACAGAACAAAAATGAAGCCTTGGATTTAAGATTGCTTATATTTTCTGCCAGCCAAACATCCATACGGCAAGGAATCTCAAAGTCTGGATTCTGCCTTGAAATGGAGCAAGGAAAAAGGAGAGGCAGAACAAATATAATGTCTTAAATTATCTACTGCAAGACAAAGTCCAAGAGCTCTTGGTGAATTCAAGGTGGTGGGTGGGGGTGGGGGATGTAAATGGATATCTCTAATACCCAAGCAGGCTAAAAATACAGGTCATGAAAGATGAATTTTAAAACCCTGTTTCAGGAATTGTTTACTGATTAATCATTATGATTTTGAAAGAATCACTGTAATTCCATATTTCTATTCTTCTTATCTGGAATTCTAGTCTATCAAGTAGTAGATGTGGGGTGGGATTGCATTCACTGTGATTTTTGAGGGGGTATCTGTGTGTTTTTCCATATAGACTCTTATTTTGCAGTATAATTTCTCTCCTAGAAGCTTAGTTGCTTTGAGAAATAAATTTGGAACTCGGGTGGAATGTCTGTTAAATAAAACCACATAAGCCTGAAAACAAAAACAACAGAGAAAGCCTGGAAAACAACTTTTTCTAATACAGGAATCTACCTCCAATTGGTACGATTTACCACAATGTGATTTTGAGCTTGACGCAACCTCTCCATACATACTTTTCATATATGGCACATGTTATCAAATATTTTATTTTAAATACAGAGAAAATCTCTTTGTGAAAAAAATGATTTTTTTCTCTGAAATGTGCTATAAAGCAATTTTTAAAACTAATATAACATTCTTTTTTCTTTTGACAAGATTATCCTTAGGCTAAAAAAGAAAAAGTGGTATTTGTAGTAAGTAGTAAGAAAATGGATGGATAGATGCATTTTGTATTGGGAAAGAGTAATAAATATTCAAGACCCATAGGCATACCACTGAGCTATGTTCCATGGCTTTGTGTGAAGTATAGTTTCCTAAAATGTTGGCCACCTATAGTTTCTTGAGGAAAAAAAAACACAAAAAACAAAAAAGTTATATAGTCACTAAACAGACAATTAGATACCTGTTTTCAAGGACAATTATACATATCGTATGTGTGCACATGGTTACCAAATGTTTTCAAAATGCTTTAGAACTCAAACGTGCTCTAGGAATTGGCATCACTCTCAAATATGTCAAGGGTTCTACAGTTCCTAGTAATAACCTGAATCACAGGCCATTACTGCGTCCCTGATGGGCTCAACATCTGTTCTGAATATGTGTTTACTGGTGAACACTGTAAGAAGGTAGAGGTTAGTCTAGAAGGACCAGATCAACCTAACTTGTATTTTAATGTTCCATGTGATCTGTATTTAAACATTTTGCTGAATCTTCATACTTTTCCATTGAAGTTCCTGTCTAATATCAAAGACAAATGTGTGGGAGAATCCTTTTTATCACTAGTATTTGTTATAGGTGGTTCGCAGATGTAGTCTGATAAAGAATAAGGAGTCTTCACAGGTGAGAAGGGTCTCAGATGTGGGCTCTTTCCCTGGCTTTATAAACTTTATTACTGTTTCTGAAATGGACTCTTAACCTGTTATCGACAAACCTATTTCACTGCATGACTTATAGGAATGTTGGTTGTCTTCAGGGCTTGTATTTGGCTGGTATGTCTGGTTATTAAAATACTAAAATCCTTGAGTGTCCTTAGAATTATCCCAGTATTGCCTCCCCCACAACCTCTGTCTCCCCTGAACTCCCCATGATCTGGCAAACACTCCAGTTCTATGACTGTGTCTATTCTGATCGTTTGTCGTCCATTCCATCCAGTTAAATATTTTTCATATTATCTAAATTCTCTTAATTATTCTTGCTATTCTATGCTTGGCAATAGTAAGCTAGATTTGATGGTAGGGTTACCAGAATATTCTTTGCTGGGTGAGCCGTTCCCCATCATGGAGTCAACCTTTTAATTCAAGCAGTGCATTACTTTGGAGACCCTACTAATATTATCAGCAGGGCAGGTAGGAATTGAAAATTAGGGGGGCGCCTGGGTGGCGCAGTCGGTTAAGCGGCCGACTTCAGCCAGGTCACGATCTCACGGTCTGTGAGTTCGAGCCCCGCGTCAGGCTCTGGGCTGATGGCTCAGAGCCTGGAGCCTGTTTCCGATTCTGTGTCTCCCTCTCTCTCTGCCCCTCCCCCGTTCATGCTCTGTCTCTCTCTGTCCCAAAAATAAATAAAAAACGTTGAAAAAAAAAAAAGAAAATTAGGTCATACACCCAGTGCCTTTCTATCCCTAGGTTCTCCTAATGACCCACGGAGCTGGCCCTTCTGCTCTGTTGTGCAATGTGTATGTCTTCTTCCCATCCCATCCCTTCCCACTCCCTACCTACATACACCTCACTCTCAAATTGATTTTCCTCATTCAACTCGCCCTACCTGGGACATCGATGTTCACCTACACAACTTCCTCCCATCCTTTATACTTACTCCCTCTGTCCATATGGTTCCATGTTCTCATCCTTAGAACGCTGCTTTTGGCATCTGGAGGAATCAATTGCCTAAACCTCACTGCTGTTGTGATCATTACTACTACCTTGAGAAGGAAAGACTTGTATCTGGTAAACTGGGTCTTAACTGTGACATTCTGGAGACAGGGTCCTCACCTGTCCTTTGTTAGCCAACCCAAAGTACACTCTCAGTCAGTGAGTCCTACAGACTTGGAAAAGCATGCTGACTCATAAGAGGCTGGCTGAACCTTGTGGGGCCACCATTACTCATGTCTCCTTCCCATCTGTGCAGTCCTTTCCGGGAGAATGAACATTTTCCAAAATGGTATTTATACAGCTCAAGTGAAGAAGAGGTTTTTATACCATTATTTAACGAGTTAAGAGACTGTTCACATTGCCTGCCTGCATGGGGCAAACAAGAAGGAATAAATCAGTCTGCTTTAATTTTTCAGAATGGCTGGATTGGGTCCCAGATCATCAAGTTCTTATGGCACCTTCGTTTTGCTTTGGCTCTGGAGTCACTGCTGGGGAATATTATCTAACCCAATTATACTCACCCTTCTCTCGAGTCCTCTTGGGTTCAATAAGGAGAAGCATTACTCAACGGTATGTTACTCTTCAAAAAGGTTTCAAACACATGAATATTAGACTCTATTTCTTCTAGCACATCTCACTGCTTGATACTTCATACCTGAAATATTTAAAATCTACTCACTATTTGCTCATTCTAATTCAAATAAGAATCCATCATGCCAAACAAAATTTATCTCAGCTTGAGGGTCTTTTTGCATGGGCGTGGAGAAGCCTGGATATTCTTCCTCTGCCTATATTCTGCAAGGGTATTTATGTGTTATACTGCTCTTAATCTGATATTTAAGAAAAATCATCAGAATATACAGGTTTGCTAAAAATGACCCAAACCACTTGAAGGAGAAACAGTAGCCAAGTGTGTGGAGGTGGAAATGGCAAATGTGTTGCTGGTTTTCAGAAATATCAAGACCATCTGCTATGTCAACAACATTTCTGCCACAGTCAAAACCAGCTGAAACCAGCTGGTTGAGAATAAAGGGTTTGCAGGATGGCTGCCCCTGAGATGAGAGGAGATGGCCCTCCCATCATGGCAAGGCTTGTTTTGGAAGAGGTTCGACACTCAGGGGAGAGAGCCAGTGGGGAGCTGCAGGCCACAATAAGGTCCATGTTTGCAAACAAAGCATAAATCATACCGCTGATGAGTGCTGCTTTGTCCTGGACGCATCTCAAGAACGCATTAGTCACACATACGGCATTTATAGAAGTGAGCCACCAAATTACTCAATGGAACCCCATGTCCACACCTTGACTGGAAGTGTTATGGGGCATCCATCAATTTGATTCTCTACTCTTCTTCTTGTAGTTGTCCTGGGAGGGCATAAGAAAGCAATATAAGGAAGCTGGGCATGGTGGAATGGGGGGAATGTCTTAAGAATATTCTGGGCAGTGGTGCATGAGCCTACATGAAGAAGTAAAGGGTCAGCTGACTAACTAGAGGAAGTAGAGAGTACCTTCCCAGGAAAACGTTCCCCTAAGCTATGTTTACCCAGAAAACAGGTCATTCTGGTCACCATTTATTTCTTCTTGGCTCCAAATATCCAACAAAGCTCATGATTCAGGTTAATCTAATCACCTCATAAAGAATGTCATCATCATTTCAAGGCAGACAGAATATAATTTGATAAAAAGTATAACAAAGGCCTGCATTAGATTAAATGTATCTTTAAGGTCTGATAATTAAAATGAAAAAGATGTAATTCAATTGTACTTGGGTTTCAACGCTGTAGAATGCTATAATCGGTATGACCTTGCCATTTATAGGTCCAGTCTTTGACATTATATAGTAGTTACCTTTAGCCTCCTTCAAATGGCTATAAATATAATAATTCAGAATATGTTGTGAAACCTTTATGCATGGGTATGTGTGCATGCCCGGGCGCATCCCTGACTTTAAATCCAGTTATTGACCTGTACTGTTCTGTTGTACTGTCCTAGGGGCAATAGGTTTTCAATAAAATAAGCAAGTGATAAACTCTATTTTAGTACATATTGGATACTCTCCTAAAAAATAAAATGACTTCTTCTATGTCAAGAGGGAATAGTACACCCTCCCAATTTGACTTTATTTATATAGGTAATTCTCAAAATCCCTGCAGTAGCCGGTTCCCAAGACATTTCCCTCTAATAATCCATAAGATCACCTGTATTGCACTATAGTCCAAATGTGAATCTTGCAGACATTTTTTTCATGGCAGTTCATAAATATAATGTTTCCTTTTTAGCTAGATGTGTCACTAACCAGCGTTTTGTTATGACATTTACGAGGCGGGCATCAAAGCCAAGTTCTATTTCTTCATACTAAAGATATTTGTAACAATACTTCCAAAAACAACTACTCAGATTCATTAAGTACAGCTATAAATCTTTCTCCTGAAATGGTGATTCTGCCAGTCTGCACAAGTCTCTGCAGGAAGCACGGTGCTAACTCTGCTATAGGTTGAGTTTAGCCTGCAGATAGGCTGCGACTGAGAAACATCGTGGGCTGGTGGACACCGTGAAAATAATCCACTCCCCCATCCTGCTCTGAGGTCTCAGGCAACCTTAACCAAGTCATCTGGACTTTTCTTTGCACTTTCGTTTCTTTCTACAACAATGGAAAAATTTATACATATTTTCTCTTTGTAGGGATCATTCTAGTATCACCTTAATTTCTTCCTATTATGTGCATTCTCTTTATTATTGGTTTTCTATTTGCCAATCCTTATGATACAGCCATCCAACATTCCTGGTTAACTGTGTAATTACATCAGAGTCCAAGGAAATATTTCTTTGGGCAGAAAGGTAACTGAAAATGATAAGGGAACTGTAAAGGCCTATCATTCTCCTTCATTTCTCATTCTTCATTGAAAATTTATCCACTGTGAACTGTATTTTCTTAATCGCCTTATTTCTTTCATATCTGCTCCATGTCCCTTCCCCAGTCTTCTTTTATGTAGCCCACATTGTTTCTCAACATTCCAAACTCCCTAAATAAAAGAAAGCGCCCCATATTACTGAGTTCTAGTACATGCCAGATGCTTTATTCATCCAACAAGTACGTAATCAATAACAACGTGACTGTCAGACAAAAACAGGACAATGTTGGGAGAGAGTTTCAAAGAGATAAATTTTGACTCAACATAAATGTTTTCTTCCCACGCAGACTCATCTGGATGGGAGACATGTAGGAGGAGAGCACTGCACTACTAAAAGAAGAAAAAGAAGGGAATTTGGGTTACCACCATGACCTGTGTGCACCCACCCCAGGTACAGTCTGGGTAGCAGAGTCACTGAGTGGTCCAGTGAGTTGTCAGAATGGGTCTGATAAAAGCAAGAGGTGATACCAGTGGGCTCAATTCAGTTATTGGGAAGGAGATCTGGCAAGGAGAAATCAAGGTGGCAGGCTATGATATGAAGTCATATTTTAGGGTTTCACAACATTATCCTATCTTTAGCAGCCCCCTAACCATCACCACTGCCATTCTCTGTAAAAGGGACTGTCTGGAAATGGACATAGCATTAGCCCCAACGTACATGGACTGTGGCAGTGTCCTATTAGAAAGAAACTGGGCAAGAAAAGGAAAAAAGAAAAGAAAAAGAAAAGAAGAAAAGAAAAAGGGAAAGGAAAAGAAAAAGAAAGAAAAAGGAAAAGGAAAGGAAAGAAAAGAAAAAGAAAAAAGAAAAGAAAAGCAAACTGGGTGGTATTACCATGTAAACTATTGAGAAGAGGAAAACAGAAAAAACAGCTCTTGAACAAAAAGTGGCCTTGCACGAATGGCTGGGCCATGTTATTCTCCTGTTGGATATAAACAATCTCAGTGAATACCAACATCAGGCAAGGTTACTCGGAGACCATAATAAAGTGAGACAAACAAGTCTACTTCATAATTTTGTCTAAGTGCAGATAAAACCAGGTCACCATATCACCCATAAAACACCAAACACTCCATCTCTTGGCACAAATAATTGACTGCTACTTCTTTCCTACTCTGCCCTCTCTATAGATAAGATTTATTGATCCTCAATCATAGAATTGCCCATGCTTTCTGCGAGCACTCAATCTAGGGAGAACTCCTGCTTTCTTAGACCCTCCCTCGTATCAACCAAAGGCTAAATCCTGCAAGTGGATCTAACACCCTCTACTGAGATACCTTGTGGTTTCCCGTGGTGTGTGTTCTCTCTCACCAACACAAGTAATAAACCCAACTGGTGGATCACAGGTACGTTCCCGGTGGTCTTTGGCTGGAGGGCATGGACACCACAAGGTTGGGTTCAAGACAGAAGCCCAGGTCTAAAGAATGGGCCAACATGTAGAGGACGAACGCTTATTAAAACTGCAGCAAGTTAGGAGCTACACAGCAGCGAGGCTTGTCCCAGGGCCCAGGGTCTTGGAAATAGTTCTCAGCACAACCTAATTCCAAACCACACCAGGAAGTAGGGCTGATGTCACAGTTCCAGCTGAAAGTTGCCTCTTCTTTTTGTTTACTGTTTATTAATCTTTGACAGAAAGAGACTGAGCACAAGTGGGACAGGGGCAGAAAGAGAGGGAGACACAGAATCTAAAGCAGAATCCAAATCCTGAGCCGTCAGCACAGGGCCTGATGAGGGGCTTGAACCCACAAACTGCGAGATCATGACCTGAGCCGAAGTCAGACACTGAACTGATTGAGCCACCCAGGCACCCCTGAAAGCAGGCTGTTTAAGATGACAAATAACACTTGGGCCTACAGGAGGGACTTAGGGAAATGAGGGCGAATAGAGAAGAAAGCACCAATTAGTGAACTGAGCTGTTTTTATAATGCTGGTAAAGCCTTGAAATATTATAAACCAGGATCTTTGTGATCAGAATTGTCAACTCTCTCAATCACCCAGAGACACATTAAAGAAAACCAAAAGTAATAATAACATAGTTGCTAGAATATAGGAAAATCTTAAGGATGTCTAGCTTTAAGGCCATTTATACCATCTCCTTTTTAGTTTATTCTCTCTCAGTCTCATACCTACACACACACACACACACACACACACACACACACACACACACACACACACATATACCTTATCAATATATTTTTATGCTTTTCTTTTTTCAAGCCCTTTATACTTGTTGCCAAGGCTAGATGCTCTAACTTGTTTTATCCTTTGCTTAAAGCAGTGGTTCTTAACTTCAGCTACACATTAAAATCCCCCAGGAAATATTTTTAAAAAGCCCAGTGTCCAGTACGTACCCCAGACCAGGTGAATTAGAATCCCTAGACTAAGACTCTGATATCATCTTTGGTTTTTGTTTGATTTTTGTCTTTTTTCTTATGTGCAGGTGACTCCAATGTACAACCAAGATGGAGACCACCTGGCTTAGAGTTTCTTCCTCAGCTTTGACAACAGACTCATTGTGTAACTGGCGAATTCCTTTCCAAATAGTAGGCCATACCTTCAGGCTATGTTCTTCTAGTTCTTAACCTGCCTACAGATCCCACCTGGGGGTGTGGGGGGGTTAATGTGAGAGTTCCAGGGTAGGCTTAGTCACCGGTATGGACTCCAAAGAACCATGGAAGTTTGAATAAAGAAACAAAAGAATAATGGAAGCTCTTTCACCAGGTGCACAGGCGTAATATCTAAAATCACTAAAAACAAGTTGACACCAACCAATCAATATGTGCAATGGCAATTGAGCTGGGGTGGGGGTGGGAGGATCAGAGAGATCTCCCACTGTGCTAAATGTCAAGTTTTAATTGCTGAATTAAAGTGAGGCCCTGAGGATCCTAAGAAGGGGTCCGGGAAGCCGGGGCACTGAAGGGTCATTTCGGGAACTTTAAAGAGTGAACATAAATCAGTGAAGAAGCATTCTAATGTTTAACAACAGGTACAGGCTTTTCTGCAAGTACCCACAGAGTATCATCCCACCCCAAAACAAGCCTGTAGCTAGGGTAGCTATCATTCTTATATTGCAATTATGTTTTTGCATATGTTCTCTTTGCGAATACGTATCATGTGCTCAACAAATGCCTGATAAGTTCATGAATGAATGGACTTGTCTTATGTAGACAGCCCTTTAATTCTTTCTTGTCATCTGTAAAACTAATTTCCTCTTTTAGACCACAGCTACCATTTCAGTGTTTTTATAACTGTAAACACTGTGATGTTTCATAATTGCATTTTTTTCAGTATTACGTATCCTGTATACTTACCATGGTGTCAGATATTACAAAAAAAAATAAAATAAAGTATAAACTGAGATTTCTGAGTGTCAGGTGCTTATGGACACCAATGATTCCACGTTAGACCCTGATGCCATTTCATCCCGTGGTGTTACCAGGCCCTGTTGAATCAGCACCCAGGGAGGCATCTACAATGACAGCATCTCAGGTCCCATGGCTTGCTTTTGGGGGAGGTCATTTTGGCACACAAAGATTTTTCCATTACCCTATTCCCCATAAATAACAAATAACTTCCTACTCATAGGCACAAGGGATGAAATTTCCTTATCTATAGATATCAGACTATATGTTCCTTGATGTACATTATTTGTAAGAGATGCCTCTTGGTCCAATTACTTAAAACTCCAGTGGAAGTTAAGGTCAAAACATTTAACTGTCCTAAATCCAGTATGTCACTGATTCTCATTATTTTTCACATCTCCTTCGCAAAGAAAATTAAACCACAAACCACCCGTAGGTAATAAAGCAGAAAGTAAAACTGTATTTTATTCCCTAGAAAGAGCCCATAGTGGAAAGTGAGCAAACACTTTAGCATTCTAAAAATCTTAAAGTGGTTTATTGATTCCTAAAATGTCCCAATTCTAAAGAATCCAGACAAATACATTTCTTTGCATTTTTAAATATATGTGTCTCTATTCAATTTGGTTTATATTTTAAAGTTTATTTATTTTTTTTTTTGAGAGAAAGAGAGGGAGAGAGCATGTGCACACAGGAGGGGCAGAGAGAGAGGGAGAGAGAGAATTCCAACCAGGCTCCATGCTGTCAGCAAAGAGCCCGACGCAGGGCTTGATCCCCCATACCACGAGATCATGACATGAGCTGAAATCAAGAGCCGGATGCTTAACTGACTGAGCCACCCAGGATCTTCTGATTTGTTTTAAATATTTTATATCCCCACAATGATTCAATATGATACATGCATTTAAATCAGTCTTTAGAATTAATAATGATTGTACTTAACTATCATGAAATATCCACCCAAAGGTGCTCTCATGGACATCCAGTGTCATAAACAAATGTGTCCCTGGACTATAACTCTAACTTTAAGGACTACCTTCCTGGTGTTTCTCTAAAGACAGAATTTATGGTATTTCCATAAATACAGTGACTATCGACTTTTGGTACAACACACCATCTGGGCCCTGTTACTTTAATACCAATACGGCTATGGGTTTTCTCCTCTCTTTATCTTAGAATGTTTCTTTGCTACAGCGGCATTGATAATTTTCACAATTAGTTAATATTGAATACAGATTCATAAAGATAAATACTGGTGTATCCTATTAATGACTAATATAAATTATTCTATTTCCCACGCACAGGAAAAGCCCATTTACATGTTGGTGTCAGAAAACAGACCGAATGACCATAATTTAATCGTATCACCACAGAGTATTATAGTATGCAGCTCTTAGCATTCAAGAGCTTAATTTGATGGTTGGTATCCTTTACATTAAATGTCTGTGTAATATTAGGTTTTATCCCAGTTATTTGAATATGTACCCAGTGGAGCTTTAACATTCTGTTAAGGTCCACCTTCTGAAAATAAGCTGAGTTTAAATCCTTTTAATGTATTCCATATTTGCTATCTCTCTACTTTTTATTTTTATGAACACCTGTTTCAATAGGAGACGGCTGAGTGAATTTGCAGCTGGAATAATGCATAAGCAGGAAAATATGCTGGGAACCCTTATGAAGAGATGAAGCTTTGAATGAAAGGCTCGGCTAGCACCAAATTAGATGAAGCTGAGAAATACTAACTCACAGAAGGAGAAGTGGCTCCATGCAGAAGGAGAAAAACATTTATGTAAAAAGGATAAGAATAAACTCAACCTGAGTCTTGGACAGCCTAGAAGGGGTCTGTATTGAGGAACCAGGATGGAATGAGGCACTGGGAGTTGTCTGCAATGGCAGCTGTTAACGCCTCACGTGAGACAAGGGGATTTGCGATTGGAGGCATGCATACAAAGTAAACACCCAATAACCTGGGGCATGGGTTAGAATGAAATGGCAATAGTAAACTCCCCAGTCCACCGGCTGAGACATCAGTGTTAGCACTGCAGCCCACACCTAGCCAAACCCACAAATGGATCACACAGGAAAGGCTGTCACTGATAGGGTTGCAATGAGATGCTCCTGCCTAGCAGGTAAGGTTCCATTTGCCTCTGGGCACTTGAACATTAAGACTGGCTTGAAGGGTATTTCCAGACCTTCTTGGCCACTGGCTACTGACTGAGGGGACAGTCAAAAGATAGGTGTGAGAAATAAGTTAGAAAGGAGAATGGAAAGGATGGTAACAGAAGTAATGCAAAGTCTTAGGACTTACTGGTATGGGGTTCCATTAGTAAATCAGGTCAGTTCTAGAGCATATCTGCCCTTCATCAAGACTAAGTTTTCAAATGCAAATTAGCCTCCAGTAAAATCCAACTAGATTCACAATGAATCGTATTTAAAAAGACAAATTTTTTTAACTAAAAAAATTGAAGGATAAAACCAGATGCAACACCATGGCAGCTCACTGCTTGCAGAATCATTAACTCATTAATTTATCTATTGAGCAAACATTTGTTGACATATGGTAGGCATTGTTCTAAGTATCACCATTGGTGGATTATCCTAATGGGGTGGGTACCACAGAATTAACAAGAAAAATACAAAATGATTCCAGATATTGATTGTCGTGGGAGGATAATAAAGCAGGACCTTACAATAGAGACTGACTGTGGAGGGGAAGTGAAATGACTTCTTTAAACAGAGTGATCAGGAAGGGTCTTTCCCAACAAGGTGTAGTTTCTGACTGAGACCTGAATGGTGGGAAGGAACAAGCAGGGGAACGGAGTTCCAAGCAAAGAGCTAAGTAGCATCTGCTGCTAGGGCTCAAGCATGTCTGGGCATGTTTGATGAACTGGCTTTCAGGTCCAAGAGATCTCGGTTTCCATGATTTAATTTGCCCATAGCCCTTGGGGTTTGGCTGAAAGAGAAAGGAGTAATGACCCATAAAAGAAGACAGAAGCACTGAGGAAGACCAGTCAGGTGTCTTATCCAGCCTGGATCCAGAGACCAACATCTGAGATGAATGAAAAGACCACCATCTGAGATGGAGGAATGCATTGTTTTCACAAGGGGCTCATGAGACACAAAAGAATAATGGTCTGGGGGACAAAGCACATTCCAGAGCACATGAGGATCATGCCCCCTACTTCTTAGGAAGTGCAGTGTATTTCATGCTCATTATGGACAAAGAGGAAAAGAACACCATTTTGATACTTTGAGGGGTGTAGAAAGGGCAGGTAGCGGCAGGTTTTCACTCAGGGTGCCACCACTGAGACAGTGGGAATTGCAAGTCTTCCAGAAACTGTCAGAAAGGGGAGGCTCCTCAAATGAGCTAGGGTAGAATGAGAAGCATGAGAAGAATGTTCATAAACATATATTTGATATCCCACTCCTAGAAGTATTGGGGGTCTACAAAAGAAACAGGGGATCATGTTAGTAAAGAATAAAGTATGTTACCATACACCTAGCCACCAAAACTCCTACAATTTCACCCTCTTCTCTGAATCCTTCCTTTACATTTTGTACAGTTTTCCCTGCTGCCCTCTCTGGGAATGGCTTTGAGAACACTGGATCTAACGGTAGGGTAGGTGTCCTCACTGTTCTGCGAGGCAACTCTCACTCTGATTTCCTTAACCTCCCTCTCTGGTCTCGTAACAATAATCATCAGTGTTTGGGGCCCAGTTGTGTCCCCCGAAATTCACGTGTTAAAGTCCTAACCCCCAGGACATCAGAAAGTGACTATATTTGGAGACAGGGTCTGTACAGAGTTAATTACTATTAAATGAGGTCACTGAGGTGAGTACTAATCCAATATGACTGGTGTCCTTATAAGAAGAGCAAATCGGACACTGACATGCACAGAGGAGAGAACATATGAGGACAAAGGGAAAAGACAGCCATCTACAAGCGAGGCAGAGAGGCTTCAGAAGAAACCAATCCTGCTGACACTGATCTCAGATATATCTAGCCTCTGGAACTGTGAGAAGATAAATGTTGTTTAGGCTGTCCAGCCAGTGGTATTTGTTATGGCAGCCCTGGATGGCTAACACAACTCAGATACCGGCTTTCCTTGCTGCTGTTATCTGCAGCCCTCTCTGGAGATTTCAGAATTGGTTTAGTCCTACTCCTCTCTCCTAAACAACCTATGTCATAATCCTTGGTGATTTCTAGAACTAGGCCTCGGTGTTTGTGTTTCAATGAGGAAAATGTGACTTTGCTGCTATCCAAGAGACAAACTAACCTCTTATGTAAACCATAGTCTGAGACACAGCCTGAGAGTAGGAAATCCTTGTGGCAGCACTCCCACACCCACACGCCTCTCTTCTCACCCTCCATGTTGTGGTTATTATGGCAACTTTGTTTTCAGGGATCTGTATTATCATTTTTTTTTTAGATATTGCTCATCACAGCTGTTGACAAGAACACTTACGCACTTGTCTTCAAGGATAGGGTGAAGCCACTGCTGATATTCTGCAAAGGGTGGTTCCATGTGCTTTTTAAGAATTGGATGTGACGGTATATTTTGAAAGAAAAAAAAAAATCACTCAACGTGGATAAGGAAAGGTTCAGTAGCCTACAGAAAATGGTGCAATCTGCTCAGATGTCCTATTATTACTTGCCTCGTATCTTCAAAATTCTGTAACTTCCTCTCATCTGAAGGTTCATGTATGTATTTTCAAACTCTCCCGCTCAACTAATTTCATGGAGCCATGAAATTGCAACGCTCGGCAAGAGCGTGAGACTTCATGGTAACTGCAGCTCCCCCACCAAGACCAACCCTCTCAGTCTTCCATATGCCATTGACTAGAAGATTTCACCCACATGTCCACTTAAAACTCTGTCTCTTTGGCCCCCCTCATCTTACCCCCACCTCTTCCCAATTATAGATGTCTCTTTTACTCTTATTGCTCCATTTACTTCACTATTTTACTCGGAATTACTTAGAGTCCAGATAATAGAAGAACCTGGGTGGCTCACTCCATTAAGCATCCAATTTCGGCTAAAGTCATGACCTCCTGGTTTGTGGGTTTGGGCCCCACGTCGGGCTCTGGGCTGACAGCTCAGAGCCTGGAGCCGGCTTCCAATTCTGTGTCTCCCTCTCTCTCTGCCCCTCCTCTGTTCATGCTCTGTCTCTCTCTGTCTCTCAAAAATAAATACAAATATTTTTAAAAAATAAAAATAACTAAAAATAAAAAAGTCCAGATAATATATGCCTCGTGAAAAGAGTAGGTTTCAAAAATATCAAAAAACATTATTGCATATTATTGTTCAGCCTACTGGGATTTTTTAAAAAGAATTTAATGTGTATTCTTATCTCAGAGTGATGTCCATGGATAGCTAAAACTACACATGGATTTATGATCGTTATTAGCACTTTGTTCATACTTTACAACACTTACTATTGTATATTACAGTCAACCTCTTAGGTGTCTGTTTCCCCAAATGTTCAGTTTAGAACTTATTGTTTAATAAGTTATTCAAGGGCAAGTACCAGGTCTTATTCATATTTATAGCCCCCTAATCTTGCCAAGAGACGAGAGCCTAGAATAAGTTGAATAACAATTTGTTGAGTGGAAAAAGATGACAGGAAGTCATTTAATTTTGTGTGTATATTTATGCAAAAAATAAACTGGCTGTTGAGTTCTACCCTCAAAAAAATAAATTAAAAAATAGGATAAAATTCTATTTCAGGAATTTTTGAAAGAGACCTATAACCAAAAATATGTCATTGCAGAAGCAGAGAAGCAGTCACACTGCAAAACTGCAATGCCACCAAGAATAGAAGAAATCTCAGCTTGCCAACAGAACACAACGTGTAATTCACATTTGAATCACTATTCTTGAGGTCAAAATATTTCTCTTCTAGTTTACTTTCTCTCTCTCTCTCTCTCTCTCTCTCTCTCTCTCTCTCTCTCTCTCTCCATATATACATACTACACATATGCTTCACACATACACAGACAACGTATAGGCGTATATACTCTCCTAATTTCAAGTTTATGCTTCATGTCAGTCCGTATAAAATTATACCCAACTATCTCGAGTCACTTTGGGAAGAAAAATAATGGATTACATTAGTTGAGTAACTGATTATTTAAAAAAAATTTTTTTAATCTTTACTCATTCTTAAGCGTGAGAGAGAGAGAGAGAGAGTGCGAGCAGGGGAGGAACAGAGAGAGAGGGAGACACAGAATCCGAAGCAGGCTCCAGGCTCTGAGCTGTCAGCACAGAGCCTGACACGGGACTCAAACTCATAGACGGCGGGATCATGACCTGAGCCGAAGTCAGATGCTTAACTGACTGAGCCAGCCAGGCACCCTCAGCAACTGACTATTTCAATAGCCAACTGAATCTAATCAATTTATTAAGAAGCAGTTATTCAGTCATTCAGTCATTATTCTATTTTATGTAGTTTATCTGGGAAGAGTTTTATTCATCCCTCTCGCCCCCATCATAACTGATTTCTTTCCTACGGATTACTGCTCATTTAGCAGCCACCATCTGAGAGAATTGAGAACTGACAATAATGTAAACCTTATAGTGACTATATAGGAAAAAATTTTGTTAAATAAAGAGACAATCTCCCACGTGAAAAATAATAATAACAATTGAAGTGAAGTTGGTTGTCTCCAATCTGATAGTCTAGGCATGCACACAGGCCCACAAGGAGCATTCATTAGTGATCATCACACACAGACACCCTAATAAGAAATGTAAAAATCTGTGAAGCTGCCCCAAATGTAACGTTATGGGTAAAGAATGTTTAGATTCTCTTTTTTGAAGGAGAACATACATACTCTAGTATAAAGTCTGCATGGAAGAGCAAACCTTTAAATTTTCCAAAACCAGTCAAGAAATCGGGTACGATGAGTAAAATTTGGGAAAAGAAATCAAGTAAAATATTTTGATATCTTATAATGTATTATTCAGACAGTCCTTTTCATTGTTTCCAAATTGTAATTTAAATAGAAGTATATTAGGGGTGCCTGGGTGGCTCAGTGGGTCAAGCATCCAACTCTCCGTTTCCGCTCAGGTCATGATCTCACAGTTTCGTGAGTTCGAGCCCCACGTCAAGCTCTGCGCTGACAGTGTGGAGCCTGCTGGGGATTCTCTTTCTCTCCCTCTATCTCTGCCCCTCCCCTGGTCACACTGTCTCTGTCTCTCTCAAAATAAATAAATATACTTAAAAAAATAAAAATAAAGAAATAAATTTAAGTATATTAGAGTTTGAAATGGATGGAGGTTAACTTAAAAAATGACATAACTTGCTCAATTTATATATAGTGATTTGGAGTAAAGAAACCTTTATGAACATTACTATTTTAAGAGACAAGATATGTTTTAAAAATATCTTTAAAAACAAGAATAAGGGGCGCCTGGGTGGCGCAGTCGGTTAGGCGTCCGACTTCAGCGAGGTCACGATCTCGCGGTCCGTGAGTTCGAGCCCCGCGTCGGGCTCTGGGCTGATGGCTCAGAGCCTGGAGCCTGTTTCCCATTCTGTGTCTCCCTCTCTCTCTGCCCCTCCCCCGTTCATGCTCTGTCTCTCTCTGTCCCAAAAATAAATAAACGTTGAAAAAAAAATTTAAAAAAAAAATAAAAAAAAATAAAAACAGGAATAAGATATGATTTGACATTTTATTATTAAATGGGATAGACTGTTTATGGGAAATATATGTGGAGATGACCCAGTTAACATACGCTCCTATAAAGCCCAACTAGATATCCTAGTATGACACACACACTCTAAGAAGTCCATATATATTTCACACAAAAATAAGCAACCAATGCCAAAAAAATTTACTTTATCCAGAAGCAACCCAGTATAAAAGTATTGGCATCTTATGAAAGGGCTACTTCAGACCAGTCAGACCTTATATAAAAGCAGGTTTTTTCAAGCAGAAGTCAGGAGGCTTTGGGATAGACATTCTAAAGAGAAAACCCTATTCACCAGACTTAAGAGGGTTGTTAGTCAGCTCACACACTGGCTTACCCTCTTCCCAAAGAAGCACTGGCATCCATTTTGGATGAACACGTAGTCTTCCATCTTGAATTACTTATCTTTTATAGTCTACTTGGTGAAACCGGAGCTGGGGGAAGTGCCACCTCCAGACTTGACTTCCCCCCACATCTCTTGTTAGAATAAATCATTGAGACAGTGGCAAATTAGCAAGAAAGTTTTTCTCTTGGTGTTTTGACTTCCTCATATGATTATGGCTGGTTCCATGGCTTTTGAACGGATATTCTCGTTTCTCTATTTCCTAAGAGGTGAATATATTCAATGCATTCATTTTATGAGAAACCTTCCCTCCCCGAGAACATTTTTCAATGCTGGCAACCTTCCTGGAAGCTGGAGAATTCACAAGAAGCAGGTTTTCTTAGTAGCCTAATCACAGCCTGGAAAGAAGTATGCTAATGTTTTCACCATGCTTCATCTACCTCACACAACATTATACAGATTGATTTTAGTAGAAAAATCACTCCCAAACTGGAGCTGGAAATGGAGTTAGGAAAATAAACAGGTTTTTTTCTTCACTTTTTAATGTCTTCATTGATATGACCCCCCAAAAAGGAAGATGTGAACACTAAATTCTACCTTCATATACACCAAATACCTTTGATTTGAAACAACACTGGCATTCATCCTTTGGAATTTTCATTAATAGTTAACAGCATTATAGTTTTCATTTATGTACGACATTGTATTATTCCAGTCTATCTAGTCTCTACTGAAGAGACTAAGTAAAATGTTTCTTTTTCTATTTATAAATCAGAAATTTAAATCTCCTAAGTTCACTCAAGTTCTCACCAAGATAAAACTAGAACCTGGAACCACGGTCCCTGAAATGTTTATTCTGTATCATCAAGATTCATTGTTATCTGGACAAATATTAACTTACCATCTTCAGAGAAAACAACAGGCAATGCAGTTGCTTTGCACACAACGTATTTTGAAAATACACATGCTCATATATTTATTCATATTTCTTTTGTGAGACTTCTAACTAAAATCTTGGAGATTCATTTTTCCTATATGACACAAAGTCAACCATCAAGCCATACAGATAATAAGCATAATTTTTTGAGGGTTGCATAAGGCTTTATGAAAATATTATCATACACACTTACAGACATTTTTCAAAATATATAACATATATTCAAGAAAAGAAATTCAAATAAAATTATTACATTAAGTTCTAATCATAGTACTAATAGTAGAATTTGAAATGGAAGGAAGGAAGGAAGGAAGGAAGGAAGGAAGGAAGGAAGGAAGGGAAGGAGGGAGGAAGGAAGGAAAGAAGGAAAGAAGGGGGGAGGAAGGGAGGGAGGGAAGGAGAGAGGGAAGGATAGCCTACCTAAGCCTACCTAACCCACTAGGCTTTTTCTAACATCCTAAACTCAGAGAAGGCTGAATTCTGAATTCAACCCAGTCTGGAATGGATGGGTTGAAGAGTGTATCAGCCAAATGTATTAGACTGTGAATAGCAGAAAATACAGAATGCGGTTGTGCAAATAATTTATTTTTATCTCACAGAAAAAATCCAAAAGGAGATGCTCAAAGACTGGTGTACTTGTGTAAATATTATCAAGGGATTAGGCTCCTTCTATATGTCAGCTCTACTACCTTCAGTGTGTGGGTATTGTCCTCGGCGTCACAAAGTGGCTTCCGGGCCTACTCCTATCATTTGCTCATTCCAGGTAGGAAGAAAGAGGGGGAAGAGAAGGCAAAGAGCTTCTCCTGGTGGGACTTCTATATGTCATCAGTCCTCACTGTCACATGGCCATTTCTAGCTGCAAGGGAAGCTGGCTCTCCAAGTATTTCCCTTTGAAGCCTGCATAGTACAGGAAGGCAATGGGAGAGGGTGTGATTGAATGAATCCACCCAGAGCACCTCCCCCAGAATGTTGGACTGTAAGGCCTTTCTAGAAGAGGAAAAATTGAAACAAACCCTCAAAACTAAGTCCCGAGTATAGTGCGAGAAGGGAAATGAAGACAGAAGCACACAATGAAAATTCTACAGGGTGAGTGTTGTTTTCTCTTTGACACTGTAAATCCTAATAAATTAAAATAGACCCAAGTAATATTCAAAGACAGGAAATCTCCAAGAAGCCCATATGAGTGCATATTATGGTCTCGATAAATATTTATTGAGCAACTGAAGGGATGGATCGTAGTCTTGCTTCTGTTGCCAATGTCATTTGCTTATTTAAGCTAAAGTTTTTGTTATGCTGTTCATGTTTCAAAGCGAATTCCTTGAGTTCAGCTCTTTATGGTGAAAGGTAAAAGCTTGATAGTATGCTTTCAATACTGATCACTAGAATTAAATCTGAAAGCCACTCTTACATAAGCCATTAGTGTTAGCATTTGAAGCCTAGAGAGAAACACACTATTCGTTTGTTTTTACTCCCTGATGAAACATTTCTAGAAAATAGATGGCTACAAAATCTCCATTACTTGCACCACTCCTCACTTTACTTTTAATTTCCTTTAAAATAAATGAAGCAGTAACTTTATAATATATCAAGTGAAAAAGTAATGTTGAGCTTTTGCAATGAACTGGACAAAAGCAGCTTTTTTTATTTTTTATTTTTTATGGAAGGGACCTCACCCAACTGATCTCACCTGAGCTGTAGAAAATGAAGGTAGACCACATAACGTACTAGACAGAGATTGACTCCTTTTCACAGGAAAAGAAAATTATAGGCTAGGGCTCATGTAATAATCTAAACAAGATGGAAGATTTTCTTGCTAAAAAATAAGAATGAGAAATTGTGAGTACATAATACGATTTAGTTCTCAAGAAAACAACACCAACTACATAATGTTCTCCATTTCAGGAAACTATTGTCTTAGAAGATAGATTTTGAATGCTGAACAGGGATAGGTAATGATTCAATTCCATGCAATCTGCATCTATTGCGTTCCCGCTTTATGGCTGTAGATTGTCATAGGCCAAGGGAAATAGACATGAAACTGCACGACCTCTGCCTTTATATTATTTATAATCTTGTGAGGAAGGAGGGCAGATATAAACAACAAACAAACAGACTGAAGACTGCTATGAGGGTGTTCATGGAGGCACCAAAAAGACACATATAAACTAATATACCTGGAGGACAAGGGAGAAGATCACAAAAAAGTTGATGGCCCCAACAATCTGGACCCCTGGTATTCTAGCTTCTGTATGGTTCCCTCCCACACGGCTCTGGTGACCAACAGACTACTGAGGAAGTGACACTGTGTGGGGTCTAAGACAAGATCATAAAAGATATTTCCATTCCTGTCTTTTTTTCTCTCATATCACTTACTCTGGAGGAAGCCAACTTCTGTGTTGTAAGAACACTCGAACAGCCCTAAGGAGTAGTCTACAAGCCCAGGAACTAAGACCTCCAGCCAGAAGCCAACACCAATTTGCGAGTAACCATGTGAGCAAGCAATCCTCAAAACAGAACCTCCAACTCTAAGCCTTCAAATTAACTACATCTTGACTACAGCTGCATGACAGACCCCAAGTTAGAAGCACTCATCTACGCCGATCCCAAATTCTTGAACTATGTGTGAGATAGATGTTTATCATTATTTCATGTCATTAATTTAAGGGTTAATCTGCTATGCAGCAATAGACAGCTAATTCAGGTCCTAATGGATCCACTGGAAAGAGCCAGATAGAGGAGTGGTAAAATTCATTCCAAGAATAAGGAGCAGAATATGCAAAGGCACAGAGACGTAAAACAACACGATGTATTTAGGAAATAATGAGAGACTCAAAATGCAGTAGTAGGGATGTGTGGAATGGCAGGACTGTGTATACCAAGATAAGGAGCTAGAGTTTTATCCCTGTAGGCACTGGGCGGCACTGAAGCTTCTAAGTAGTAGCAATCAGCAGCCGCAGCAGCAGCACATATAGAGGACTGACAATATGCCAGGCCCTGTTTGGTTTTTGTTTTTGTTTCAATTTTTTTTAATGCTTATTTATTTATGAAAGAGAGTGTGAGTGGGGGAAGGGCAGAGAGAGGAAACACAGAGGATCCAAAGCAGGCTCCACGCTGACAGCAGAGAGCCCAATGGGAGGCTGGAACTCACGAACCCTGAGATCATGGCCTGAGCCAAGGTCAGATGCTTAACCAACTGAGCCACCCAGGTGCCCCAAAACCAGGCACTGTTTTAAGCATTTTCCATAGATTCATTTAATCCTCACCACCATCGCATAAAATAGGCTCTTCTATTATTCCTGTCTTACGAAGTAGGGAACCAAAGAGCAGGAAAAGAGGGATAGAAATTGAGGATGTTTGAAAGGTAATGACTAATAAGATAGATGAAGAGAATGGCATTAGAGATGGACGTGAGGTACTCAGGAGAAAGGACAGCACCGGTACTCACCCACGGCACCTCACAGTGAGGCTGAGGTCAAAGTATGGAGCAAGTAAACCAAAATGGAAGAGGTTGCAGTTTCAGAAAGGAGACCAAATGAAAGAGGAAGATTGTCACTGCAAAGAAGAAAGGAAACTATGAAAGAGTAAGGTTCAGGAAGATACAGAAGATTAAACCCAAGGCACAGTGAAAGGGAAAGAAATCTCATAAACAGAAGAAGAGAAAGACATTTACATGAGGGAGGAAGGAAAGTTTGAAGGAGTGCAAGAAGAGGGCCTCGGTATGCTCTGTGAAGTGAGATTTCAGGCTGCCTATTAAGGGTGAAGGGATTTGGTCTGAGACAGAATGTTAACAAGAGTACAAAGGATTTGTGATGACAGCCATGGGAAGAGAGAGGGGAGCTCACAGTACCAAACACCATCACCAGGTAATATTAAGATCTTCTTGGATTTGGATGTCAAAGAAATTCTTTTTAGGGAATGATTTACTGGCTAGAGAATAATCTTCCACTTTTGTGGAAGGACACAGAATTAATCCATTCACTTTGTTTCTCACTTTAAAACAAAATTTAATGTTTGTTTAACTTTTGAGAGAGAGAGACAGAGACAGAGTGCAAGCAGGGGAGGGGCAGAGAGAGAGGGAGACGCGGAATCTGAAGCAGGCTCCTGGCTCTGAGCTGTCAGCACAGAGCCCGACGCAGGACTTGAACCCACAAATCATGAGATCATGACCTGAGTCGAAGTCGGACACTTAACCGACTGATCCACCCAGGTACCCCAAGCCATTCATTTAGTAAGTAGTTAAGTAGCTTAGTGAGAGGAGAGAACCTGGTTTATATTATTTGTTCAACATTTTGTTCCGAAAGAATTTACTCTATTCAAAAAGTACTACGTTGTTGGGAGAGTGAAGTCAACACAGTGGTAGAAGAGGTGGCCCTGTCTTCCTGCAGGTGCACTAAAGACACAGCATCACATGGAGCAGTTCTCACTGGGAGAAATTCAGAAACTAGTTGGTCCCGCACACCAGGCAACGGAGAAAGCACCCACCTTGAAACAGGCAGGTAAAACTGAGACACGCTCTTGCCATGAACGCCATCACTGGCACAGTACCCGACACTTGGGAGGGAACCCCCAACTCTCACCTTGTCCCTGAGTAGTGAAGGGTCTGAACCATACCTAGTGCCCCAACTTTTTCAGCTGCTACCCAAGGGACTGGTTCAGTCACGTTTGCCTGTCCCTAAAGGCTGGCAGCCTGGAATTTGCTAGTACCCCACGAACACAGGTGGGAAAGGGTGGCTTTAAATGGGCACGCAAACACTTCCCCTATTTCCAACCTGATCAGCTCAGACTGAGCAGGCAATAAAGTCCCCCTCCCAGCTTGCTTCCTGGAAAGAGTGGGACCGCACATCTAATTCCCCAATTTATCAAGCTGCTGCCTGAGGGTGTGGCTTTTAACTCGCTTGTCTCTGGGGGCTGATGGGGCAGTACTCCCCTGGGAGTTTGAATGGCTGTGAGGGCACTTCCTGAGGCTCCTCGCCACAGCTCGATTTAGCAATAAAACCAAGCCTGTCGCTTCTTCCTAGACGTTGTTGGACTAGACATCCAGTGTCCCAACTTTTCTAGCTGCTATTCGAGGCACTGACTTTGAACACACCTGCCTATGAAAGCTGATGAGGCCTGGTGCAGGGTCTGTAATGGTGGTGGGTAAGTCATTTTTAATTCTAATATAAAAGAAGACAAAAGTATTAAAAATGCCTATAACTAAATTGCTAATGGATATGCAATATAAATGGATGTAAATTATGACACCAAGGGCATATAATGTGGAAACAGGAGAGGTAAGGATGTAGCATTTGTGGGGAACCTGGGTGGCTCAGTCGGTAAGCGTCCGACTTCGCTCAGGTCACGATCTCGCGGTTCCTGAGTTCGAGCACCGCGTTGGGCTCTGTGCTGACAGCTCAGAGCCTGGAACCTGCTTCGGATTCTGTGTCTCCCTCTGTCTCTGACCCTCCCCTGCTCATGCTCTGTCTCTCTCTGTCTCAAAAATAAATAAATGTTTAAAAAAAAATTTTTTTTTAATTAAAAAAAATTGTGTAATGTTTACTTTTTAGAGAGGGATAGAGAGAACATGTGAGAGTAGGGGTGGGGGGCAAAGAGAGAGGGGGACAGAGGATTCAAAGTGGGCTCTGCGCTGAGAGCAGCGAGCTGGACATCGGCCTCAAACTCACAAAGCGTGAGATCATGACCAGAGCTGAAATTGACGCTTAGCCAACTGAGCCGCCCCGGCACCCCTGTTTTTAATTTAAATCTTAGTTAGTTTAACATACAGTGGAATATTGGTTTTAGGAGTAGAATTTAGTGATTCATCACCTACCTACAACACCCAGTGCTTATCACAAGTGCCCTCCTTAACACCCATCAAAACAGATGAACACAGGGGAAGGTGGGGTGCGGGGAGCAGAGAGGGAAACAAACCACAAGAGATTCTTAACAATGAAGAACAAACTGAGGGTTGATGGAGGGAGGTGGGTGGGAAGTGAGCTAGAAGAAACTCATTTTATATTCAAAGACACACACTGGCTAAAAGTGAAGGGATGGAAAAAGATATTCCACGTAAATGGTAACAAAAGAAAGCAAGGATGGCTAACTCATATCAGACAAAATGGATTTGAGGGCAAAAACTATCTCTAGAGACAAAGAAGGTCATTACATAATGGTAAAAGAATCAATTCAGGAGGAAGATAGAACAGTGGTAAATGTACACGCATGAAACATCACAGCATCTAAATATATAAAGCAACTAAATATAGACAGATCTGAAAAAGAAACTAACAGAAATACTGTAATAGTAGGAGACTTCAGTACCCGCTTTCAATAATCAACAGATCACCCGGACATAAAATCAATAAAGAAACAGCAGACTTAAACAACTCAATAGAGCAAGTAGACCCGGCAGCTGTCCACAAGCTTCCACTCAACAGAAGAG
The DNA here is from genome assembly GCF_014898765.1 of Herpailurus yagouaroundi. Classification (NCBI taxonomy): domain Eukaryota; kingdom Metazoa; phylum Chordata; class Mammalia; order Carnivora; family Felidae; genus Herpailurus; species Herpailurus yagouaroundi. Next base: position 18,509,848 of record NW_024412403.1, read on the forward strand.
GACACATTCTTCTCAAGCACACAGTGAACATTCTCCAGGATGGATCACAAAGTTGGGCTGCAAAACAAGTTTAACAAATTTAAGATCGAAATCATACTAAGTATTTGCTCTGACCACAATAAAATGAAACTAAAAGTCAATAACAGTAAGAAAGCAGGAAAAGTCACAAATGTGCGGAAACTAAACAACACACTCTTAAATCACTGGGTCAATGAAATAATCAAAAGGGGGTTTTGAAAATATCTTGAAACAAATGAAAACAAAAACACAACAGGCCAAAACTTATAAGATGCAGCAGAAACAGTCCTACAAGGAAAGCTTATAGCAACAAACACCTTTAAACACCATTTAAAAAGAAGAAAGATCTCAGGGCTCCTGGATGGGTCAGTCAGTTAAGCGTCCTGCTTCGGTTCAGGTCATGATCTCATGGTTCATGGGTTGGAACCCTGCATTGGGCTCTGCACTGACAGTGTGGAGCCTGCTTCAAATTCTCTGTCTCCCCCTTCTCCCTGCCCCTCCCCGGCTTGCTCTCTCTCTCTCTCTCTCTCTCTCTCAAAAATAAATAAATGAACATTTAAAAAAGAAGAAGAAGTAATATCTCAACTTTACACCTTAAGGAACTAGAAAAACAAGAGCAAACTCAGCCCAAAATTATCCAAAGAAAAGAAATAATGCATATTAGGGTATAAATAAATCAAATGAGAATAGAAAATTAAAAAAAAAACTAAACTAAAATTGGCTCTTTGAAAAGATAAAATTTGTAAACCCTTAGCTACACTAAAAAAGAGAGAAAACTAAATGAAATGACAAATTAAAGGGGAGACATTACAACAGATACCTCAGAAATAAAAAGGGTCAAAAGGGACTATTATAATAATATGCCAACAGTATGGATAACCTAGTAGAAATGGATACATCCCTAGAAACATACAACCTACCAAGACAGAATTAAGGAAAACTTGAAAGCATTAACACACCAGTAACAAATAAGGAGATTTAATCAATAATCAAAAACCTCTCAACAAAGAAAAACCTAGGACCAGAAGTCTTCACCAGTGAATTGTACCAAAGAATATTAATCTTTCTTAGATGCTTCCCCCAAAAAAGGAAAGAAGAAGGAACGCTTCCAAACTTATTTTATAAAGCCAGCATCACCCTGATACCAAAGCCAAAGAAACCACAAAAGAAGAAAACTACAGTCCAATGTCCCTAATGAAAATAGATGCAAAAATCTTCAATGAAATACTAGCAAACCAAATTCAACATTACATTAAAAGGATTATATACCAGGGACACCTGGGTGGCTCAGTCAGTTAAGCATCCCACTCTTGATATCAGCTCAGGTTGTGATCTTGTGGTCATAAGACTGAGCCCCACATCTCTTTCCTCTTTCTCTGCCCCTCCTCTGCTCACACACTCTCTCAAATAAATAAATAAACATTTAAAAAATAATAAATAAATAAATAAATAAATAAATAAATAAATAAATAAAGGGATTATACAGCATGACCAAGTGGGATATATCCCTAGGATATAAGGAGGATTCAACATATGCAAATCAATTAATGTGATACACCACATTAATGAAATGAAAGATGAAAACCACGTGATCATCTCAGTAGAAGCATAAAATGCATTTGACAAAATTGAACATCCACTCATGATAGAAATCTCTCCAAATAGGTAGAGATGGAACTTCACTCAACACAATAAAAGCTACATACCAAAAGCCCACAGATAATATCATAATCAATGGGGAAAACTGAAAGTCTTTTCTCTAATATTTGGTACAAGACAAGGATATCCACTCTCACTATTTCTATTCAACATAATTCTGGAAGTCCTACCCAGACCAATTAGACAAGAAAAATAAATAAAAGGCACCCAAGTCAACAAAAGAAGTAAAATTACCTGTTTGTGGTAGATATGATCTTAAATATAGAAAAGCCTAAAGACTAAACAACAACAAGAAACCTGTTAAAACTAATGAATGAATTCAGAATCTTGTAGGATATGAAATAAACCCTCAAAAATTGGTAATATTTCTATACACTAACAATCAGCTATCCAAAAAAAGAAATTAAGAAAACAATTTAATTTGCAACTGCAACAAAAGTAATGAAATACTTAAGAAAAAACCTAACCAGAGAGGTGAAGGATTTGTATACATAAAATTATAAGACATTTATGGAGGACATTTAAATAGACATACATAAATGTGCTCATGTATTAGAAGAATTAATTTGTTTAAAAGTCCATACTATACAAAATTATCTACAGATTCAATGTAACCCCTATCAAAATCCCGATGGCATTCTTTACAAATAGCCAAAGCAATCTTGAATAAGGAGAACAAAGCTGGAAACATCATACTCCCTGATTTCAAAATATATCACAAAGCTACAAGAATCAAAACAGTATGGTACTGGCATAAAAACAAACATATAGATTAATAGAACACAACAGAAAGCCCAGAAATAAATCCACACATTTACAGCCAACAAGGGTTCCAAGAACACACAGTAGGGAAAGGACAGTCTCTTCAATAAATGGTGTTTGGAGAACTGGATATGTATATGCAGAATTAAATTGGACCTTTATTGCACATCATATACAAAACTCAACTCAAAACAAATTAAAGGATTACAGGTAAGACATGAAATTATAAAACTACTAGAAGAAAACATACGGGAAAACCTTCTTGATATTAGTCTTGGCAACCATACTATGGTTATGATACCAAAACTACAGACAATGAAAGCAAAAATAAACAAGTGGGATTACATCAAACTAAAAAGCTTCTTCACAGCAAAGGAAACAACAAAATGAAAAAGATGACATATGGCATGAGAGAAAATATTTGCAACTATATATCTAATAATACATACAAAATATAGGAGTCAGAGAACTCAATTAAAAATGCCAATACGCTAATTAAAAAGTAGGCAAGTGACCTAAACAGACATTTCTGAAAAGAGTTCAAATGGCCAAAAGTGCATGGAAAGGCACTCAATATCAGTAATTGTCAGAGACATGCAAGTCAAAACCACAGTGAGATATCACCTCACACCTATTAGAATGGCTATTATCAAAAAGACAAAAAGATAGGGGTGCCTGGGTGGCTCAGTCGGTTGAGCGTCCGACTTCGGCTCACGTCATGATCTCATGTCTTGTGGGTTCAAGCCCCAACTTGGGCTCTGTGCTGACATCTCAGAGCCTGGAGCCTGCTTCAGATTCTGTGTCTCCCTCTCTCTCTGTCCCTCCCCCACTTGTACTCTCTCTCTCTTCTCTCAAAAATAAATAAACATTAAAAAAATTTTTAGGGGCACCTGGGTGGCTCAGCCAGTTAAGCGTCCAACTTCAGCTCAGGTCATGATCTCACAGTTCGTGGGTTCGAGCCCCTCATAGGGCTCTGTAGTGACAGCTCAGAGCCTGGAGCCTGTTTCAGATTCTGTGTCTCCTTCTCTCTCTGCCCCTCCCCTGTTCACGCTCTGTCTCTGTCTCAAGAATACATAAACATAAAAAAATTTTTTTTTAATTTTTTAAAAGACAAAAGATAACAAGTATTGTTAAGGATATTAAAAAAAGGGAACCCTCATGCACAGCTGGTAGGAATTTGCACTGGTGCGGCCACCATGGAAAACGGTATGGAAGCTTCTCAGAAAAGTAAAAATAAAACCACCATATGATCCAGCAATTCCATTTCTGGGTACAGATCCAAAGGAAATAAAATCTGGGTTTCAAAATCATATCTGCACTCCCATGTCTACTGCAGCATTAATCATAACAGCCAACATATGGAAACAGCTTAAATGTCCACAGACAGAAAAGTGTTTAAAGAAAATGTGGTAATACAATGGAATATTTTTCAGCCATAAAAAAGAAGGGAATCCTGCCATTTACAACATGGATGAACCTGAAGAACACTATGTTAAATGAAATAAGCCAGATACAGAAAGACAAAAACTACATGATCTTATATGCAGAAGCTAAACCAGTTGAACTCATAAAAGCAAAGAGTAGAATGGTGATTGCCAGGGGAAGGAAGGAAAGGGAAAAACTACCAGCATTGATCAAAGGGTACCAAGTTTCAATTATGCAAGAGGAATGAATTCTGGAGATGTATCGTACAACATGGTGACTACAATTAACAATACTATTGTTATACCTGAAATGTGCTAAGAGGGTAAATCTAAGTGTTTGCCCTTAAAAGAAACACAAAAAGAAAGCTAAAGAAAAAAAAGAAAATGCTAACTATATGAGGTGATGGATATGTTGATTAGTTTGATTGCGGTGATATTTCATAATGTATACAGATGCCAAAACATTCAGTTGTACACCATAAACACTTCTACAATTCCTGGGTGTCATTATGCCCCAATAAAGGTGAAAAAAAAAGAGAAAAAGTACCAGATTCTTAAGACCAAGCTGAGTATTAGGATAAAGCTCCCTGCCCATATTACTCTCATAGTCAGTTTGGTAAGGTAAAATCAATTCACATTAGAATAGAATCAAATATTAAATGCAGAATTATTCCTAGTAAGACGGGTAAACCTTTTGGTATGTATGGTTAATATCCAATCTGGAGGTTTATCACTTAACTAAATGTTGAGTGATACGGATAATAGCAAATATTTATTAAATGTTTGCAATTGTTATAATAAATAATGAATATGTCCATAACCAATAGTCATTGTGTAGAAAATGTAGTTTATCACAAGAAGACTCTTCCCTCAAGGATATTTTTAGGGTAGCTATAAAATGATCATATCACCTCACTTTTCTTTTCCACAGAGATTCTCAGGGAAAACTCCCTGTCTCAATGGAGGCTATAAGTTTTGTCACCTTCCCACTGGGAATTCTCAGTAACTTTGTATTTTACAAGATGCTTCAAACTCCCAGAGGGAAAAGGTGTTGTGAAATCACTATTATTATCCAGCTTGTGTTTTCATCTGTGTTTATTTCTCTAAGTCCTATTGATTGTTTCTGTAAAAGCCAAACACAGAATGTTACCTTGGGGTGTTAACAAATCATTAAAAATCACCCAGAATTGCTTCTGAAGCGAAGGAAAAGTGCAGCAAAAAGGAAAGACCATGTAGAAGGAAAATCAGAATGAATACACCTATTGTTAAAGATCAGCCTGCCCAAGACGTTGTTAAGTAATCAGCGATTGACCTAACTTATCACCTACATAGTGAGGTTCATTAAGAGCCACTCCATCTCGGTCACACCATCTTATAGAATCAGTATGAATGGGGCCAGCACTAGCTCCCTGAAGTACCCGAGATCTCACAACAAGGTTTATCAACTACAAGGTTTTAAGTTCTGCATTTCCTCCTCTACTCACCCACACCGTTTGCATACTTTATTATACCACATATAATTCTGCATTGTGATTGATCATATTCTTGTTTTACCTACCTTTCCTTAAATTTATCCAAGGAACTGGGGAGCCACTGGGTGGCTCAGTCGGCAGGCATCCAACTCTTGGTTTCGGCTCAGGTCATGATCTCGCGGTTCATGAGTTCAGGTCCTGAGTCGGGCTCTGCATTGACAGTGCAGACTCTGCTTGGGATTCTTTCTCTCTCCCTCTCTCTCTACCGCTCCTGCACTCTCTCTCCCTCTCTGAAAATTAATAAACTTAAAAAAAATATTCATCCAGGGGTGCCTGGGTGGCTCAGTTGGTTGAGTGTCTGACTTCAGCTCAGGTAATGATCTCACAGTTTGTGGGTTTGAGCCCTGCGTCAGGCTCTGTGCTGATAGCTTGGAGCCTGGCACCTGCTTCTGTTTCTGTCTGTCTGTCTGCCTGTCTGTCTCTCTTTGTACCCCTTCCCTGCTTGCCCTCTGTCTCTGTGTCTCAACAATAAAAATAAACATTAAAAAATTATATATATACATATATATATGTATATACACATATATATATACATATATATATGTATATATACACATATATACATATATATATGTATATATATATTCATCCAAGGAACTAACTACATCTTATTCATTTTGAATCACTGTAGTATGTAGCAGAGTTCGCAATAAAAGATAAATAAATGTTCTAATACTAGGTTATCCAATTGATCAATTTTACCCAAATATCAGTATGTCAGTTCTTTCACTGAAAATTATCTTTTTAAATATGAAAGGCAAAAAATATTAAGGTGGAAAGCAGTGGTAAACAGAAAACAAGCTGAGTGACTAGTCCTGGGAATATGTTAAAGGGAGACTGAAACCCACTGATGGGGTCAAGAGCTCCTTCCCATCATTACCTCTAGGTTATAGTATATGAAATATGTTAATTTGTGCAGCACTGGATTTAGTTACTCGTGCTTTACTCATCTGCATCCCCAGTGCTTGCCATAAGGTAAGTGTCCAATAAAATTAAGCTATTGAAATTTCTAAGCTCTGGGACTTAACTTCCTAAGAAAAATAAAGAAAATGGATGTTTACATATTATGATCCATCTTTAAAGAAGTATCTTTCTTTCTCTGTCCCTCTTCTCTTAAGCATAATAAACTCATTCAAGTTTCTGTTCAGTTCTCACCTCCTCCAAGAGAGCTTCCCTGACAACTTTTCCTGAAGTGCCCCCCGCCTTTGTACCTCTTTATCCTTTTCTTCTATTTCTGTTCTCGCTGTTGGCACTATGAGTTCCTCTTAACATATGTTTATGCTTGTTCTCCTTTTTCACACCAGAACATAGTTGCCTGTGAGCAAGGCCATCATCTGAGCAAGGTTTGCCATTGCATACACTATCTAGAACAAACATGCTCAAATCTGGCTCTATATTGGAAACACTGATATGTGTTTCCACATATCAGTGTGGAATGAACACTGATATGTGTTCCCACATATCAGTGTGGGATGATCCACAACAGTTAAATCAGACAGACTCTTTGGTGCAAGACACTCAGGCATCACTGCTTCATCCTGGTGTAAGTTTAACAAGGAGTTGCAATTTGCAGCCAGATTTGAGAACCACTGAGTTAGAACATAATGGGAGATTAGAAAGTATGAGAACAATCAACTAGAACTCACTGCTCATTGCTCAGCATTTAATTTTTATGTAGGAAACATCCCTTGGCTTAGTTTCAAAGCCACAGCTGTAACCCTAAGTAACTGTCTTGGAAACGATAGCTTTTAGGTAAGCATCATCCTTTTGCTGCTTGCTACTGGAAAAGCTACTCATAGTAGGTCAGGAGCAGATTCTGTTTATCAAGGGCAGTGCACTGTGGAACCAGAATGAGTAAAGGGAATCCTTGGGATATCTGAAGATGAAAAGTCCTGTACATGACAAATGGATGGGTGTGAGAAGGGAATCGGTTAGCACGAACCATGCCAAACACAAACCTTTATGAAAAATAGAGATGTCAGCTATCCAGACAAAGCCAACACACAATATTCAAAATCACCATAACATGAAATCTTTTGAAAATATTCTTTTTTTAAAAAAAATTTTTTTTTCAACGTTTATTTTTGGGACAGAGAGAGACAGAGCATGAACGGGGGAGGGGCAGAGAGAGAGGGAAACACAGAATCGGAAACAGGCTCCAGGCTCTGAGCCATCAGCCCAGAGCCCGACGCGGGGCTCGTACTCACGGACCGCGAGATCGTGACCTGGCTGAAGTCGGACGCTCAATCGACTGCACCACCCAGGCGCCCCGCAAATATTCTTGAAAATATTTGTTTTACTCTGCCTTCTCTCGATCAATAAACTCATGCAGTTCTCAGAGGAGGAGATTTTCAGAATGATTATATCTTGCCCTTCAGTGAGCTTCTTGGGCTGGATAGATTTATGCCTGCGTTTTGTAAGTTATTTCATCACCCATTCACAGTCTCAGCCAGTAGTAGAGAAAATATTAAAAATCCTACCAACTTCTGACATTCTAAGAAACAGTCAAGATTCTCCCTTTGGGTAATCCACATTTTTCTTTAGTCTTTCCTATCAGGCATGGAATAACCAAAAACAAGAAGCTGGTTGAAAAGATTTATTCAACTTATTGGAGGGGAACCTTTTCTCTTCTTCACAAAATTCGGTTCCCTCCATCCTTCCTACAAGTGCCTGATGCCAGGCTATATGGATTTTGGTTAGGTATCATTTTATCTGATGTCTAAATCATTAAGATGCCATAGGTAACAACTAGGAACTATAGTTACTTAAGAGGACCAACCATTCTTCAGGGTCAATACATACATGGAATTAACTTTGGATTAAATATTATTGGGTAAACTATTTTTTTCTAAGGTGAGGAAGATTGATTTGACTCTACATAATACTCAAAAAGATAAAAGAGATAGAAAGAAATCTTATAGTTTAAAAGAGATACCAACCAATTGCAACATATGGATCTTATTTAGAACCCAATTCAAATAAAATGAAAAATAATTTTTAAATTCTATAAGACAACTGGGGAAAGATGAACACCAACAAGGTATTTGGTGATATAAATGAAATTATATTTTGTGATGATATAAATGAAATATGTATAAATGAAAGTTGTCAGGGTTATAAATGAAACATATTTTTGTGATAATGGTATGGTTACATCATATTGAAGAGTCCTTTTCTTATAGAGAGAGATACATACTGAAATATGTATTATGAGATGATATGTCTGGGAATTGCTTCCAAACAATCTAGAAGTGGGAATGGATGGGGGTATTGATGAAACAAGAATTGTCATATATTAGAAAGTGTGGAAGCTAGATAATTAGTATATAGGGATTCATTTACTCCTCTGTGAGTGTATATGTAGATACATAAATATGTGTATGTATCTATACTTTTATTTTTTATGGGAATTTTAAAATATATATGTATATATTTCCATTATATATGTATGTTTCAAAGTCCACATAATATAAATGTATGTAATGTATATTGTATATAATATATAATGTATATACTGTAAATATAATATATAATAACACATAAAAATATAAATAATATATAAATATAAATACATATAAAAAGATAATATATAATACATATTTGTATATAATTTCAAATATATATGTATATATGTGTGTGTATATATGAAATTCCCCATAATAAAAGTGATTTTTAGGAGAATTTTTTATTATGGGAACTCTTATCAAAATTTTCAAATACATATATAGGTATATAAAATTCCCATAACAAAAATAAATAAACAACTAAAAACAAAACCCCAGAAAATAGTAAGGTCAAAGATTAAAACAATTAGATATTTCTTGGTGTGGTAATGCCAGAAGAAGCCAATAAATACAAAAGTGTATAGTAAACTTATATATATTTATGACCCTCTTTCATATCATTGAATGAAGAAAAATCTTCAGTCCAAAACAATTCCATCTAGGACTCTATCAAAGGGCGTTTCATTTTGAAGAGTAACAAAGAGTCTTACTATATAAAATAGTCCCCCACATGGAGTAGGAGTCTAGGTTGCTCTACTTAAATGTAATGCTCTCCTTTTAAAATAAATTTCACTTTACCATTCATTCTTTCCATAAATATTCTTCAGTGTCTATTATATCCTAGAGACTGGTCTAGATGCTGGGGAGGTAATGATAAATTGTATGGTCTCTGTTCTGAGACTCTGGGATAAAAGCTATTAAACAGATAAATCAAACAAACATAACATATAACTAGATTTGTGGTAAGTGCTATCAAATAAAAATAACAATTTATTATACAGGGATACTGTTGTATGGGAACATAGAACAAGGCCATGTGTTCTCTCTGGATGAAGGTGATGGGTGGCAAACAGTTCATAGAAGACTACCCTGAGTCTTGCTCCTAACAGGAATGGGAAGCCTATGCAGGCTTTTAAGTAGATAAGACACCATCAGTTTTTATTTTTGTAAACTAACTTATGCCAGTAGAACATAGAGGGTAAGTACATGATAAATCCCAGTTTTTCCTCATAAATCCCAGTTTTTCCCACTATGTCATCATCAGTGTTCACAACCTTCGAAGTTGTAAAACAATAATTCCTCCTCTGAGGAGCCTATTAGGGATTAAATAAAATAATCCAGAGCAAGTGTTCAAAAATATTACCAATTTTTAACACATGAGAAAAAAGATGGGAACTTGGATCAGTTTGTCAAATTCCAAGGGTTTCATTTGATGATGAAAGAAAAACCGCATTTCCTTTCCATTAAGTATGCCTTTATAAAATCAATAATTGACTTTTGAAAGTCTGTAAAAGTATAACCCATTTTTCAAAATAAAAATAGTCAATTTTCAATTTGATGATTAATGTAGAATATTCCCATGTTAAAAGATTAATAACACTTCCAAAGAATCTATTTTATGTTCATATGCCATGCCCGTTGCTCATTTGCGAGAATATCAATTCAGCTAACATGCATTAATAACATCAAAGTATTCAACCATAGCAATATTTTTCTAATTTCATCATCAGGTTCTGTCATGTTCATAGTCATGAAAATTACAGCTTGGCTAAGTTAGGAATTAGCCTGATTTTGATTCCTACTTAAATATTTCATCTTGTATCATTCAGATAATTTCAGATTTTTATAAATCTCCATGTTTTTCATGTATTCTATCTTCATTACCAATGTTAAAAAAGAGAAAAGACGAACAAGGCCTTTTATTCACCAATTTTAGTTGCGGTGAACTTCATGACAAGGTAAAGAACTATGTTATTCCTTTGTTTCTTTTTTCTTTTTTTTTAAAAAATTTTTTTTCGGGGCGCCTGGGTGGCGCAGTCGGTTAAGCGTCCGACTTCAGCCAGGTCACGATCTCGCGGTCCGTGAGTTCGAGCCCCACGTCGGGCTCTGGGCTGATGGCTCGGAGCCTGGAGCCTGTTTCCGATTCTGTGTCTCCCTCTCTCTCTGCCCCTCCCCTGTTCATGCTCTGCCTCTCTCTGTCCCAAAAATAAATAAACGTTGAAAAAAAATTTTTTTTTAAAAAATAAAATAAAATAAAATAAAAAAATTTTTTTTCAACGTTTATTCATTTT